>NW_026734307.1:0-343034 GCF_949786415.1 Peromyscus eremicus
ATAGTGACTTTCCTTACCAGAAAACAACTCTTGCTCATAGAACCAGAAACTGCATGTGATTCAACTCCATTTAGGACTGGGATACAAATGCTAGCTCGCCTTACATGAAACACACTCTGCTTTTGAGAAAAGAGCACTCTTCTACTATACTGTGCTTCCTATGGGGTCTGAACAGTGAGCTTGCTCAGAACAAAAGAACTGTGCTTCCTACACACACCGGCCATATCTAGTTCAACTCTACTTAGGAAACTGAGAAGAACAGTAGCTCCTCTTCAGTCAAAGACACTGTACTTTCGGGGAACAGACGCGAGTGCTATTTGCACTGTGTATGGCAATTGGAGCACAATAGTGACTCTTCTTACCAGAAAATAACTCTTGCTCGTAGGACAAAAAATTGCATGTGACACAACTCCATTTAGGACTGGGAAACAAACGCTAGCTCGCCTTACAAGAAACACACTCTGCTTTTGAGAAAAGAGCACTCTTCTACTCTGCTGTGTTTCCTTTTGGGTCTGAACAGTGAGCTTGCTCAGAACAAAAGAACTGTGCTTCCTACACACACGGCCATATCTAGTTCAAGTCTGCTTAGGAACATGACAAGAACAGTAGATCCTCTTCAGTCCAATACACTGTACTTGCTGGGAACAGACGCCAGTGCTATTTGTCCTGTGTATGGCATAGGCAGCGCAATAGTGACTCTTCTTACCAGAAAACAACTCTTGCTCGTAGGACCAGAGACTGCATGTGATTCAACTCCATTTAGGACTGGGAAACAAACTCTAGCTCGCTTTACAAGAAACACACTCTGCTTTTGAGAAAAGAGCACTCTTCTACTTTACTGTGTTTCCTATAGGGCCAGAACAGTGAGCTTGCTCAGAACATAAGAACTGTGCTTCCTACACACACGGGCCATATCTAGTTCAACTCTGCTTAGGAAACTGACAAGAACAGTAGCTCCTGTTCAGTCCAATACACTGTACTTGCTGGGAACAGACAAGAGAGCTATTTGCACTGTGTATGGCAATGGGAGCGCAATAGTGACTTTCCTTACCAGAAAACAACTCTTGCTCATAGGACCAGAAACTGCATGTGATTCCACTCCATTTAGGACTGGGAAACAAACGCTAGCTCGCCTTACAAGAAACACACTCTGCTTTAGAGAAAAGAGCACTCTTCTACTCTACTATGTTTCTTATGGGGTCCAAACAGTGAGCTTGCTCAGAACAAAAGAACTGTGCTTGCTACACACACGGACCATATCTAGTTCAACTCTGCTTAGGAAACTGACAAGAACAGTAGCTCCTCTTCAGTCCAATACACTGTACATGCTGGGAACAGATGCCTGTGCTATTTGCCCTGAAAATGACAATGGGAGCGCAATAGTGACTCTTCTTACCAGAAAACAACTCTTGCTCCTAGGACCACAAACTGCATGGGATTCAACTCCATTTAGTACTGGGTAACAAACACTGTCTCGCCTTACAGGAAACACACTCTGCTTTTGAGAAAAGGGCACTCTTCTACTCTATTGTGTTTCCTACGGGGTCCGAACTGTGAGCTTGCTCAGAACAAAAGAACTGTGCTTCCTACACACACGGGCCATATCTAGTTCAACTCTGCTTATGAAACTGACAAGAACAGTATCTCCTCTTCAGTCCCATAGACTGTACTTGCTGGGAACAGACGCGAGTGCTATTTGCACTGTGTATGGCAATGGGAGCGCAATAGTGACTCTTCTTACCAGAAAACAACTCTTGCTCGTAGTACCAGAAACTGCATGGGACTCAACTCCATTTCTGACTGGGAAACAAACACTAGCTCGACTTTCAAGAAAAACAATCAAATTTTGAGAATAGAGCACTCATCTACTCTACTGTGTTTCCTATGATGTCCGCATAGTGTGCTTTCTCAGAACAAAAGAAATGTGCTTCCTACACACATGGGATATATCTAGTTCAACTCCTCTTATGAAAATGACAAGAACAGTAGCTCCTCTTCAGTCCAATACACTGTACTTGCTGGGAACAGACGCGAGTGCTATTTGCACTATGTATGGGAATGGGAGCGCAATAGTGACTTTCCTTACCAGAAAACAACTCTTGCTCATAGGCCCAGAAACTGGATGTGATTCAACTCCATTTAGGACTGGGAAACAAATGCTAGCTCGCCTTGCAAGGAACACACTCTGCTTTTAAGAAAAGGGCACTCTTCTACTCTATTGTGTTTCCTACGGGGTCCGAACTGTGAGCTTGCTCAGAACAAAAGACCTGTGCTTCCTACACACACGGGACATATCTCGTTCAACTCTGCTTAGGAAACTGACAAGAACAGTAGATCCTCTTCAGTCCAATACACTGTACTTGCTAGGAACAGACGCAAGTGCTATTTGCCCTGTGTATAACAATGGTTGCGCAATATTGACTCTTCTTACCAGAAAAAAACTCTTGCTCATAGGACCAGAAACTGTATGTGATTCAACTCCATTTAGGACTGGGAAACAAAATCTAGCTCACCTTACAGAAACACACTCTGCTTTAGAGAAAATAGCACTCTTCTACTCTACTGTGTTTCCTACAGGGCCAGAACAGTGAGCTTGCTCAGAACAAAGAACTGTGCTTCCTACACACGGGCCATATCTAGTTCAACTCTGCTTAGGAAAAGGACAAGAACAATAGTTCCTCTTCAGTCCGATACACTGTACTTGCAGGGAACAGACGCGAGTGCTATTTGCACTGTGTATGGCAATTGGAGCACAAAGTGACTCGACCAACCAGAAAACAAATCTTGCTCGTAGGACAAAAACCTGCATGTGACTCCACTCCATTTAGGACTGGGAAACAAACGCTAGCTCGCCTTACAAGAAACACACTCTGCTTTTGAGAAAAGAGCACTCTTCTACTATACTGTGTTTCCTATGGGGTCCGAACACTGAGCCTGCTCAGAACAAAAGAACTGTGCTTCCTACACACGGGCCATATCTAGTTCAACTCTGCTTAGGAAACTGACAAGAACAGTAGCTCCTCTTCAGTCCCATAGACTGTACTTGCTGGGAACAGACGCGAGTGCTATTTGCACTGTGTATGGCAATGGGAGCGCAATAGTGACTTTCCTTACCAGAAAACAACTCTTGCTCGTAGGACCAGAAACTGCATGTGATTCAACTCCATTTAGGACTGGGAAACAAAAGCTAGCTCGCCTTACATGTAACACACTCTGCTTTTGAGAAAAGAGCACTCTTCTACTCTACTGTGTTTCCTATGGGGTTCGAACAGTGAGCTTGCTCAGAACAAAACAACTGTGCTTCCTACACACGGGCCATATCTAGTTCAATTCTGCTTAGGAAACTGACAAGAACAGTAGATCCTCTTCAGTCCAATACACTGCACATGCTGTGAACAGACGCCAGTGCTATTTCCCCTGTGTATGACAATGGGAGCACAATAGTGACTCTTCATACCAGAAAACAACTCTTGCTCGTAGGACCAGAAACTGCATGGAATTCAACTCCATTTAGGACTGGGAAACAAACGCTAGCTCGCCTACAAGAAACACACTCTGCTTTTGAGAAAAGAGCACTCATCTACTCTACTGGGTTTCCTATGGGGTCCGAACAGTGAGCTTGCTCAGAACAAAAGACCTGTGCTTCCTACACACACGGGCCATATCTAGTTCAACTCTGCTTGGGAAACTGACAAGAACAGTAGCTCCTCGTCAGTCCAATACACTGTACTTGCTGGGAACAGAAGCAAGTGCTATTTGAACTGTGTATGTCAATGAGATCGCAATAGTGACTTTCCCTACCAGAAAACATCTCTTGCTCGTAGGACCAGAAACTGCATGGAATTCAACTCCATTTAGGACTGGGAAACAAACGCTAGCTCGCCTTACAAGAAACACACTCTGCTTTAGAGAAAAGATCACTCTTCTACTCTACTGTGTTTCCTATGGGGTCCGAACAGTGAGCATGCTCAGAACAATAGAACTGTGCTTCCTACATACACGGCCATATCTAGTTCATTTCTGCTTAGGAACCTGAGAAGAACAGTAGATTCTATTCAGTCAAATACACTGTACATGCTGGGAACCGACGCCAGTGCTATTTGCCCTGTGTATGACAATGGGAGCGCAATAGTGACTCTTCTTACCAGAAAACAACTCTTGCTCGTAGGATCAGAAACTGCATGTTATTCAACTCCATTTAGGACTGGGAAAAAAAACGCTAGCTCTCCTTGCAAGAAACACACTCTGCTTTTGAGAAAAGAGCACTCTTCTACTCTACTGTGTTTCCTATAGGGCCAGAACAGTGAGATTGCACAGAACAAAAGAAGTGTGCCTCCTACACACACGGCCATATCTAGTTCAATTCAGCTTAGGAAACTTACAAGAACAGTATACCCTCCAGTCAAATACACTGCACATGCTGGGAACAGGCACCAGTGCTATTTGCCCTGTGTATGACATTGGGAGCGCAATAGTGACTCTTCTTACCAGAAAACAACTCTTGCTCGTAGGACCAGAAACTGCAAGTGACTCAACTCCATTTAGGACTGGGAAAGAAACGCTAGCTTGCCTTACAAGAAAGGCACTCTGCTTTTGAGAAAAGAGCACTCTTCTACTTTACTGTGTTTCGTATAGGGCCAAAACAGTGAACTTGCTCAGAAAAAAAGAACTGTGCTTCCTACACAAACGACCATATCTATCTCAATTCTGCTTAGGAACCTGACAAGAACAGTAGATTCTCTTCAGTCCAATACACTGTACATGCTGGGAACAGGCACCAGTGCTATTTGCCCTGTGTATGACAATGGGAGCGCAATAGTGACTCTTCTTACCAGAAAACAACTCTTGCTCGTAGGACCAGAAACTGCAAGTGACTCAACTCCATTTAGGACTGGGAAAGAAACCCTAGCTCACCTTAGAAGAAACACACTCTGCTTTTGAGAAAAGAGCACTCATCAACTCTACTGGGTTTCCTATGGAGTCCATCAGTGAGCTTGCTCAGAACAAAAGAACTGTGCTTCCTACACACATGGGCCATATCTAATTCAACTTTGCTTAGGTTACTGACAAGAACAGTAGCTCCTCTTCAGTCTAATACACTGTACTTGCTGGGAAGAGACGCGAGTGCTATTTGTACTCTCTATGGCAATGGGAGCTCCATAGTCACTCTTCTTACCAGAAAACAACTCTTGCTCTTAGGACCACAAACTGCATGTGACTCACCTCCATTTAGGACTGGGAAACAAACGCTAGCTCTGCTCACAAGAAACACACTCTGCTTTTGAGAAAAGAGCACTCTTCTACTCTACTGTGTTTCCTATGGGGCCAGAACAGTGAGCTTGCTCAGAACAAAAGAACTGTGCTTCCTACACACGGGCGATATCTAATTCAACTCTGCTTAGGAAACTGACAAGAACAGTAGCTCCTCTTTAGTCCGATACACTGTACTTGCTGGGAACAGACGCGAGTGCTATTTGCACTGTGTATGGCAATGGGAGCGCAATAGTGACTTTCCTTACCAGAAAACAACTCGTGCTCGTAGGACCAGAAACTGCATGTGATTCCACTCCATTTAGGACTGGGAAGCAAATGCTAGCTCGCCTTACAAGAAACACACTCTGCTTTAGAGAAAAGAGCACTCTTCTACTCTACTGTGTTTACTATGGGGTCCAAATAGTGAGCTTGCTCAGAACAAAAGAACTGTGCTTCCTACACACACGGACCATATCTAGTTCAACTCTGCTTAGGAAACTGACAAGAACAGTAGCTCCTCTTCAGTCCAATACACTGTACTTGCTGGGAACAGACGCATGTGCTATTTGCACTGTATATGCCAATGGGAGCGCAATAGTGACTTTCCTTACCAGAAAACAACTCTTGCTCATAGGACTAGAAACTGTATGTGATTCCACTCCATTTAGGACTGGGAAACAAAAGCTAGCTCGCCTTACAAGAAACACACTCTGCTTTAGAGAAAAGAGCACTCTTCTACTCTACTGTGTTTCCTATGGGGTCCAAACAGTGAGCTTGCTCAGAACAAAAGAACTGTGCTTAATACACACACGGACCACATCTAGTTCAACTCTGCTTAGGAAACTGACAAGAACAGTAGCTCCTATTCAGTCCAATACACTTTACTTGCTGGGAAAAGACGCGAGTGCTATTTGCCTTGTGTAGGGCAATGGGAGCACAATAGTGACTTTCCTTACCAGAAAACACCTCTTGTTCGTAGGACCAGAAACTGCATGTGATTCAACTCCATTTAGGACTGGGAAACAAACTCTAGCTCGCTTTACAAGAAACACACTCTGCTTTTGAGAAAAGAGCACTCTTCTACTCTACTGTGTTTCCTATAGGGCCAGAACAGTGAGCTTGCTCAGAACATAAGAACTGTGCTTCCTACACACACGGGCCATATCTAGTTCAACTCTGCTTAAGAAACTGACAAGAACAGTAGCTCCTCTTCAGTCTGATACACTGTACTTGTTGGGAACAGAAGCGAGTGATATTTGCACTGTGTAAGGCAATTGGAGCACAATAGTGACTTGTCTTACCAGAAAACAACTCTTGCTCGTTGGACAAAAAACTGCATGTGACTCAACTCCATTTAGGACTGGGAAACAAACGCTAGCTCAACTTCCAAGAAACACACTCTGCTTTTGAGAAAAGAGCACTCTTCTACTCTACTGTGTTTCCTATGTGTTCCGAACAGTGAGCTTGCTCAGAACAAAAAAACTGTGCTTCCTACACACACGGCCATATCTAGTTCAAGTCTGCTTAGGAACCTGACAAGAACAGTAGATCCTATTCAGTCCAATACACTGCACATGCTGTGAACAGACGCCAGTGCTATTTGCCCTGTGTATGACAATGGGAGCACAATAGTGACTCTTCATACCAGAAAACAACTCTTGCTCGTAGGACCAGAAACTGCATGGGATTCAACTCCATTTAGGACTGGGAAACAAACGCTAGCTCGCCTACAAGAAACACTCTCTGCTTTTGAGAAAAGAGCACTCATCTACTCTACTGGGTTTCCTATGGGGTCCGAACAGTGAGCTTGCTCAGAACAAAAGACCTGTGCTTCCTACACACACAGGCCATATCTAGTTCAACTCTGCTTAGGAAACTGACAAGAACAGTAGCTCCTCTTCAGTCCAATACACTGTACTTGCTGGGAACAGAAGCAAGTGCTATTTGAACTGTGTATGTCAATGAGATCGCAATAGTGAGTTTCCCTACCAGAAAACATCTCTTGCTCGTAAGACCAGAAACTGCATGTGATTCAACTCCATTTAGGTCTGGGAAACAAACGCTAGCTCGCCTTACAAGAAACACACTCTGCTTTTGAGAAAAGAGCACTCTTCTACTCTACTGTGTTTCCTATAGGGCCAGAACAGTGAGCTTGCTCAGAAAAAAAGAACTGTGCTTCCTACACAAACGGACCATATCTAGGTCAACTCTGTTTAGGAAACTGAGAAGAACAGTAGCTCCTCTTCAGTCCAATACACTGTACTTGCTGGGAACAGACGCATGTGCGATTTGCACTGTGTATGGCAATGGGAGCACAATAGTGACTTTCCTTACCAGAAAACAACTCTTGCTATTAGGACCAGAAACTGCATGTGATTCCACTCCATTTAGGACTGGGAAACAAATGCTAGCTCGCCTTAAAAAAACAAACACTGCTTTTGAGAAAAGAGCACTCTTCTACTCTACTGTGTTTCCTATGGGGTCCAAACAGTGAGCTTGCTCAGAACAAAATAACTGTGCTTCCTACACACACGGACCATATCTAGTTCAACTCTGCTTAGGAAACTGACAAGAACAGTAGCTCTTATTCAGTCCGATACACTGTACTTGCTGGGAAAAGACGTGAGTGCTATTTGCCTTGTGTAGGGCAATGGGAGCGCAATAGTGACTTTCCTTACCAGAAAACAACTCTTGCTCGTAGGACCAGAAACTGCATGTGATTCAACTCCATTTAGGAGTAGGAAACAAACGCTAGCTCGCCTTACAAAAACACACTCTGCTTTTGAGAAAAGAGGACTCTTCTACTCTACTGTGTTTCCTATGGTGTCCGAACATTGAGCTTGCTCATAACAAAAGAACTGTGCTTCCTACACACACCGGCCATATCTAGTTCAACTCTGCTTAGGAAACTGAGAAGAACAGTAGCTCCTCTTAAGTCCAATGCACTGTACTTTCGGGGAACAGACGCGAGTGCAATTTGCACTGTGTATGGCAATTGGAGCACAATAGTGACTCGTCTTACCAGAAAAAAACTCTTGCTCGTAGGACAAAAAACTGCATGTGACTCAACTTCATTTAGGACTGGGAAACAAATGCTAGCTCGCCTTACAAGAAACACACTCTACTTTTGAGAAAAGAGCACTCTTCTACTCTACTGTGTTTCCTTTTGGGTCTGAACAGTGAGCTTGCTCAGTACAAAAGAACTGTGCTTCCTACACACACGGCCATAACTAGTTCAATTCTGCTTAGGAACCTGACAAGAACAGTAGATCCTCTTCAGTCCAATACACTGTAATTGCTGCTAACAGACGCCAGTGCTATTTGTCCTGTGTATGGCAATGGCAGCGCAATAGTGACTCTTCTTACCATAAAACAACTCTTGCTCGTAGGACCAGAAACTGCATGTGATTCAACTCCATTTAGGACTGGGAAACAAAAGCTAGCTCACCTTACAAGAAACACACTCTGCTTTAGAGAAAAGAGCACTCTTCTACTCTACTGTGTTTCCTATAGGGCCAGAACAGTGAGCTTGCTCAGAACAAAAGAACTGTGCTTATTACACACGGACCATATCTAGTTCAACTCTGCTTAGGAAACTGACAAGAACAGTAGCTCCTCTTCATTCCATACACTGTACTTGCTGTGAACAGACGTGAGTGCTATTTGCACTGTGTATGGCAATGGGAGCGCAATAGTGACTTTCTTTACCAGAAAACAAATCTTGCTCGTAGGACCAGAAACTGCATGTGACTCAACTCCATTTAGGACTGGGAAACAAATGCTAGCTCGCCTTACATGAAACACACTCTGCTTTTGAGAAAAGAGCACTCTTCTACTCTACTGTGCTTCCTATGGTGTCCGAACAGTGAGCTTGCTCAGAACAAAAGAACTGTGCTTCCTACACACACGGGCCATATCATGTTCAACTCTGCTTAGGAAACTGACAAGAACAGTAGCTCCTCTTCAGTCCGATACACTGTACTTGCTGGGAACAGACGCGGGAGCTATTTGCACTGTGTATGGCAAGGGGAGCACAATAGTGACTTTCCTTAGCAGAAAACAACTCTTGCTCTTAGGACCAGAAACTGCATGTGATTCAACTCCATTTAGGACTGGGAAACAAACGCTAGCTCGCCTTACAAGAAACACACTCTGCTTTTGAGAAAAGAGCACTCTTCTACTCTACTGTGTTTCCTGTGGTGTCCGAACAGTGAGCTTGCTCAGAACAAAAGAACTGTGCTTCCTACACACACGGCCATATCTAGTTCAATTCTACTTAGGATCCTGACAAGAACAGTAGATCCTCTTCAGTCCAATACACTGTACTTGCTGGGAACAGACGCCAGTGCTATTTGTCCTGTGTATGGCAATGGCAGCGCAATAGTGACTCTTCTTACCATAAAACAACTCTTGCTCATAGGACTAGAAACTGCATGTGATTCAACTCCATTTAGGACTGGGAAACAAACACTAGCTATCTTACAAAAACACACTCTGCTTTAGAGTAAAGAGCACTCTTCTACTCTACTGTGTTTCCAATATGGCCATAACAGAGAGCTTGGTCAGAACAAAAGAACTGTGCTTCCTACACACGGGCCATAACTAGTTCAACTCTGCTTAGGAAACTGACAAGAACAGTAGCTCCTCTTCATTCCGAAACACTGTACTTGCTGGGAACTGACGCGAGTGCTATTTGCACTGTGTATGGCAAATGGAGCACAATAGTGACTCGTCTTACCGGGAAACAACTCTTGCTCGTAGGACCAGAAACTGCATGTGACTCAACTCCATTTAGGACTGGGAAACAAACGCTAGCTCGCTTTACAAGAAACACACTCTGCTTTTGAGAAAAGAGCACTCTTCTACTCTACTGTGTTTCCTATGGGGTCCGAACATTGAGCCTGCTCAGAACAAAAGAACTGTGCTTCCTACATACACGACCATATCTAGTTCAATTCTGCTTAGGAACCTGACAAGAACAGTAGATCCTCTTCAGTCCAATACACTGTACTTGCTGGGAACAGACGCCAGTGCTATTTGTCCTGTGTATGGCAATGGCAGCGCAATAGTGACTCTTCTTACTATAAAAAAACTCTTGCTCGTAGGACCAGAAACTGCATGTGATTCAACTCCATTTAGGACTGGGAAACAAAAGCTAGCTCACCTTACAAGAAACACACTCTGCTTTTGTGGAAAGAGCACTCTTCTACTCTACTGTGTTTCCTATAGGGCCAGAACAGTGAGCTTGCTCAGAACAAAAGAACTGTGCTTCCTACACACGGGCCATATCTACTTCAACTCTGCTTAGGAAACTGACAAGAACAGTAGCTCCTCTTCAGTCCGATACACCGTACTTGCTGGGAAAAGACGCAAGGGCTATTTGCCTTGTGTAGGGCAATGGGAGCGCAATAGAGACGTTCCTTACCAGAAAACAACTCTTGTTCGTAGGACCAGAAACTGCATGTGATTCAACACCATTTAGGACTGGGAAACAAAAGCTAGCTCACCTTACAAGAAACACACTCTGCTTTTGTGGAAAGAGCACTCTTCTACTCTACTGTGTTTCCTATAGGGCCAGAACAGTGAGCTTGCTCAGAACAAAAGAAATGTGCTTCCTACACACGGGCCATATCTAGTTCAACTCTGCTTAGGAAACTGACAAGAACAGTAGCTCCTCTTCAGTCCGATACACCGTACTTGCTGGGAACAGACACGGGAGCTATTTGCACTGTGTATGGCAAGGGGAGCACAATAGTGACTCGCCCTACCAGAAAACAACTCTTGCTCGTAGGACAAAAACCTGCATGTGACTCCACTCCATTTAGGACTGGGAAACAAACGCTAGCTCGCCTTACAAGAAACACACTCTGCTTTTGAGAAAAGAGCACTCTTCTACTATACTGTGTTTCCTATGAGGTCCGAACACTGAGCTTGCTCAGAACAAAAGAACTGTGCTTCCTACACACGGGCCATATCTAGTTCACTTCTGCTTAGGAAACTTACAAGAACAGTAGCTCCTCTTCAGTCCCATAGACTGTACTTGCTGGACAGACGCGAGTGCTATTTGCACTGTGTATGGCAATGTGAGCGCAATAGTGACTTTCCTTACCAGAAAACAACTCTTGCTCGTAGGACCAGAAACTGCATGTGATTCAACTCCATTTAGGACTGGGAAACAAAAGCTAGCTCGCCTTACATGTAACACACTCTGCTTTTGAGAAAAGAGCACTCTTCTACTCTACTGTGTTTCCTATGGGGTTCGAACAGTGAGCTTGCTCAGAACAAAACAACTGTGCTTCCTACACACGGGCCATATCTAGTTCAATTCTGCTTAGGAAACTGACAAGAACAGTAGATCCTCTTCAGTCCAATACACTGCACATGCTGTGAACAGACGCCAGTGCTATTTGCCCTGTGTATGACAATGGGAGCACAATAGTGACTCTTCATACCAGAAAACAACTCTTGCTCGTAGGACCAGAAACTGCATGGAATTCAACTCCATTTAGGACTGGGAAACAAACGCTAGCTCGCCTACAAGAAACACACTCTGCTTTTGAGAAAAGAGCACTCATCTACTCTACTGGGTTTCCTATGGGGTCCGAACAGTGAGCTTGCTCAGAACAAAAGACCTGTGCTTCCTACACACACGGGCCATATCTAGTTCAACTCTGCTTAGGAAACTGACAAAAACAGTAGCTCCTCTTCAGTCCAATACACTGTACTTGCTGGGAACAGAAGCAAGTGCTATTTGAACTGTGTATGTCAATGAGATCGCAATAGTGACTTTCCCTACCAGAAAACATCTCTTGCTCGTAGGACCAGAAACTGCATGTAATTCAACTCCATTTAGGACTGGGAAACAAACGCTAGCTCGCCTTACAAGAAACACACTCTGCTTTAGAGAAAAGATCACTCTTCTACTCTACTGTGTTTCCTATGGGGTCCGAACAGTGAGCATGCTCAGAACAATAGAACTGTGCTTCCTACATACACGGCCATATCTAGTTCATTTCTGCTTAGGAACCTGAGAAGAACAGTAGATTCTATTCAGTCAAATACACTGTACATGCTGGGAACCGACGCCAGTGCTATTTGCCCTGTGTATGACAATGGGAGCGCAATAGTGACTCTTCTTACCAGAAAACAACTCTTGCTCGTAGGATCAGAAACTGCATGTGATTCAACTCCATTTAGGACTGGGAAAAAAACGCTAGCTGTCCTTGCAAGAAACACACTCTGCTTTTGAGAAAAGAGCACTCTTCTACTCTACTGTGTTTCCTATAGGGCCAGAACAGTGAGATTGCACAGAACAAAAGAAGTGTGCTTCCTACACACACGGCCATATCTAGTTCAATTCAGCTTAGGAAACTGACAAGAACAGTATACCCTCCAGTCAAATACACTGCACATGCTGGGAACAGGCACCAGTGCTATTTGCCCTGTTTATGACATTGGGAGCGCAATAGTGACTCTTCTTACCAGAAAACAACTCTTGCTCGTAGGACCAGAAACTGCAAGTGACTCAACTCCATTTAGGACTGGGAAAGAAACGCTAGCTTGCCTTACAAGAAACCCACTCTGCTTTTGAGAAAAGAGCACTCTTCTACTCTACTGTGTTTCCTATAGGGCCAAAACAGTGAACTTGCTCAGAAAAAAAGAACTGTGCTTCCTACACACACGACCATATCTAGCTCAATTCTGCTTAGGAACCTGACAAGAACAGTAGATTCTCTTCAGTCCAATACACTGTACATGCTGGGAACAGGCACCAGTGCTATTTGCCCTGTGTATGACAATGGGAGCGCAATAGTGACTCTTCTTACCAGAAAACAACTCTTGCTCGTAGGACCAGAAACTGCAAGTGACTCAACTCCATTTAGGACTGGGAAAGAAACCCTAGCTCGCCTTAGAAGAAACACACTCTGCTTTTGAGAAAAGAGCACTCATCAACTCTACTGGGTTTCCTATGGGGTCCAAACAGTGAGCTTGCTCAGAACAAAAGAACTGTGCTTCCTACACACATGGGCCATATCTAATTCAACTTTGCTTAGGTTACTGACAAGAACAGTAGCTCCTCTTCAGTCTAATACACTGTACTTGCTGGGAAGAGACGCGAGTGCTATTTGTACTCTCTATGGCAATGGGAACGCCATAGTCACTCTTCTTACCAGAAAACAACTCTTGCTCTTAGGACCACAAACTGCATGTGACTCACCTCCATTTAGGACTGGGAAACAAACGCTAGCTCTGCTCACAAGAAACACACTCTGCTTTTGAGAAAAGAGCACTCTTCTACTCTACTGTGTTTCCTCTATTGCCAGAACAATGAGCTTGCTCAGAACAAAAGGACTGTGCTTCCTACACACAAGGGCCGTATCTAATTCAATTCTGCTTAGGAAACTGAAAAGAATAGTATATGCTCTTCAGTCAAATACACTGCACTTGCTGGGAACAGACACCAGTGCTATTTGCCCTGTGTATGACAAAGGGAGCGCAATAGTGACTCTTCTTACCAGAAAACAACTCTTGCTCATAGGACCAAAAACTGCATGAGACACAACTCCATTTAGGACTGGGAAAGAAACGCTAGCTTGCCTTACAAGAAACACACTCTGCTTTTGAGAAAAGAGCCCTCTTCAACTCTACTGTGTTTCCTATAGGGCCAGAACAGTGAACTTGCTCAGAACAAAAGAACTGTGCCTCCTACACACATGGGCCATATCTAGTTCAACTCTGCTTAGGAAACTGACAAGAACAGTAGCTCCTCTTCAGTCCAATACTCTGTACGTGCATGGAACAGATGCCAGTGCTATTTGCACTGTTTCTGGCAATGGGAGCGCAATAGTGACTCTTCTTACCAGAAAAATCTCTTGCTCGTAGGACCAGAAACTGCACGGGATTCAATTCCATTTCTGACTGGAAAACAAACACTAGCTCACCTTTCAATAAACACACTCTGCTTTTGAGAAAAGAGCACTCTTCTACTCTACTGTGTTTCCAATGGGGTCCAAACAGTGAGCTTGCTCAGAACAAAAGAACTGTGCTTTCTACACACATGGCCATATCTAGTTCAATTCTGCGTAGGAACCTGACAAGAACAGTAGATCCTCTTCAGTCCAATACACTGTACTTCCTGGGATCAGATGCCAGTGCTATTTGCCCTGTGTATGACAATGGGAGCGCAATAGTGACTCTTCTTACCAGAAAACAACTCTTGCTCGTAGGACCAGAGACTGCATGTGATTCAACTCCATTTAGGACTGGGAAACAAACTCTAGCTCGCTTTACAAGAAACACACTCTGCTTTTGAGAAAAGAGCACTCTTCTACTTTACTGTCTTTCCAATAGGGCCAGAACAGTGAGCTTGCTCAGAACATAAGAACTGTGCTTCCTACACACACGGGCCATATCTAGTTCAACTCTGCTTAGGAAACTGACAAGAACAGTAGCTCCTGTTCAGTCCAATACACTGTACTTGCTGGGAACAGACGGGAGGGCTATTTGCACTGTGTATGGCAATGGGAGCGCAATAGTGACTTTCCTTACCAGAAAACAACTCTTGCTCGTAGGACCAGAAACTGCATGTGATTCCACTCCATTTAGGACTGGGAAAAAAACGCTAGCTCGCCTTACAAGAAACACACTCTGCTTTAGAGAAAAGAGCACTCTTCTACTCTACTATGTTTCCTATGGGGTCCAAACAGTGAGCTTGCTCAGAACAAAAGAACTGTGCTTGCTACACACACGGACCATATCTAGTTCAACTCCTCTTATGAAAATGACAAGAACAGTAGCTCCTCTTCAGTCCAATACACTGTACTTGCTGGGAACAGACGCGAGTGCTATTTGCACTATGTATGGGAATGGGAGCGCAATAGTGACTTTCCTTACCAGAAAACAACTCTTGCTCATAGGCCCAGAAACTGGATGTGATTCAACTCCATTTAGGACTGGGAAACAAATGCTAGCTCGCCTTACAAGGAACACACTCTGCTTTTGAGAAAAGGGCACTCTTCTACTCTATTGTGTTTCCTACGGGGTCCGAACTGTGAGCTTGCTCAGAACAAAAGACCTGTGCTACCTACACACACGGGACATATCTGGTTCAACTCTGCTTAGGAAACTGACAAGAACAGTATCCTCTTCAGTCCAATACACTGTACATGCTGGGAACAGACGCCAGTGCTATTTGCCCTGTGTATGACAATGGGAGCACAATAGTGACTCTTCTTACCAGAAAACAACTCTTGCTCGTTGGACCAGAAACTGCATGGGATTAAACTCCATTTAGGACTGGGAAACAAACGCTAGCTCACCTACAAGAAACACACTCTGCTTTTGAGAAAAGAGCACTCATCTACTCTACTGTGTTTCCTATGGGGTCCGAAAAGTGAGCTTGCTCAGAACAAAAGACCTGTGCTTCCTACACACACGGGCCATATCTAGTTCAACTCTGCTTGGGAAACTGACAAGAACAGTAGCTCCTCTTCAGTCCAATACACTGTACTTGCTGGGAACAGAAGCAAGTGCTATTTGAACTGTGTATGTCAATGAGATCGCAATAGTGACTTTCCCTACCAGAAAACATCTCTTGCTTGTAGGACCAGAAACTGCATGTGATTCAACTCCATTTAGGTCTGGGAAACAAACACTAGCTCGCCTTACAAGAAACACACTCTGCTTTAGAGAAAAGATCACTCTTCTACTCTACTGTGTTTCCTATGTGGTCCGAACAGTGAGCATACTCAGAACAAAAGAACTGTGCTTCCTACATACACAGCCATATCTAGTTCATTTCTGCTTAGGAACCTGAGAAGAACACAGATTCTATTCAGTCAAATACACTGTACATGCTGGTAACCGACGCCAGTGCTATATGCCCTGTGTATGACAATGGGAGCGCAATAGTGATTCTTCTTACCAGAAAACAACTCTTGCTCCTAGGACCACAAACTGCATGGCATTCAACTCCATTTAGTACTGGGTAACAAACGTTGTCTCGCCTTACAGGAAACACACTCTGCTTTTGAGAAAAGGGCACTCTTCTACTCTATTGTGTTTCCTACGGGGTCCGAACTGTGAGCTTGCTCAGAACAAAAGAACTGTGCTTCCTACACACACGGGCCATATCTAGTTCAACTCTGCTTAGGAAACTGACAAGAACAGTAGCTGCTCTTCAGTCCAGTACACTATACTTGCTGGGAACAGACGCGAGTGCTATTTGCACTGTGTATGGCAATGGGAGCGCAATAGTGACTCTTCTTACCAGAAAACAACTCTTGCTCGTAGTACCAGAAACTGCATGGGACTCAACTCCATTTCTGACTGGGAAACAAACACTAGCTCGACTTTCAAGAAAAACAATCAAATTTTGAGAATAGAGCACTCATCTACTCTACTGTGTTTCCTATGATGTCCGCATAGTGTGCTTTCTCAGAACAAAAGAACTGTGCTTCCTACACACATGGGATATATCTGGTTCAACTCCTCTTATGAAAATGACAAGAACAGTAGCTCCTCTTCAGTCCAATACACTGTACTTGCTGGGAACAGACGCGAGTGCTATTTGCACTAAGTATGGGAATGGGAGCGCAATAGTGACTTTCCTTACCAGAAAACAACTCTTGCTCATAGGCCCAGAAACTGGATGTGATTCCACTCCATTTAGGACTGGGAAACAAATGCTAGCTCGCCTTACAAGGAACACACTCTGCTTTTGAGAAAAGGGCACTCTTCTACTCTATTGTGTTTCCTACGGGGTCCTAACTGTGAGCTTGCTCAGAACAAAAGACCTGTGCTTCCTACACACACGGGACATATCTGGTTCAACTCTGCTTACAAAACTGACAAGAACGGTAGATCCTCTTCAGTCCAATACACTGTACTTGCTGGGAACAGACGCCAGTGCTATTTGCCCTGTGTATGGCAATGGGTGCGCAATATTGACTCTTCTTACCAGAAAACAACTCTTGCTCGTAGGACCAGAAACTGCATGTGATTCAACTCCATTTAGGAATGGGAAAAAAATGCTAGCTCGCCTTACAAGAAACACACTCTACTTTTGAGAAAAGAGCACTCTTCTACTCTACTGTGTTTCCTATGGTGTCCGAACAGTGAGCTTGCTCAGAACAAAAGAACTGTGCTTCCTACACACACGGGCCATATCTGGTTCAACTGTGCTTAGGAAACTGACAAAAACAGTAGCTCCTCTTCAGTCCAATACACTGTACTTGCTGGGAACAGAAGCAAGTGCTATTTGAACTGTGTATGTCAATGAGATCGCAATAGTGACTTTCCCTACCAGAAAACATCTCTTGCTCGTAGGACCAGAAACTGCATGGAATTCAACTCCATTTAGGACTGGGAAACAAACGCTAGCTCGCCTTACAAGAAACACACTCTGCTTTAGAGAAAAGATCACTCTTCTACTCTACTGTGTTTCCTATGGGGTCCGAACAGTGAGCATGCTCAGAACAATAGAACTGTGCTTCCTACATACACGGCCATATCTAGTTCATTTCTGCTTAGGAACCTGAGAAGAACAGTAGATTCTATTCAGTCAAATACACTGTACATGCTGGGAACCGACGCCAGTGCTATTTGCCCTGTGTATGACAATGGGAGCGCAATAGTGACTCTTCTTACCAGAAAACAACTCTTGCTCGTAGGATCAGAAACTGCATGTGATTCAACTCCATTTAGGACTGGGAAAAAAACGCTAGCTGTCCTTGCAAGAAACACACTCTGCTTTTGAGAAAAGAGCACTCTTCTACTCTACTGTGTTTCCTATAGGGCCAGAACAGTGAGATTGCACAGAACAAAAGAAGTGTGCTTCCTACACACACGGCCATATCTAGTTCAATTCAGCTTAGGAAACTGACAAGAACAGTATACCCTCCAGTCAAATACACTGCACATGCTGGGAACAGGCACCAGTGCTATTTGCCCTGTTTATGACATTGGGAGCGCAATAGTGACTCTTCTTACCAGAAAACAACTCTTGCTCGTAGGACCAGAAACTGCAAGTGACTCAACTCCATTTAGGACTGGGAAAGAAACGCTAGCTTGCCTTACAAGAAACCCACTCTGCTTTTGAGAAAAGAGCACTCTTCTACTCTACTGTGTTTCCTATAGGGCCAAAACAGTGAACTTGCTCAGAAAAAAAGAACTGTGCTTCCTACACACACGACCATATCTAGCTCAATTCTGCTTAGGAACCTGACAAGAACAGTAGATTCTCTTCAGTCCAATACACTGTACATGCTGGGAACAGGCACCAGTGCTATTTGCCCTGTGTATGACAATGGGAGCGCAATAGTGACTCTTCTTACCAGAAAACAACTCTTGCTCGTAGGACCAGAAACTGCAAGTGACTCAACTCCATTTAGGACTGGGAAAGAAACCCTAGCTCGCCTTAGAAGAAACACACTCTGCTTTTGAGAAAAGAGCACTCATCAACTCTACTGGGTTTCCTATGGGGTCCAAACAGTGAGCTTGCTCAGAACAAAAGAACTGTGCTTCCTACACACATGGGCCATATCTAATTCAACTTTGCTTAGGTTACTGACAAGAACAGTAGCTCCTCTTCTGTCTAATACACTGTACTTGCTGGGAAGAGACGCGAGTGCTATTTGTACTCTCTATGGCAATGGGAGCGCCATAGTCACTCTTCTTACCAGAAAACAACTCTTGCTCTTAGGACCACAAACTGCATGTGACTCACCTCCATTTAGGACTGGGAAACAAACGCTAGCTCTGCTCACAAGAAACACACTCTGCTTTTGAGAAAAGAGCACTCTTCTACTCTACTGTGTTTCCTCTATGGCCAGAACAATGAGCTTGCTCAGAACAAAAGGACTGTGCTTCCTACACACAAGGGCCGTATCTAATTCAATTCTGCTTAGGAAACTGAAAAGAATAGTATATGCTCTTCAGTCAAATACACTGCACTTGCTGGGAACAGACACCAGTGCTATTTGCCCTGTGTATGACAAAGGGAGCGCAATAGTGACTCTTCTTACCAGAAAACAACTCTTGCTCATAGGACCAAAAACTGCATGAGACACAACTCCATTTAGGACTGGGAAAGAAACGCTAGCTTGCCTTACAAGAAACACACTCTGCTTTTGAGAAAAGAGCCCTCTTCAACTCTACTGTGTTTCCTATAGGGCCAGAACAGTGAACTTGCTCAGAACAAAAGAACTGTGCCTCCTACACACATGGGCCATATCTAGTTCAACTCTGCTTAGGAAACTGACAAGAACAGTAGCTCCTCTTCAGTCCAATACTCTGTACGTGCATGGAACAGATGCCAGTGCTATTTGCACTGTTTCTGGCAATGGGAGCGCAATAGTGACTCTTCTTACCAGAAAAATCTCTTGCTCGTAGGACCAGAAACTGCACGGGATTCAATTCCATTTCTGACTGGAAAACAAACACTAGCTCACCTTTCAATAAACACACTCTGCTTTTGAGAAAAGAGCACTCTTCTACTCTACTGTGTTTCCAATGGGGTCCAAACAGTGAGCTTGCTCAGAACAAAAGAACTGTGCTTTCTACACACATGGCCATACCTAGTTCAATTCTGCGTAGGAACCTGACAAGAACAGTAGATCCTCTTCAGTCCAATACACTGTACTTCCTGGGATCAGATGCCAGTGCTATTTGCCCTGTGTATGACAATGGGAGCGCAATAGTGAGTCTTCTTACCAGAAAACAACTCTTGCTCGTAGGACCAGAAACTGCATGGGATTCAACTCCATTTAGGACTGGGAAACAAACGCTAGCTCGCCTACAAGAAACACACTCTGCTTTTGAGAAAAGAGCACTCATCTACTCTACTGGGTTTCCTATGGGGTCCGAACAGTGAGCTTGCTCAGAACAAAAGACCTGTGCTTCCTACACACACGGGCCATATCTAGTTCAACTCTGCTTAGGAAACTGACAAGAACAGTAGCTCCTATTCAGTCCAATACACTGTACTTGCTGGGAAAAGATGCGAGTGCTATTTGCCCTGTGTATGGCCTTGGGAGCGCAATAGTGACTTTCCTTACCAGAAAACAACTCTTGTTCGTAGGACCAGAAACTGCATGTGATTCAACTCCATTTAGGACTAGGAAACAAACGCTAGCTCGCCTTACAAGAAACACACTCTGCTTTTGAGAAAAGAGCACTTTTCTACTCTACTGTGTTTCCTATAGGGCCAGAACAGTGAGCTTGCTCAGAACATAATCACTGTGCTTCCTAAACACATGGGCCATATCTAGTTCAACTCTGCTTAGGAAACTGACAAGAACAGCAGCTCCTCTTCAGTCCGATACACTGTACTTGCTGAGAACAGACGTGAGTGCTATTTGCACTGTGTATGGCAATTGGAGCACAACAGTGACTCATCTTACCAGAAAACAACTCTTGCTCGTACGACCAGAAACTGCATGTGACTCAACTCCATTTAGGACTGGGAAACAAACTCTAGCTCACCTTACAAGAAACACACTCTGCTTTTGAGAAAAGAGCACTCTTCTACTCTACTGTGTTTCCTATAGGGCCAGAACAGTGAGCTTGCTCAGAACAAATGAACTGTGCTTCCTAGACACACGGGCCATATCTAGTTCAACTCTGCTTAGGAAACTGAGAAGAACTGTAGCTCCTCTTCAGTCCAATACACTGTACTTGCTGGGAACATACGCGAGTGCTATTTGTCCTGTGTATGGCATAGGCAGCGCAATAGTGACTCTTCTTACCAGAAAACAACTCTTGCTCGTAGGACCAGAGACTGCATGTGATTCAACTCCATTTAGGACTGGGAAACAAACTCTAGCTCGCTTTACAAGAAACACACTCTGCTTTTGAGAAAAGAGCACTCTTCTACTTTACTGTGTTTCCTATAGGGCCAGAACAGTGAGCTTGCTCAGAACATAAGAACTGTGCTTCCTACACACACGGGCCATATCTAGTTCAACTCTGCTTAGGAAACTGACAAGAACAGTAGCTCCTGTTCAGTCCAATACACTGTACTTGCTGGGAACAGACGGGAGGGCTATTTGCACTGTGTATGGCAATGGGAGCGCAATAGTGACTTTCCTTACCAGAAAACAACTCTTGCTCGTAGGACCAGAAACTGCACGTGATTCCACTCCATTTAGGACTGGGAAAAAAACGCTAGCTCGCCTTACAAGAAACACACTCTGCTTTAGAGAAAAGAGCACTCTTCTACTCTACTATGTTTCCTATGGGGTCCAAACAGTGAGCTTGCTCAGAACAAAAGAACTGTGCTTGCTACACACACGGACCATATCTAGTTCAACTCCTCTTATGAAAATGACAAGAACAGTAGCTCCTCTTCAGTCCAATACACTGTACTTGCTGGGAACAGACGCGAGTGCTATTTGCACTATGTATGGGAATGGGAGCGCAATAGTGACTTTCCTTACCAGAAAACAACTCTTGCTCATAGGCCCAGAAACTGGATGTGATTCAACTCCATTTAGGACTGGGAAACAAATGCTAGCTCGCCTTACAAGGAACACACTCTGCTTTTGAGAAAAGGGCACTCTTCTACTCTATTGTGTTTCCTACGGGGTCCGAACTGTGAGCTTGCTCAGAACAAAAGACCTGTGCTACCTACACACACGGGACATATCTGGTTCAACTCTGCTTAGGAAACTGACAAGAACAGTATCCTCTTCAGTCCAATACACTGTACATGCTGGGAACAGACGCCAGTGCTATTTGCCCTGTGTATGACATTGTGAGCACAATAGTGATTCTTCTTACCAGAAAACAACTCTTGCTCGTTGGACCAGAAACTGCATGGGATTAAACTCCATTTAGGACTGGGAAACAAACGCTAGCTCACCTACAAGAAACACACTCTGCTTTTGAGAAAAGAGCACTCATCTACTCTACTGTGTTTCCTATGGGGTCCGAAAAGTGAGCTTGCTCAGAACAAAAGACCTGTGCTTCCTACACACACGGGCCATATCTAGTTCAACTCTGCTTGGGAAACTGACAAGAACAGTAGCTCCTCTTCAGTCCAATACACTGTACTTGCTGGGAACAGAAGCAAGTGCTATTTGAACTGTGTATGTCAATGAGATCGCAATAGTGACTTTCCCTACCAGAAAACATCTCTTGCTTGTAGGACCAGAAACTGCATGTGATTCAACTCCATTTAGGTCTGGGAAACAAACACTAGCTCGCCTTACAAGAAACACACTCTGCTTTAGAGAAAAGATCACTCTTCTACTCTACTGTGTTTCCTATGTGGTCCGAACAGTGAGCATACTCAGAACAAAAGAACTGTGCTTCCTACATACACGGCCATATCTAGTTCATTTCTGCTTAGGAACCTGAGAAGAACACAGATTCTATTCAGTCAAATACACTGTACATGCTGGTAACCGACGCCAGTGCTATATGCCCTGTGTATGACAATGGGAGCGCAATAGTGATTCTTCTTACCAGAAAACAACTCTTGCTCCTAGGACCACAAACTGCATGGCATTCAACTCCATTTAGTACTGGGTAACAAACGTTGTCTCGCCTTACAGGAAACACACTCTGCTTTTGAGAAAAGGGCACTCTTCTACTCTATTGTGTTTCCTACGGGGTCCGAACTGTGAGCTTGCTCAGAACAAAAGAACTGTGCTTCCTACACACACGGGCCATATCTAGTTCAACTCTGCTTAGGAAACTGACAAGAACAGTAGCTGCTCTTCAGTCCAGTACACTATACTTGCTGGGAACAGACGCGAGTGCTATTTGCACTGTGTATGGCAATGGGAGCGCAATAGTGACTCTTCTTACCAGAAAACAACTCTTGCTCGTAGTACCAGAAACTGCATGGGACTCAACTCCATTTCTGACTGGGAAACAAACACTAGCTCGACTTTCAAGAAAAACAATCAAATTTTGAGAATAGAGCACTCATCTACTCTACTGTGTTTCCTATGATGTCCGCATAGTGTGCTTTCTCAGAACAAAAGAACTGTGCTTCCTACACACATGGGATATATCTGGTTCAACTCCTCTTATGAAAATGACAAGAACAGTAGCTCCTCTTCAGTCCAATACACTGTACTTGCTGGGAACAGACGCGAGTGCTATTTGCACTAAGTATGGGAATGGGAGCGCAATAGTGACTTTCCTTACCAGAAAACAACTCTTGCTCATAGGCCCAGAAACTGGATGTGATTCAACTCCATTTAGGACTGGGAAACAAATGCTAGCTCGCCTTACAAGGAACACACTCTGCTTTTGAGAAAAGGGCACTCTTCTACTCTATTGTGTTTCCTACGGGGTCCTAACTGTGAGCTTGCTCAGAACAAAAGACCTGTGCTTCCTACACACACGGGACATATCTGGTTCAACTCTGCTTACAAAACTGACAAGAACGGTAGATCCTCTTCAGTCCAATACACTGTACTTGCTGGGAACAGACGCCAGTGCTATTTGCCCTGTGTATGGCAATGGGTGCGCAATATTGACTCTTCTTACCAGAAAACAACTCTTGCTCGTAGGACCAGAAACTGCATGTGATTCAACTCCATTTAGGAATGGGAAAAAAATGCTAGCTCGCCTTACAAGAAACACACTCTACTTTTGAGAAAAGAGCACTCTTCTACTCTACTGTGTTTCCTATGGTGTCCGAACAGTGAGCTTGCTCAGAACAAAAGAACTGTGCTTCCTACACACACGGGCCATATCTGGTTCAACTGTGCTTAGGAAACTGACAAAAACAGTAGCTCCTCTTCAGTCCAATACACTGTACTTGCTGGGAACAGAAGCAAGTGCTATTTGAACTGTGTATGTCAATGAGATCGCAATAGTGACTTTCCCTACCAGAAAACATCTCTTGCTCGTAGGACCAGAAACTGCATGTAATTCAACTCCATTTAGGACTGGGAAACAAACGCTAGCTCGCCTTACAAGAAACACACTCTGCTTTAGAGAAAAGATCACTCTTCTACTCTACTGTGTTTCCTATGGGGTCCGAACAGTGAGCATGCTCAGAACAATAGAACTGTGCTTCCTACATACACGGCCATATCTAGTTCATTTCTGCTTAGGAACCTGAGAAGAACAGTAGATTCTATTCAGTCAAATACACTGTACATGCTGGGAACCGACGCCAGTGCTATTTGCCCTGTGTATGACAATGGGAGCGCAATAGTGACTCTTCTTACCAGAAAACAACTCTTGCTCGTAGGATCAGAAACTGCATGTGATTCAACTCCATTTAGGACTGGGAAAAAAACGCTAGCTGTCCTTGCAAGAAACACACTCTGCTTTTGAGAAAAGAGCACTCTTCTACTCTACTGTGTTTCCTATAGGGCCAGAACAGTGAGATTGCACAGAACAAAAGAAGTGTGCTTCCTACACACACGGCCATATCTAGTTCAATTCAGCTTAGGAAACTGACAAGAACAGTATACCCTCCAGTCAAATACACTGCACATGCTGGGAACAGGCACCAGTGCTATTTGCCCTGTTTATGACATTGGGAGCGCAATAGTGACTCTTCTTACCAGAAAACAACTCTTGCTCGTAGGACCAGAAACTGCAAGTGACTCAACTCCATTTAGGACTGGGAAAGAAACGCTAGCTTGCCTTACAAGAAACCCACTCTGCTTTTGAGAAAAGAGCACTCTTCTACTCTACTGTGTTTCCTATAGGGCCAAAACAGTGAACTTGCTCAGAAAAAAAGAACTGTGCTTCCTACACACACGACCATATCTAGCTCAATTCTGCTTAGGAACCTGACAAGAACAGTAGATTCTCTTCAGTCCAATACACTGTACATGCTGGGAACAGGCACCAGTGCTATTTGCCCTGTGTATGACAATGGGAGCGCAATAGTGACTCTTCTTACCAGAAAACAACTCTTGCTCGTAGGACCAGAAACTGCAAGTGACTCAACTCCATTTAGGACTGGGAAAGAAACCCTAGCTCGCCTTAGAAGAAACACACTCTGCTTTTGAGAAAAGAGCACTCATCAACTCTACTGGGTTTCCTATGGGGTCCAAACAGTGAGCTTGCTCAGAACAAAAGAACTGTGCTTCCTACACACATGGGCCATATCTAATTCAACTTTGCTTAGGTTACTGACAAGAACAGTAGCTCCTCTTCTGTCTAATACACTGTACTTGCTGGGAAGAGACGCGAGTGCTATTTGTACTCTCTATGGCAATGGGAGCGCCATAGTCACTCTTCTTACCAGAAAACAACTCTTGCTCTTAGGACCACAAACTGCATGTGACTCACCTCCATTTAGGACTGGGAAACAAACGCTAGCTCTGCTCACAAGAAACACACTCTGCTTTTGAGAAAAGAGCACTCTTCTACTCTACTGTGTTTCCTCTATGGCCAGAACAATGAGCTTGCTCAGAACAAAAGGACTGTGCTTCCTACACACAAGGGCCGTATCTAATTCAATTCTGCTTAGGAAACTGAAAAGAATAGTATATGCTCTTCAGTCAAATACACTGCACTTGCTGGGAACAGACACCAGTGCTATTTGCCCTGTGTATGACAAAGGGAGCGCAATAGTGACTCTTCTTACCAGAAAACAACTCTTGCTCATAGGACCAAAAACTGCATGAGACACAACTCCATTTAGGACTGGGAAAGAAACGCTAGCTTGCCTTACAAGAAACACACTCTGCTTTTGAGAAAAGAGCCCTCTTCAACTCTACTGTGTTTCCTATAGGGCCAGAACAGTGAACTTGCTCAGAACAAAAGAACTGTGCCTCCTACACACATGGGCCATATCTAGTTCAACTCTGCTTAGGAAACTGACAAGAACAGTAGCTCCTCTTCAGTCCAATACTCTGTACGTGCATGGAACAGATGCCAGTGCTATTTGCACTGTTTCTGGCAATGGGAGCGCAATAGTGACTCCTCTTACCAGAAAAATCTCTTGCTCGTAGGACCAGAAACTGCACGGGATTCAATTCCATTTCTGACTGGAAAACAAACACTAGCTCACCTTTCAATAAACACACTCTGCTTTTGAGAAAAGAGCACTCTTCTACTCTACTGTGTTTCCAATGGGGTCCAAACAGTGAGCTTGCTCAGAACAAAAGAACTGTGCTTTCTACACACATGGCCATACCTAGTTCAATTCTGCGTAGGAACCTGACAAGAACAGTAGATCCTCTTCAGTCCAATACACTGTACTTCCTGGGATCAGATGCCAGTGCTATTTGCCCTGTGTATGACAATGGGAGCGCAATAGTGAGTCTTCTTACCAGAAAACAACTCTTGCTCGTAGGACCAGAAACTGCATGGGATTCAACTCCATTTAGGACTGGGAAACAAACGCTAGCTCGCCTACAAGAAACACACTCTGCTTTTGAGAAAAGAGCACTCATCTACTCTACTGGGTTTCCTATGGGGTCCGAACAGTGAGCTTGCTCAGAACAAAAGACCTGTGCTTCCTACACACACGGGCCATATCTAGTTCAACTCTGCTTAGGAAACTGACAAGAACAGTAGCTCCTATTCAGTCCAATACACTGTACTTGCTGGGAAAAGATGCGAGTGCTATTTGCCCTGTGTATGGCCTTGGGAGCGCAATAGTGACTTTCCTTACCAGAAAACAACTCTTGTTCGTAGGACCAGAAACTGCATGTGATTCAACTCCATTTAGGACTAGGAAACAAACGCTAGCTCGCCTTACAAGAAACACACTCTGCTTTTGAGAAAAGAGCACTTTTCTACTCTACTGTGTTTCCTATAGGGCCAGAACAGTGAGCTTGCTCAGAACATAATCACTGTGCTTCCTAAACACATGGGCCATATCTAGTTCAACTCTGCTTAGGAAACTGACAAGAACAGCAGCTCCTCTTCAGTCCGATACACTGTACTTGCTGAGAACAGACGTGAGTGCTATTTGCACTGTGTATGGCAATTGGAGCACAACAGTGACTCATCTTACCAGAAAACAACTCTTGCTCGTACGACCAGAAACTGCATGTGACTCAACTCCATTTAGGACTGGGAAACAAACTCTAGCTCACCTTACAAGAAACACACTCTGCTTTTGAGAAAAGAGCACTCTTCTACTCTACTGTGTTTCCTATAGGGCCAGAACAGTGAGCTTGCTCAGAACAAATGAACTGTGCTTCCTAGACACACGGGCCATATCTAGTTCAACTCTGCTTAGGAAACTGAGAAGAACTGTAGCTCCTCTTCAGTCCAATACACTGTACTTGCTGGGAACATACGCGAGTGCTATTTGTCCTGTGTATGGCATAGGCAGCGCAATAGTGACTCTTCTTACCAGAAAACAACTCTTGCTCGTAGGACCAGAGACTGCATGTGATTCAACTCCATTTAGGACTGGGAAACAAACTCTAGCTCGCTTTACAAGAAACACACTCTGCTTTTGAGAAAAGAGCACTCTTCTACTTTACTGTGTTTCCTATAGGGCCAGAACAGTGAGCTTGCTCAGAACATAAGAACTGTGCTTCCTACACACACGGGCCATATCTAGTTCAACTCTGCTTAGGAAACTGACAAGAACAGTAGCTCCTGTTCAGTCCAATACACTGTACTTGCTGGGAACAGACGGGAGGGCTATTTGCACTGTGTATGGCAATGGGAGCGCAATAGTGACTTTCCTTACCAGAAAACAACTCTTGCTCGTAGGACCAGAAACTGCACGTGATTCCACTCCATTTAGGACTGGGAAAAAAACGCTAGCTCGCCTTACAAGAAACACACTCTGCTTTAGAGAAAAGAGCACTCTTCTACTCTACTATGTTTCCTATGGGGTCCAAACAGTGAGCTTGCTCAGAACAAAAGAACTGTGCTTGCTACACACACGGACCATATCTAGTTCAACTCCTCTTATGAAAATGACAAGAACAGTAGCTCCTCTTCAGTCCAATACACTGTACTTGCTGGGAACAGACGCGAGTGCTATTTGCACTATGTATGGGAATGGGAGCGCAATAGTGACTTTCCTTACCAGAAAACAACTCTTGCTCATAGGCCCAGAAACTGGAGGTGATTCAACTCCATTTAGGACTGGGAAACAAATGCTAGCTCGCCTTACAAGGAACACACTCTGCTTTTGAGAAAAGGGCACTCTTCTACTCTATTGTGTTTCCTACGGGGTCCGAACTGTGAGCTTGCTCAGAACAAAAGACCTGTGCTACCTACACACACGGGACATATCTGGTTCAACTCTGCTTAGGAAACTGACAAGAACAGTATCCTCTTCAGTCCAATACACTGTACATGCTGGGAACAGACGCCAGTGCTATTTGCCCTGTGTATGACAATGGGAGCACAATAGTGACTCTTCTTACCAGAAAACAACTCTTGCTCGTAGGACCAGAAACTGCATGGGATTCAACTCCATATAGGACTGGGAAAAAACGCTAGCCCGCCTTACAAGAAACACACTCTGCTTTTGAGAAAACAGCACTCCTCTACACTACTGTGTTTCCTATGGGGTCGGAACAGTGAGCTTGCTTAGAAAAAAATAACTGGGCTTCCTACACACACGGGCCATATCTAGTTCAACTCTGCTTAGGAAACTGACAAGAACAGTAGCTCCTCTTCAGCCCAATACTCTGTACTTGTTGGGAACCGACGCCAAAGCTATTTGCACTGTGTATGACATTGTGAGCACAATAGTGATTCTTCTTACCAGAAAACAACTCTTGCTCGTTGGACCAGAAACTGCATGGGATTAAACTCCATTTAGGACTGGGAAACAAACGCTAGCTCACCTACAAGAAACACACTCTGCTTTTGAGAAAAGAGCACTCATCTACTCTACTGTGTTTCCTATGGGGTCCGAAAAGTGAGCTTGCTCAGAACAAAAGACCTGTGCTTCCTACACACACGGGCCATATCTAGTTCAACTCTGCTTGGGAAACTGACAAGAACAGTAGCTCCTCTTCAGTCCAATACACTGTACTTGCTGGGAACAGAAGCAAGTGCTATTTGAACTGTGTATGTCAATGAGATCGCAATAGTGACTTTCCCTACCAGAAAACATCTCTTGCTTGTAGGACCAGAAACTGCATGTGATTCAACTCCATTTAGGTCTGGGAAACAAACACTAGCTCGCCTTACAAGAAACACACTCTGCTTTAGAGAAAAGATCACTCTTCTACTCTACTGTGTTTCCTATGTGGTCCGAACAGTGAGCATACTCAGAACAAAAGAACTGTGCTTCCTACATACACGGCCATATCTAGTTCATTTCTGCTTAGGAACCTGAGAAGAACACAGATTCTATTCAGTCAAATACACTGTACATGCTGGTAACCGACGCCAGTGCTATATGCCCTGTGTATGACAATGGGAGCGCAATAGTGATTCTTCTTACCAGAAAACAACTCTTGCTCCTAGGACCACAAACTGCATGGCATTCAACTCCATTTAGTACTGGGTAACAAACGTTGTCTCGCCTTACAGGAAACACACTCTGCTTTTGAGAAAAGGGCACTCTTCTACTCTATTGTGTTTCCTACGGGGTCCGAACTGTGAGCTTGCTCAGAACAAAAGAACTGTGCTTCCTACACACACGGGCCATATCTAGTTCAACTCTGCTTAGGAAACTGACAAGAACAGTAGCTGCTCTTCAGTCCAGTACACTATACTTGCTGGGAACAGACGCGAGTGCTATTTGCACTGTGTATGGCAATGGGAGCGCAATAGTGACTCTTCTTACCAGAAAACAACTCTTGCTCGTAGTACCAGAAACTGCATGGGACTCAACTCCATTTCTGACTGGGAAACAAACACTAGCTCGACTTTCAAGAAAAACAATCAAATTTTGAGAATAGAGCACTCATCTACTCTACTGTGTTTCCTATGATGTCCGCATAGTGTGCTTTCTCAGAACAAAAGAACTGTGCTTCCTACACACATGGGATATATCTGGTTCAACTCCTCTTATGAAAATGACAAGAACAGTAGCTCCTCTTCAGTCCAATACACTGTACTTGCTGGGAACAGACGCGAGTGCTATTTGCACTAAGTATGGGAATGGGAGCGCAATAGTGACTTTCCTTACCAGAAAACAACTCTTGCTCATAGGCCCAGAAACTGGATGTGATTCAACTCCATTTAGGACTGGGAAACAAATGCTAGCTCGCCTTACAAGGAACACACTCTGCTTTTGAGAAAAGGGCACTCTTCTACTCTATTGTGTTTCCTACGGGGTCCGAACTGTGAGCTTGCTCAGAACAAAAGACCTGTGCTTCCTACACACACGGGACATATCTGGTTCAACTCTGCTTAGAAAACTGACAAGAACGGTAGATCCTCTTCAGTCCAATACACTGTACTTGCTGGGAACAGACGCCAGTGCTATTTGCCCTGTGTATGACAATGGGTGCGCAATATTGACTCTTCTTACCAGAAAACAACTCTTGCTCGTAGGACCAGAAACTGCATGTGATTCAACTCCATTTAGGAATGGGAAAAAAATGCTAGCTCGCCTTACAAGAAACACACTCTACTTTTGAGAAAAGAGCACTCTTCTACTCTACTGTGTTTCCTATGGTGTCCGAACAGTGAGCTTGCTCAGAACAAAAGAACTGTGCTTACTACACACACGGGCCATATCTGGTTCAACTGTGCTTAGGAAACTGACAAAAACAGTAGCTCCTCTTCAGTCAAATACACTGTACTTGCTGTGAACAGACGCAAGTGCTATTTGCACTGTGTATGGAAATGGGAATGCAATAGTGACTCTTCTTACTAGAAAACAACTCTTACTTGTAGGACCAGAAACTGCATGGGATTCAACTCCATTTCTGACTGGGAAGTAAATACTAGCTCGCCTTTCAAGGAACACAATCTAATTTTGAGAAAAGAGCACTCATCTACTCTACTGTGTTTCCTATGGTGTCCGCACAGTGTGATTTCTCAGAAAAAAAGAACTGTGCTCCCTACACACAGGGGCCATATCTAGTTCAACTCTTCTTAGGAAAATGATAAGAACAGTAGCTCCTCTTCAGGCTAATACACTGTACTTGCTGGGACAGACGCGAGTGCTATTTGCACTATGTATGGCAATGGGAGCGCAATAGTGACATTCCTTACCAGAAAACAACTCTTGCTCATAGGACCAGAAACTGCAAGTGATTCAACTCCATTTAGGACTGGGAAATAAACGCTAGCTCGCCTTACAAGAAACACACTCTGCTTTTGAGAAAAGAGCACTCTTCTACTCTACTGTGTTTCCTATAGGGCCAGAACAGTGAGCTTGATCAGAACAAGAGAACTGCGCCTCCTACACACACGGCCATATCTAGTTCAATTCTGCTTAGGAAACTGACAAGAACAGTAGATCCTCTTCAGTCCAATACACTGCACATGCTGTGAACAGACGCCAGTGCTATTTGCCCTGTGTATGACAATGGGAGCACAATAGTGACTCTTCATACCAGAAAACAACTCTTGCTCGTAGGACCAGAAACTGCATGGGATTCAACTCCATTTAGGACTGGGAAACAAACGCTAGCTCGCCTACAAGAAACACACTCTGCTTTTGAGAAAAGAGCACTCATCTACTCTACTGGGTTTCCTATGGGGTCCGAACAGTGAGCTTGCTCAGAACAAAAGACCTGTGCTTCCTACACACACAGGCCATATCTAGTTCAACTCTGCTTAGGACACTGACAAGAACAGTAGCTCCTCTTCAGTCCAATACACTGTACTTGCTGGGAACAGAAGCAAGTGCTATTTGAACTGTGTATGTCAATGAGATCGCAATAGTGACTTTCCCTACCAGAAAACATCTCTTGCTTGTAGGACCAGAAACTGCATGTGATTCAACTCCATTTAGGTCTGGGAAACAAACGCTAGCTCGCCTTACAAGAAACACACTCTGCTTTTGAGAAAAGAGCACTCTTCTACTCTACTGTGTTTCCTATAGGGCCAGAACAGTGAACTTGCTCAGAAAAAAAGAACTGTGCTTCCTACACACACGACCATATCTAGCTCAATTCTGCTTAGGAACCTGACAAGAACAGTAGATTCTCTTCAGTCCAATACACTGTACATGCTGGGAACAGGCACCAGTGCTATTTGCCCTAGGTATGACAATGGGAGCGCAATAGTGACTCTTCTTACCAGAAAACAACTCTTGCTCGTAGGACCAGAACCTGCAAGTGACTCAACTCCATTTAGGACTGGGAAAGAAACACTAGCTCGCCTTACAAGAAACACACTCTGCTTTTGAAAAAAGAGCACTCATCAACTCTACTGGGTTTCCTATGGGGTCCAAACAGTGAGCTTGCTCAGAACAAAAGAACTGTGCTTCCTACACAAATGGGCCATATCTAATTCAACTTTGCTTAGGTTACTGACAAGAACAGCAGCTCCTCTTCAGTCTAATACACTGTACTTGCTGGGAAGAGACGCGAGTGCTATTTGTACTCTCTATGGCAATGGGAACGCCATAGTCACTCTTTTTACCAGAAAACAACTCTTGCTCTTAGGACCACAAACTGCATGTGACTCACCTCCATTTAGGACTGGGAAACAAACGCTAGCTCTGCTCACAAGAAACACACTCTGCTTTTGAGAAAAGAGCACTCTTCTACTCTACTGTGTTTCCTCTATGGCCAGAACAATGAGCTTGCTCAGAACAAAAGGACTGTGCTTCCTACACACTAGGGCCGTATCTAACTCAATTCTGCTTAGGAAACTGACGAGAATAGTATATGCTCTTCAGTCAAATACACTGCACTTGCTGGGAACAGACCCCAGTGCTGTTTGCCCTGTGTATGACAAAGGGAACGCAATAGTGACTCTTCTTACCAGAAAACAACTCTTGCTCATAGGACCAAAAACTGCATGAGACACAACTCCATTTAGGACTGGGAAAGAAACGCTAGCTTGTCTTACAAGAAACACACTCTGCTTTTGAGAAAAGAGCCCTCTTCTACTCTACTGTGTTTCCTATGGGGTCCAAACTGTGAGCTTGCTCAGAACAAAAGAACTGTGCTTCCTACACACATGGACCATATGTAGTTCAACTCTGCTTAGGAAACTGACAAGAACAGTAGCTCCTCTTCAGTCTAATACACTGTACTTGCTGGGAACAGACGCGAGTTCTATTTACACTGTGTATGGCAATTGGAGCACAATAGTGACTCATCTTACCAGAAAACAACTCTTGCTCATAGAACAAAAAATTGCATGTGACTCAACTCCATTTAGGACTGGGAAACAAACTCTAGCTCGCTTTGCAAGAAACACACTCTGCTTTTGAGAAAAGAGCACTCTTCTACTCTACTGTGTTTCCTATAGGGCCAGAACAGTGAGCTTGCTCAGAAAAAAAGAACTGTGCTTCCTAAACACAGGGGCCATATCTAGTTCAACTCTGCTTAGGAAACTGACAAGAACAGTAGCTCCTCTTCAGTCCAATACACTGTACTTGCTGGTAAGATTCGGGAGGGCTATTTGCACTGTGTATGGCAGTGGGAGCACAATAGTGACTTTCCTTACCAGAAAACAACTCTTGCTCGTAGGACCAGAAACTGCATGTGATTCCACTCCATTTAGGATTGGGAAACAAACGCTAGCTCGCCTTAAAAGAAACACACTCTGCTTTAGAGAAAAAAGCACTCTTCTACTCTACTGTGTTTCCTATGGGGTCCGAACAGTGAGCTTGCTCAGAACAAAAAAAGTGTGCTTCCTACACACACGGCCATATCTAGTTCAAGTCTGCTTAGGAACCTGACAAGAACAGTAGATCCTCTTCAGTTCAATACACTGTACTTGCTTGGAACAGACGCGAGTGGATTTGCACAGTGTATGGCAATGGGAGCGCAATGTGACTTTCCTTACCAGAAAACAACTCTTGTTCCTTGGACCTGAAACTGCATGTGATTCAACTCCATTTAGGACTGGGAAAGAAACGCTAGCTCGCCTTACAAGAAACACACTCTGCTTTTGAGAAAAGAGCACTCTTCTACTCTACTGTGTTTCCTATAGGGCCAGAAGAGTGTACTTGCTCAGAACAAAAGAACTGTGCTTCCTACACACACGACCATATCTAGTTCAATTCTGCTTAGGAACCTGACAAGAACAGTAGATTCTCTTCAGTCCAATACACTGTACATGTTGGGAACCGACGCCAATGCTATTTGCACTGTGTATGACATTGAGAGCACAATAGTGATTCTTCTTACGAGAAAACAACTCTTGCTCGTAGGACCAGAAACTGTATGGGATTCAACTCCATTTAGGACTGTGAAACAAATGCTAGCTCGCCTACAAGAAACACACTCTGCTTTTGAGAAAAGAGCACTCATCTACTCTACTGGGTTTCCTATGGGGTCCAAACAGTGAGCTTGCTCAGAACAAAAGAACTGTGCTTCCTACACACATGGGCCATATCTAATTCAACTTTGCTTAGGTTACTGACAAGAACAGTAGCTCCTCTTCTGTCTAATACACTGTACTTGCTGGGAAGAGACGCGAGTGCTATTTGTACTCTGTATGGCAATGGGAGCGCCATAGTCACTCTTCTTACCAGAAAACAACTCTTGCTCTTAGGACCACAAACTGCATGTGACTCACCTCCATTTAGGACTGGGAAACAAACGCTAGCTCTGCTCACAAGAAACACACTCTGCTTTTGAGAAAAGAGCACTCTTCTACTCTACTGTGTTTCCTCTATGGCCAGAACAATGAGCTTGCTCAGAACAAAAGGACTGTGCTTCCTACACACAAGGGCCGTATCTAATTCAATTCTGCTTAGGAAACTGAAAAGAATAGTATATGCTCTTCAGTCAAATACACTGCCCTTGCTGGGAACAGACACCAGTGCTATTTGCCCTGTGTATGACAAAGGGAGCGCAATAGTGACTCTTCTTACCAGAAAACAACTCTTGCTCATAGGACCAAAAACTGCATGAGACACAACTCCATTTAGGACTGGGAAAGAAACGCTAGCTTGTCTTACAAGAAACACACTCTGCTTTTGAGAAAAGAGCCCTCTTCTACTCTACTGTGTTTCCTATGGGGTCCAAACTGTGAGCTTGCTCAGAACAAAAGAACTGTGCTTCCTACACACATGGACCATATGTAGTTCAACTCTGCTTAGGAAACTGACAAGAACAGTAGCTTCTCTTCAGTCTAATACACTGTACTTGCTGGGAACAGACGCGAGTTCTATTTACACTGTGTATGGCAATTGGAGCACAATAGTGACTCATCTTACCAGAAAACAACTCTTGCTCATAGAACAAAAAATTGCATGTGACTCAACTCCATTTAGGACTGGGAAACAAACTCTAGCTCGCTTTGCAAGAAACACACTCTGCTTTTGAGAAAAGAGCACTCTTCTACTCTACTGTGTTTCCTATAGGGCCAGAACAGTGAGCTTGCTCAGAAAAAAAGAACTGTGCTTCCTAAACACAGGGGCCATATCTAGTTCAACTCTGCTTAGGAAACTGACAAGAACAGTAGCTCCTCTTCAGTCCAATACACTGTACTTGCTGGGAAGATTCGGGAGGGCTATTTGCACTGTGTATGGCAGTGGGAGCACAATAGTGACTTTCCTTACCAGAAAACAACTCTTGCTCGTAGGACCAGAAACTGCATGTGATTCCACTCCATTTAGGATTGGGAAACAAACGCTAGCTCGCCTTAAAAGAAACACACTCTGCTTTAGAGAAAAAAGCACTCTTCTACTCTACTGTGTTTCCTATGGGGTCCGAACAGTGAGCTTGCTCAGAACAAAAAAAGTGTGCTTCCTACACACACGGCCATATCTAGTTCAAGTCTGCTTAGGAACCTGACAAGAACAGTAGATCCTCTTCAGTTCAATACACTGTACTTGCTTGGAACAGACGCGAGTGGATTTGCACAGTGTATGGCAATGGGAGCGCAATGTGACTTTCCTTACCAGAAAACAACTCTTGTTCCTTGGACCTGAAACTGCATGTGATTCAACTCCATTTAGGACTGGGAAAGAAACGCTAGCTCGCCTTACAAGAAACACACTCTGCTTTTGAGAAAAGAGCACTCTTCTACTCTACTGTGTTTCCTATAGGGCCAGAAGAGTGTACTTGCTCAGAACAAAAGAACTGTGCTTCCTACACACACGACCATATCTAGTTCAATTCTGCTTAGGAACCTGACAAGAACAGTAGATTCTCTTCAGTCCAATACACTGTACATGTTGGGAACCGACGCCAATGCCATTTGCACTGTGTATGACATTGAGAGCACAATAGTGATTCTTCTTACCAGAAAACAACTCTTGCTCGTAGGACCAGAAACTGTATGGGATTCAACTCCATTTAGGACTGGGAAACAAATGCTAGCTCGCCTACAAGAAACACACTCTGCTTTTGAGAAAAGAGCACTCATCTACTCTACTGGGTTTCCTATGGGGTCCGAACAGTGAACTTGCTCAGAACAAAAGAACTGTGCTTCCTACACACATGGGCCATATCTAAATCAACTTTGCTTAGGTTACTGACAAGAACAGTAGCTCCTCTTCAGTCTAATACACTGTACTTGCTGGGAACAGACGCGAGTGCTATTTGTACTCTGTATGGCAATGGGAGCGCTATAGTGACTCTTCTTACCAGAAAACAACTCTTGCTCTTAGGACCACAAACTGCATGTCACTCAACTCCATTTAGGACTGGCAAACAAACGCTAGCTCTGCTCACAAGAAAGACACTCTGCTTTTGAGAAAAGAGCACTCTTCTACTCTACTGTGTTTCCTATATGGCCAGAACAGTGAGGTTGCTCAGAACAAAAGAACTGTGCTTCCTAAACACACAGGCCATATCTAGTTCAACTCTGCTTAGGAAACTGACAAGAACAGCAGCTCCTCTTCAGTCCAATACTCTGTACATGCATGGAAGAGATGTCAGTGCTATTTGCACTGTTTATGGCAATGGGAGCGCAATAGTGACTCTTCTTACAAGAAAAATCTCTTGCTCGTAGGACCAGAAACTGAACGGGATTCAATTCCATTTCTGACTGGGAAACAAACACTAGCTGGCCTTTCAATAAACACACTCTGCTTTTGAGAAAAGAGCACTCTTCTACTCTACTGTGTTTCCTATGGGGTCCAAACAGTGAGCTTGCTCAGAACAAAAGAACTGTGCTTTCTACACACATGGCCATATCTAGTTCAATTCTGCGTAGGAACCTGACAAGAACAGTAGATCCTCTTCAGTCCAATACACTGTACTTCCTGGATCAGATGCCAGTGCTATTTGCCCTGTGTATGACAATGGGAGCACAATAGTGACTCTTCTTACCAGAAAACAACTCTTGCTCGTAGGACCAGAAACTGCATGGGATTCAACTCCATTTAGGACTGGGAAACAAACGCTAGCTCGCCTTACAAGAAACACACTCTGCTTTTGAGAAAAGAGCAATCTTCTACTCTACTGTGTTTCCTATAAGGCCAGAAGAGTGAACTTGCTCAGAACAAAAGAACTGTGCTTCCTACACACGGGCCATAACTAGTTCAACTCTGCTTAGGAAACTGACAAGAACAGTAGCTCCTATTCAGTCCAATACACTGTACTTGCTGGGAACAGACGCGAGGGCTATTTGCACTGTGTATGGCAATGGGAGCGCAATAGTGACTTTCGTTACCAGAAAACAACTCTTGCTCGTAGGAACACAAACTGCATGTGATTCCACTCCATTTAGGACTGGGAAGCAAACGCTAGCTCGCCTTACAAGAAACACACTCTGCTTTAGAGAAAAGAGCACTCTTCTAATCTACTGTGTTTCCTATGGGGTCCAAACAGTGAGCTTGCTCAGAACAAAAGAACTGTGCTTCCTACACACACGGGCCATATCTAGTTCAACTCTGCTTAGTAAACTGACAAGAACAGTAGCTCCTATTCAGTCCAATACACTGTACTTGCTGGGAAAAGACGCGAGTGCTATTTGCCTTGTGTAGGGCAATGGGAGCACAATAGTGTCTTTCCTTACCATAAAACAACTCTTGCTCATAGGACCAGAAACTGCATGTGATTCAACTCCATTTAGGTCTGGGAAACAAATGCTAGCTCTCCTTACATGAAACACACTCTGCTTTTGAGAAAAGAGCACTCTTCTACTCTACTGTGTTTGCTGAGGTGTCCGAACAGTGAGCTTGCTCAGGACAAAAGAACTGTGCTTCCTACACACAAGGGCCATATCTAGTTCAACTCTGCTTAGGAAACTGACAAGAACAGTAGCTCCTTTTCAGTCCAATACACTGTACTTGCTGGGAACAGACGCCAGTGCTATTTGCACTGTGTATGGCAATGGGAGAGCAATAGTGACTCTTCTTACCAGAAAACAACTCTTGCTCCTAGGAACAGAAACTGCATGTGACTCAACTCCTTTTAGGTCTGGGAAGCAAACGCTAACTCGCCTTAGAAGAAACACACTCTGCTTTTGAGAAAAGAGCACTCTTCTACTCTACTGTGTTTCCTATAGGGCCAGAACAGTGAGCTTGCTCAGAACAAAAGAACTGTGCTTCCTATACACACGGTCCATATCTAGTTCAACTCTGCTTAGGAAACTGACAAGACCTGTATCACCTCTTCAGTCCAATACACTGTACTTGATTGGAACAGACGCAAGTGCTATTTGCACTGTGTATGGCAATGGGAGCGCAATAGTGACTTTTTTTTTTTTTTTACCAAATAACAACTCTACTCATAGGACCAGAAACTGCATGTGATTCAACTTCATTTAGGACTGGGAAACAAAAGCTAGCTCGCCTTACAAGAAACACACTCTGCTTTTGAAAAAAGAGTACTCTTCTACTCTACTGTGTTTCCTATTGGGTCCGAACAGTGAGCTTGCTCAGAACAAATGAACTGTGCTTCGTACACACACGGGCCATATCTATTTCAAGTCTGCTTAGGAAACTGACAAGAACAGTAGCTCCTCTTCAATCCAATACACTGTACTTGCTAAGAGCAGACGCGAGTGCTATTTGCACTGTGTATGGCAATGGGAGCGCAATAGTGAATCTTCTTTCCAGAAAACAACTCTTGCTCGTACGACAAGAAACTGCATGTGATTCAACTCCATTTAGGACTGGGAAACAAACGCTAGGTCGCCTTACAAGAAACACACTCTGCTTTTGAGAAAAGAGCACTCTTCTACTCTACTGTGTTTCCTATAGGGCCAGAACAGTGAGCTTTCTCAGGATAAAAGAACTGTGCTTCCTACACACACGGGCCATATCTAGTTCAACTCTGCTTAGGAAACTGACAAGAACAGTAGATCCTCTTCAGTCCAATACAATGTACAGGCTGGGAACAGACGCCAGTGATATTTGCCCTGTGTATGACAATGGGAGCACGATAGTGACTCTTCTTACCAGAAAACAACTCTTGCTCGTAGGACCAGAAACTGGATGTGATTCAACACCATTTAGGACTGGGAAACAAACGCTAGGTCGCCTTACACTAAACACACTCGGCTTTAGAGAAAAGAGCACTCTTCTACTCTACTGTGTTTCCTATGGGGTCCGAACAGTGAGCTTGCTCAGAACAAATGAACTGTGTTTTTTACACACATGTGCCATATCTAGTTCAACTCTGCTTAGGAAACTGACAAGAAGAGTATCTCCTCTTCAGTCCAATACACTGTACTTGCTGGGAACAGACGAGTGCTATTTGTACTGTGTACAGCAATGGGAGCACAATAGTGACCCTTCTTACCAGAAAACAACTCTGGCTCTTAGGACCAGAAACTGCATGTGATTCAACTCCACTTAGGACTGGGAAACAAACGCTAGCTTGCCTTACAAGAAACACACTCTGCTTTTGAGAAAAGAGTACTCTTCTACTCTACTGTTTTTCCTATAGGGCCAGAACAGTAAGCTTGCTCAGAACAAAAGAAATGTGCTTCCTCCACACAGGGGCCATATCTTGTTCAACTCTGCATCAGAAACTGACAAGAACAGTAGATCCTCTTCATTCCAATACACTGTACATGCTGGGAACAGACACGAGTGCTATTTGCCCTGTGTATGACAATGGGAGCGAAATAGTGACTCTTCTTACCAGAAAACAACTCTTGATCATAGGTCCAGAAACAGCATGTGATTCAACTCCATTTAGGTCTGGGAAGCAAACACTAGCTCGCCTTACAAGAAACACACTCTGCTTTTGAGAAAAGAGCACTCTTCTACTCTACTGTGTTTCCTATGGGGTCCGAACAGTGAGCTTGCTCAGAACAAATGAACTGTGCTTCCTATACACACGGGCCATATCTAGTTCAACTCTGCTTAGGAAACTGACAAGAACAGTAGCTCCTCTTCAGTCCAATACACTGTACTTGATTGGAACAGACACAAGTGCTATTTGTACTGTGTATGGCATTGGGAGCGCAATAGTGACTCTTCTTACCAAAAAATAACTCTACTCGTAGGACCAGAAACTGCATGTGATTCAAATTCATTTAGGACTGGGAAACAAAAGCTAGTCCCCTTACAAGAAATACACTCTGCTTTTGAGAAAAGAACACTCTTCTTCTCTGCTATGTGTCCTATGGGGTCCGAACAGTGAGCTTGCTCAGAACAAAAGAACTGTGCTTCCTACGCACAGGGGCCATATCTAGTTCAACTCTGCTTAGGAAACTGACAAGAACAGTAGCTCCTCTTCAGTCCAATACACTGTACTTGCTGGGAACAGACGCGAGTGCTATTTGCACTGTGTAAGGATTTGGGAGCACAAAAGTGACTCTTTTTTACCAGAAAACAACTCTTGCTCATAGGACCAGAAACTGCATGTGTTTCAACTCCATTTAGGACTGGGAAACAAATGATATCTCGCCTTACAAGAAAGGCACTCTGCTTTTGAGAAAAGAGCACTCTTCTACTCTACTGTGTTTCCTATAGGGCCAGTACAGTGAGCTTGCTCAGAACAAAAGAACTGTGCTTACTACACAAATGGCCATATCCAGTTCAATCCTGCTTAGGAAACTGACAAGAACAGTAGCTCCTCTTCAGTCCAATACACTGTACTTGCTGGGAACAGATGCAAGTGCTATTTGCACTGTGTTTGGCAATGGGAGCGCAATAGTGACTTTCGTTACCAGAAAACAACTCTTGCATGTAGGACCAAAAACTGCATGTGATTCAACTCCATTTAGGACTGGGAAACAAACACCAGCTCGCCTAACAAGAAACATACTCTGCTTTTGAGAACAGAGCACTCTTCTACTCTACTGTGTTTCCTATAGGGCCAGAACAATGAGCTTGCTCAGAACAAAAGAAATGTGCTTCATACGCACACAGGCCATATTTAGTTCAATTCTGCATAGGAAACTGGCAAGAAGAGTAGCTCCATTTCCGTCCAATACACTGTACTTGATTGGAACAGACGAAAGTGCTATTTGTAATGTGTATTGGATTGGGAGCGCAATAGTGACTCTTCTTACCAAAAAATAACTCTACTCGTAGGACCAGAAACTGTATGTGATTCAAATTCATTTAAGACTTGGAAACAAAAGCTAGCTCACCTTACAAGAAACACACTCTGCTTTTGAGAAAAGAGCATTCTTCTTCTCTACTATGTTTCCTATGGGGTCTGAACATTGAGCTTTCTCAGAACAAAAGAACTGTGCTTCCTACACACACGGGCCATATCTAGTTCAACTCTGCTTAGGAAACTGACAAGAACAGTAGCTCCCCTTCAGTACAATACACTGTACTTGCTGGAAACGGAGGCGAGTGCTATTTGCACTGTGTATGGCAATGGGAGCGCAATAGTGACTTTCCTTACCAGAAAACAACTCTTGCTCGTAGGACCAAAAACTGCATGTGATTGAACTCCATTTGGGACTGGGAAACAAACGCTAGATCGCCTTACAAGAAACACACTCTGCTTTTGAGAAAAGAGCACTCTTCTACTCTACTGTGTTTCCTATAGGGCCAGAACAGTGAGCTTGCTCAGAACAAAAGAAATGTGCTTCATACACACACGGACCATATCTAGTTCAATTCTGCTTAGGAAACTGACAAGAACAGTAGCTCCTCTTCTGTCCAATACACTGTACTTGCTGGAAACAGACGCGAGTGCTATTTGCACTGTGTATGTCAACGGGAGCGCAATAGTGACTTTCCTTACCAGAAAACAACTCTTGCTCGTAGGACCAAAAACTGCATGTGATTCAACTCCATTTAGGACTGGGAAACAAACGCGGGCTCGCCTTACAAGAAACACACTCTGCTTTTGAGAAAAGAGCACTCTTCTACTCTACTGTGTTTCCTATAGGGCCAGTACAGTGAGCTTGCTCAGAACAAAAGAACTGTGCTTCCTACACAAATGGCCATATTCAGTTCAATCCTGCTTAGGAAACTGACAAGAACAGTAGCTCCTCTTCAGTCCAATACACTGTACTTGCTGGGAACAGATGCGAGTGCTATTTGCACTGTGTATGGCAATGGGAGTGCAATAGTGACTCTTCCTACCAGAAAACAACTCTTGCACGTAGGACCAAAAACTGCATGTGATTCAACTCCATTTAGGACTAGGAAACAAACACCAGCTCGCCTAACAAGAAACATACTCTGCTTTTGAGAAAAGAGCACTCTTCTATTCTACTGTGTTTCCTATAGGGCCAGAACAGTGAGCTTGCTCAGAACAAAAGAACTGTGCTTCCTGCACACAGGGGCCATATCTAGTTCAACTCTGGTTAGGAAACTGACAAGAATAGTAGCTCCTCTTCAGTCCAATACACTGTACTTGCTGGGAACAGACGCGAGTGCTATTTGCACTGTGTATGGCACTGGGAGCGCAGTAGTGACTCTTTTTACCAGAAAACAACTCTTGCTCGTAGGACCAGAAACTGCATGGGATTCAACTCCATTTAGGACTGGGAAACAAATGCTAGCTTGCCTTACAAGAAACACACTCTGCTTTTGAGAAAAGAGCACTCTTCTACTCTACTGTGTTTCCTATAGGGCCAGAACAGTGAGCTTGCTCAGAACAAAAGAACTGTGCTTCCTATACACACGGTCCATATCTAGTTCAACTCTGCTTAGGAAACTGACAAGACCTGTATCACCTCTTCAGTCCAATACACTGTACTTGATTGGAACAGACGCAAGTGCTATTTGCACTGTGTATGGCAATGGGAGCGCAATAGTGACTTTTTTTTTTTTTTTTTTACCAAATAACAACTCTACTCATAGGACCAGAAACTGCATGTGATTCAACTTCATTTAGGACTGGGAAACAAAAGCTAGCTCGCCTTACAAGAAACACACTCTGCTTTTGAAAAAAGAGTACTCTTCTACTCTACTGTGTTTCCTATTGGGTCCGAACAGTGAGCTTGCTCAGAACAAATGAACTGTGCTTCGTACACACACGGGCCATATCTATTTCAAGTCTGCTTAGGAAACTGACAAGAACAGTAGCTCCTCTTCAATCCAATACACTGTACTTGCTAAGAGCAGACGCGAGTGCTATTTGCACTGTGTATGGCAATGGGAGCGCAATAGTGAATCTTCTTTCCAGAAAACAACTCTTGCTCGTACGACAAGAAACTGCATGTGATTCAACTCCATTTAGGACTGGGAAACAAACGCTAGGTCACCTTACAAGAAACACACTCTGCTTTTGAGAAAAGAGCACTCTTCTACTCTACTGTGTTTCCTATAGGGCCAGAACAGTGAGCTTTCTCAGGATAAAAGAACTGTGCTTCCTAAACACACGGGCCATATCTAGTTCAACTCTGCTTAGGAAACTGACAAGAACAGTAGATCCTCTTCAGTCCAATACAATGTACAGGCTGGGAACAGACGCCAGTGATATTTGCCCTGTGTATGACAATGGGAGCACGATAGTGACTCTTCTTACCAGAAAACAACTCTTGCTCGTAGGACCAGAAACTGGATGTGATTCAACACCATTTAGGACTGGGAAACAAACGCTAGGTCGCCTTACACTAAACACACTCGGCTTTAGAGAAAAGAGCACTCTTCTACTCTACTGTGTTTCCTATGGGGTCCGAACAGTGAGATTGCTCAGAACAAATGAACTGTGTTTTTTACACACATGGGCCATATCTAGTTCAACTCTGCTTAGGAAACTGACAAGAAGAGTATCTCCTCTTCAGTCCAATGCACTGTACTTGCTGGGAACAGACGAGTGCTATTTGTACTGTGTACAGCAATGGGAGCACAATAGTGACCCTTCTTACCAGAAAACAACTCTGGCTCCTAGGACCAGAAACTGCATGTGATTCAACTCCACTTAGGACTGGGAAACAAACGCTAGCTTGCCTTACAAGAAACACACTCTGCTTTTGAGAAAAGAGTACTCTTCTACTCTACTGTTTTTCCTATAGAGCCAGAACAGTAAGCTTGCTCAGAACAAAAGAAATGTGCTTCCTACACACAGGGGCCATATCTTGTTCAACTCTGCATCAGAAACTGACAAGAACAGTAGATCCTCTTCATTCCAATACACTGTACATGCTGGGAACAGACACGAGTGCTATTTGCCCTGTGTATGACAATGGGAGCGAAATAGTGACTCTTCTTACCAGAAAACAACTCTTGATCATAGGACCAGAAACAGCATGTGATTCAACTCCATTTAGGTCTGGGAAGCAAACGCTAGCTCGCCTTACAAGAAACACACTCTGCTTTTGAGAAAAGAGCACTCTTCTACTCTACTGTGTTTCCTATGGGGTCCGAACAGTGAGCTTGCTCAGAACAAATGAACTGTGCTTCCTATACACACGGGCCATATCTAGTTCAACTCTGCTTAGGAACCTGACAAGAACAGTAGCTCCTCTTCAGTCCAATACACTGTACTTGATTGGAACAGACACAAGTGCTATTTGTACTGTGTATGGCATTGGGAGCGCAATAGTGACTCTTCTTACCAAAAAATAACTCTACTCGTAGGACCAGAAACTGCATGTGATTCAAATTCATTTAGGACTGGGAAGCAAAAGCTAGTCGCCTTACAAGAAATACACTCTGCTTTTGAGAAAAGAGCACTCTTCTTCTCTGCTATGTGTCCTATGGGGTCCGAACAGTGAGCTTGCTCAGAACAAAAGAACTCTGCTTCCTACGCACAGGGTCCATATCTAGTTCAACTCTGCTTAGGAAACTGACAAGAACAGTAGCTCCTCTTCAGTCCAATACACTGTACTTGCTGGGAACAGACGCGAGTGCTATTTGCACTGTGTAAGGATTTGGGAGCACAAAAGTGACTCTTTTTACCAGAAAACAACTCTTGCTCATAGGACCAGAAACTGCATGTGTTTCAACTCCATTTAGGACTGGGAAACAAATGATATCTCGCCTTACAAGAAAGGCACTCTGCTTTTGAGAAAAGAGCACTCTTCTACTCTACTGTGTTTCCTATAGGGCCAGTACAGTGAGCTTGCTCAGAACAAAAGAACTGTGCTTCCTACACAAATGGCCATATCCAGTTCAATCCTGCTTAGGAAACTGACAAGAACAGTAGCTCCTCTTCAGTCCAATACACTGTACTTGCTGGGAACAGATGCAAGTGCTATTTGCACTGTGTTTGGCAATGGGAGCGCAATAGTGACTTTCGTTACCAGAAAACAACTCTTGCTCGTATGACCAAAAACTGCATGTGATTCAACTCCATTTAGGACTGGGAAACAAACGCTAGCTCACCTTGCAAGAAACACACTCTGCTTTTGAGAAAAGAGCACTGTTCTACTCTACTGTGTTTCCAATAGGGCCAGAACAGTCAGCTTGCTCAGAACAAAAGAACTGTGCTTCCTACACACACGGGCCATATCTAGTTCAACTCTGCTTAGGAAACTGACAAGAACAGTAGCTCCCCTTCAGTACAATACACTGTACTTGCTGGAAACGGAGGCGAGTGCTATTTGCACTGTGTATGGCAATGGGAGCGCAATAGTGACTTTCCTTACCAGAAAACAACTCTTGCTCGTAGGACCAAAAACTGCATGTGATTGAACTCCATTTGGGACTGGGAAACAAACGCTAGATCGCCTTACAAGAAACACACTCTGCTTTTGAGAAAAGAGCACTCTTCTACTCTACTGTGTTTTCTATAGGGCCAGAACAGTGAGCTTGCTCAGAACAAAAGAAATGTGCTTCATACACACACGGGCCATATCTAGTTCAATTCTGCTTAGGAAACTGACAAGAACAGTAGCTCCTCTTCTGTCCAATACACTGTACTTGCTGGAAACAGACGCGAGTGCTATTTGCACTGTGTATGTCAACGGGAGCGCAATAGTGACTTTCCTTACCAGAAAACAACTCTTGCTCGTAGGACCAAAAACTGCATGTGATTCAACTCCATTTAGGACTGGGAAACAAACGCTGGCTCGCCTTACAAGAAACACACTCTGCTTTTGAGAAAAGAGCACTCTTCTACTCTACTGTGTTTCCTATAGGGCCAGTACAGTGAGCTTGCTCAGAACAAAAGAACTGTGCTTCCTACACAAATGGCCATATTCAGTTCAATCCTGCTTAGGAAACTGACAAGAACAGTAGCTCCTCTTCAGTCCAATACACTGTACTTGCTGGGAACAGATGCGAGTGCTATTTGCACTGTGTATGGCAATGGGAGCGCAATAGTGACTTTCGTTACCAGAAAACAACTCTTGCACATAGGACCAAAAACTGCATGTGATTCAACTCCATTTAGGACTAGGAAACAAACACCAGCTCGCCTAACAAGAAACATACTCTGCTTTTGAGAAAAGAGCACTCTTCTATTCTACTGTGTTTCCTATAGGGCCAGAACAGTGAGCTTGCTCAGAACAAAAGAACTGTGCTTCCTGCACACAGGGGCCATATCTAGTTCAACTCTGGTTAGGTTACTGACAAGAACAGCAGCTCCTCTTCAGTCTAATACACTGTACTTGCTGGGAAGAGACGCGAGTGCTATTTGTACTCTCTATGGCAATGGGAACGCCATAGTCACTCTTTTTACCAGAAAACAACTCTTGCTCTTAGGACCACAAACTGCATGTGACTCACCTCCATTTAGGACTGGGAAACAAACGCTAGCTCTGCTCACAAGAAACACACTCTGCTTTTGAGAAAAGAGCACTCTTCTACTCTACTGTGTTTCCTCTATGGCCAGAACAATGAGCTTGCTCAGAACAAAAGGACTGTGCTTCCTACACACTAGGGCCGTATCTAACTCAATTCTGCTTAGGAAACTGACGAGAATAGTATATGCTCTTCAGTCAAATACACTGCACTTGCTGGGAACAGACCCCAGTGCTGTTTGCCCTGTGTATGACAAAGGGAACGCAATAGTGACTCTTCTTACCAGAAAACAACTCTTGCTCATAGGACCAAAAACTGCATGAGACACAACTCCATTTAGGACTGGGAAAGAAACGCTAGCTTGTCTTACAAGAAACACACTCTGCTTTTGAGAAAAGAGCCCTCTTCTACTCTACTGTGTTTCCTATGGGGTCCAAACTGTGAGCTAGCTCAGAACAAAAGAACTGTGCTTCCTACACACATGGACCATATGTAGTTCAACTCTGCTTAGGAAACTGACAAGAACAGTAGCTCCTCTTCAGTCTAATACACTGTACTTGCTGGGAACAGACGCGAGTTCTATTTACACTGTGTATGGCAATTGGAGCACAATAGTGACTCATCTTACCAGAAAACCAACTCTTGCTCATAGAACAAAAAATTGCATGTGACTCAACTCCATTTAGGACTGGGAAACAAACTCTAGCTCGCTTTGCAAGAAACACACTCTGCTTTTGAGAAAAGAGCACTCTTCTACTCTACTGTGTTTCCTATAGGGCCAGAACAGTGAGCTTGCTCAGAAAAAAAGAACTGTGCTTCCTAAACACAGGGGCCATATCTAGTTCAACTCTGCTTAGGAAACTGACAAGAACAGTAGCTCCTCTTCAGTCCAATACACTGTACTTGCTGGGAAGATTCGGGAGGGCTATTTGCACTGTGTATGGCAATGGGAGCACAATAGTGACTTTCCTTACCAGAAAACAACTCTTGCTCGTAGGACCAGAAACTGCATGTGATTCCACTCCATTTAGGATTGGGAAACAAACGCTAGCTCGCCTTAAAAGAAACACACTCTGCTTTAGAGAAAAAAGCACTCTTCTACTCTACTGTGTTTCCTATGGGGTCCGAACAGTGAGCTTGCTCAGAACAAAAAAAGTGTGCTTCCTACACACACGGCCATATCTAGTTCAAGTCTGCTTAGGAACCTGACAAGAACAGTAGATCCTCTTCAGTTCAATACACTGTACTTACTTGGAACTGACGCGAGTGGATTTGCACAGTGTATGGCAATGGGAGGGCAATGTGACTTTCCTTACCAGAAAACAACTCTTGTTCCTTGGACCTGAAACTGCATGTGATTCAACTCCATTTAGGACTGGGAAAGAAACGCTTGCTCGCCTTACAAGAAACACACTCTGCTTTTGAGAAAAGAGCACTCTTCTACTCTACTGTGTTTCCTATAGGGCCAGAAGAGTGTACTTGCTCAGAACAAAAGAACTGTGCTTCCTACACACACGACCATATCTAGTTCAATTCTGCTTAGGAACCTGACAAGAACAGTAGATTCTCTTCAGTCCAATACACTGTACATGTTGGGAACCGACGCCAATGCTATTTGCACTGTGTATGACATTGAGAGCACAATAGTGATTCTTCTTACCAGAAAACAACTCTTGCTCGTAGGACCAGAAACTGTATGGGATTCAACTCCATTTAGGACTGGGAAACAAATGCTAGCTCGCCTACAAGAAACACACTCTGCTTTTGAGAAAAGAGCACTCATCTACTCTACTGGGTTTCCTATGGGGTCCGAATAGTGAGCTTGCTCAGAACAAAAGAACTGTGCTTCCTACACACATGGGCCATATCTAAATCAACTTTGCTTAGGTTACTGACAAGAACAGTAGCTCCTCTTCAGTCTAATACACTGTACTTGCTGGGAACAGACGCGAGTGCTATTTGTACTCTGTATGGCAATGGGAGCGCAATAGTGACTCTTCTTACCAGAAAACAACTCTTGCTCTTAGGACCACAAACTGCATGTCACTCAACTCCATTTAGGACTGGCAAACAAACGCTAGCTCTGCTCACAAGAAAGACACTCTGCTTTTGAGAAAAGAGCACTCTTCTACTCTACTGTGTTTCCTATATGGCCAGAACAGTGAGGTTGCTCAGAACAAAAGAACTGTGCTTCCTAAACACACAGGCCATATCTAGTTCAACTCTGCTTAGGAAACTGACAAGAACAGCAGCTCCTCTTCAGTCCAATACTCTGTACATGCATGGAAGAGATGTCAGTGCTATTTGCACTGTTTATGGCAATGGGAGCGCAATAGTGACTCTTCTTACAAGAAAAATCTCTTTATCGTAGGACCAGAAACTGAACGGGATTCAATTCCATTTCTGACTGGGAAACAAACACTAGCTGGCCTTTCAATAAACACACTCTGCTTTTGAGAAAAGAGCACTCTTCTACTCTACTGTGTTTCCTATGGGGTCCAAACAGTGAGCTTGCTCAGAACAAAAGAACTGTGCTTTCTACACACATGGCCATATCTAGTTCAATTCTGCGTAGGAACCTGACAAGAACAGTAGATCCTCTTCAGTCCAATACACTGTACTTCCTGGATCAGATGCCAGTGCTATTTGCCCTGTGTATGACAATGGGAGCACAATAGTGACTCTTCTTACCAGAAAACAACTCTTGCTCGTAGGACCAGAAACTGCATGGGATTCAACTCCATTTAGGACTGGGAAACAAACGCTAGCTCGCCTTACAAGAAACACACTCTGCTTTCGAGAAAAGAGCAATCTTCTACTCTACTGTGTTTCCTATAAGGCCAGAAGAGTGAACTTGCTCAGAACAAAAGAACTGTGCTTCCTACACACGGGCCATAACTAGTTCAACTCTGCTTAGGAAACTGACAAGAACAGTAGCTCCTATTCAGTCCAATACACTGTACTTGCTGGGAACAGACGCGAGGGCTATTTGCACTGTGTATGGCAATGGGAGCGCAATAGTGACTTTCCTTACCAGAAAACAACTCTTGCTCGTAGGAACACAAACTGCATGTGATTCCACTCCATTTAGGACTGGGAAGCAAACGCTAGCTCGCCTTACAAGAAACACACTCTGCTTTAGAGAAAAGAGCACTCTTCTACTCTACTGTGTTTCCTATGGGGTCCAAACAGTGAGCTTGCTCAGAACAAAAGAACTGTGCTTCCTACACACACGGGCCATATCTAGTTCAACTCTGCTTAGTAAACTGACAAGAACAGTAGCTCCTATTCAGTCCAATACACTGTACTTGCTGGGAAAAGACGCGAGTGCTATTTGCCTTGTGTAGGGCAATGGGAGCACAATAGTGTCTTTCCTTACCATAAAACAACTCTTGCTCATAGGACCAGAAACTGCATGTGATTCAACTCCATTTAGGTCTGGGAAACAAATGCTAGCTCGCCTTACATGAAACACACTCTGCTTTTGAGAAAAGAGCACTCTTCTACTCTACTGTGTTTGCTGAGGTGTCCGAACAGTGAGCTTGCTCAGGACAAAAGAACTGTGCTTCCTACACACAAGGGCCATATCTAGTTCAACTCTGCTTAGGAAACTGACAAGAACAGTAGCTCCTTTTCAGTCCAATACACTGTACTTGCGGGGAAGAGACGCGAGTGCTATTTGCACTGTGTATGGCAATTAGAGCCCAATAGTGACTTGTGTTACCAGAAAAAAACTCTTGCTCGTAGGAAAAAAAACTGCATGTGACTCAACTCCATATAGGACTGGGAAACAAACGCTAGCTCGCCTTACAAGAAACACACTCTGCTTTTGAGAAAAGAGCACTCTTCTACTCTACTGTGTTTCGTATGGAGTCCGAACACTGAACTTGATCACAACAAAAGAACTGTGCTTCCTACACACACGGCTATATGTAGTTCAATTCTGCTTAGGAACCTGACAAGAACAGTTGATCCTCTTCAGTCCAATACACTGTACTTGCTGGGAACAGACGCCAGTGCTATTTGCACTGTGTATGGCAATGGGAGTGCAATAGTGACTCTTCTTACCAGAAAACAACTCTTGCTCCTAGGAACAGAAACTGCATGTGATTCAACTCCATTTAGGTCTGGGAAGCAAACGCTAACTCGCCTTAGAAGAAACACACTCTGCTTTTGAGAAAAGAGCACTCTTCTACTCTACTGTGTTTCCTATGGTGTCCGAACAGTGAGCTTGCTCAGAACAAAAGAACTGTGCTTCCTACACACACGGGTCATATCTAGTTCAACTCTGCTTAGGAAACTGACAAGAACAGTAGCTCCTCTTCAGTCCAATACACTGTACTTGCTGGGAACAGACGCCAGTGCTATTTGTACTGTGTATGGCAATGGGAGAGCAATAGTGACTCTTCTTACCAGAAAACAACTCTTGCTCCTAGGAACAGAAACTGCATGTGACTCAACTCCATTTAGGTCTGGGAAGCAAACGCTAACTCGCCTTAGAAGAAACACACTCTGCTTTTGAGAAAAGAGCACTCTTCTACTCTACTGTGTTTCCTATAGGGCCAGAACAGTGAGCTTGCTCAGAACAAAAGAACTGTGCTTCCTATACACACGGTCCATATCTAGTTCAACTCTGCTTAGGAAACTGACAAGACCTGTATCACCTCTTCAGTCCAATACACTGTACTTGATTGGAACAGACGCAAGTGCTATTTGCACTGTGTATGGCAATGGGAGCGCAATAGTGACTTTTTTTTTTTTTACCAAATAACAACTCTACTCATAGGACCAGAAACTGCATGTGATTCAACTTCATTTAGGACTGGGAAACAAAAGCTAGCTCGCCTTACAAGAAACACACTCTGCTTTTGAAAAAAGAGTACTCTTCTACTCTACTGTGTTTCCTATTGGGTCCGAACAGTGAGCTTGCTCAGAACAAATGAACTGTGCTTCGTACACACACGGGCCATATCTAGTTCAAGTCTGCTTAGGAAACTGACAAGAACAGTAGCTCCTCTTCAATCCAATACACTGTACTTGCTAAGAGCAGACGCGAGTGCTATTTGCACTGTGTATGGCAATGGGAGCGCAATAGTGAATCTTCTTTCCAGAAAACAACTCTTGCTCGTACGACAAGAAACTGCATGTGATTCAACTCCATTTAGGACTGGGAAACAAACGCTAGGTCGCCTTACAAGAAACACACTCTGCTTTTGAGAAAAGAGCACTCTTCTACTCTACTGTGTTTCCTATAGGGCCAGAACAGTGAGCTTTCTCAGGATAAAAGAACTGTGCTTCCTACACACACGGGCCATATCTAGTTCAACTCTGCTTAGGAAACTGACAAGAACAGTAGATCCTCTTCAGTCCAATACAATGTACAGGCTGGGAACAGACGCCAGTGATATTTGCCCTATGTATGACAATGGGAGCACGATAGTGACTCTTCTTACCAGAAAACAACTCTTGCTCGCAGGACCAGAAACTGGATGTGATTCAACACCATTTAGGACTGGGAAACAAACGCTAGGTCGCCTTACACTAAACACACTCGGCTTTAGAGAAAAGAGCACTCTTCTACTCTACTGTGTTTCCTATGGGGTCCGAACAGTGAGCTTGCTCAGAACAAATGAACTGTGTTTTTTACACACATGTGCCATATCTAGTTCAACTCTGCTTAGGAAACTGACAAGAAGAGTATCTCCTCTTCAGTCCAATACACTGTACTTGCTGGGAACAGACGAGTGCTCTTTGTACTGTGTACAGCAATGGGAGCACAATAGTGACCCTTCTTACCAGAAAACAACTCTGGCTCTTAGGACCAGAAACTGCATGTGATTCAACTCCACTTAGGACTGGGAAACAAACGCTAGCTTGCCTTACAAGAAACACACTCTGCTTTTGAGAAAAGAGTACTCTTCTACTCTACTGTTTTTCCTATAGGGCCAGAACAGTAAGCTTGCTCAGAACAAAAGAAATGTGCTTCCTCCACACAGGGGCCATATCTTGTTCAACTCTGCATCAGAAACTGACAAGAACAGTAGATCCTCTTCATTCCAATACACTGTACATGCTGGGAACAGACACGAGTGCTATTTGCCCTGTGTATGACAATGGGAGCGAAATAGTGACTCTTCTTACCAGAAAACAACTCTTGATCATAGGTCCAGAAACAGCATGTGATTCAACTCCATTTAGGTCTGGGAAGCAAACGCTAGCTCGCCTTACAAGAAACACACTCTGCTTTTGAGAAAAGAGCACTCTTCTACTCTACTGTGTTTCCTATGGGGTCCGAACAGTGAGCTTGCTCAGAACAAATGAACTGTGCTTCCTATACACACGGGCCATATCTAGTTCAACTCTGCTTAGGAAACTGACAAGAACAGTAGCTCCTCTTCAGTCCAATACACTGTACTTGATTGGAACAGACACAAGTGCTATTTGTACTGTGTATGGCATTGGGAGCGCAATAGTGACTCTTCTTACCAAAAAATAACTCTACTCGTAGGACCAGAAACTGCATGTGATTCAAATTCATTTAGGACTGGGAAACAAAAGCTAGTCCCCTTACAAGAAATACACTCTGCTTTTGAGAAAAGAGCACTCTTCTTCTCTGCTATGTGTCCTATGGGGTCCGAACAGTGAGCTTGCTCAGAACAAAAGAACTGTGCTTCCTACGCACAGGGGCCATATCTAGTTCAACTCTGCTTAGGAAACTGACAAGAACAGTAGCTCCTCTTCAGTCCAATACACTGTACTTGCTGGGAACAGACTCGAGTGCTATTTGCACTGTGTAAGGATTTGGGAGCACAAAAGTGACTCTTTTTTACCAGAAAACAACTCTTGCTCATAGGACCAGAAACTGCATGTGTTTCAACTCCATTTAGGACTGGGAAACAAATGATATCTCGCCTTACAAGAAAGGCACTCTGCTTTTGAGAAAAGAGCACTCTTCTACTCTACTGTGTTTCCTATAGGGCCAGTACAGTGAGCTTGCTCAGAACAAAAGAACTGTGCTTACTACACAAATGGCCATATCCAGTTCAATCCTGCTTAGGAAACTGACAAGAACAGTAGCTCCTCTTCAGTCCAATACACTGTACTTGCTGGGAACAGATGCAAGTGCTATTTGCACTGTGTTTGGCAATGGGAGCGCAATAGTGACTTTCGTTACCAGAAAACAACTCTTGCATGTAGGACCAAAAACTGCATGTGATTCAACTCCATTTAGGACTGGGAAACAAACACCAGCTCGCCTAACAAGAAACATACTCTGCTTTTGAGAACAGAGCACTCTTCTACTCTACTGTGTTTCCTATAGGGCCAGAACAATGAGCTTGCTCAGAACAAAAGAAATGTGCTTCATACGCACACAGGCCATATTTAGTTCAATTCTGCATAGGAAACTGGCAAGAAGAGTAGCTCCATTTCCGTCCAATACACTGTACTTGATTGGAACAGACGCAAGTGCTATTTGTAATGTGTATTGGATTGGGAGCGCAATAGTGACTCTTCTTACCAAAAAATAACTCTACTCGTAGGACCAGAAACTGTATGTGATTCAAATTCATTTAAGACTTGGAAACAAAAGCTAGCTCACCTTACAAGAAACACACTCTGCTTTTGAGAAAAGAGATTCTTCTTCTCTACTATGTTTCCTATGGGGTCTGAACATTGAGCTTTCTCAGAACAAAAGAACTGTGCTTCCTACACACACGGGCCATATCTAGTTCAACTCTGCTTAGGAAACTGACAAGAACAGTAGCTCCCCTTCAGTACAATACACTGTACTTGCTGGAAACGGAGGCGAGTGCTATTTGCACTGTGTATGGCAATGGGAGCGCAATAGTGACTTTCCTTACCAGAAAACAACTCTTGCTCGTAGGACCAAAAACTGCATGTGATTGAACTCCATTTGGGACTGGGAAACAAACGCTAGATCGCCTTACAAGAAACACACTCTGCTTTTGAGAAAAGAGCACTCTTCTACTCTACTGTGTTTCCTATAGGGCCAGAACAGTGAGCTTGCTCAGAACAAAAGAACTGTGCTTCCTGCACACAGGGGCCATATCTAGTTCAACTCTGGTTAGGAAACTGACAAGAATAGTAGCTCCTCTTCAGTCCAATACACTGTACTTGCTGGGAACAGACGCGAGTGCTATTTGCACTGTGTATGGCACTGGGAGCGCAGTAGTGACTCTTTTTACCAGAAAACAACTCTTGCTCGTAGGACCAGAAACTGCATGGGATTCAACTCCATTTAGGACTGGGAAACAAATGCTAGCTTGCCTTACAAGAAACACACTCTGCTTTTGAGAAAAGAGCACTCTTCTACTCTACTGTGTTTCCTATAGGGCCAGAACAGTGAGCTTGCTCAGAACAAAAGAAATGTGCTTCATAAACACACGGGCCATATCTAGTTCAACTCTGCTTAGGAACCTGACAAGAACAATAGATCCTCTTCAGTCCAATACACTGTACATGCTGGGAACAAATGCCAGTGCTATTTGCCCTGTGTTTGACAATGGTAGCGCAATAGTGACTCTTCTTAACAGAAAATACTCTTGCTTGTAGGACCAGAAACTGCATGTGATTCAACTCCATTTAGGACTGGGAAACAAATGCTATCTCGCCTTACAAGAAACACACTCTGCTTTTGAGAAAAGAGCACTCTTGTACTCTACTGTGTTTCCTATAGGGCCAGTACAGTGAGCTTGCTAAGAACAAAAGAACTGTGCTTCCTACACAAATGGCCATATCCAGTTCAATTCTGCTTAGGAAACTGAGAAGAACAGTAGCTCCTCTTCAGTCCAATACACTGTACTTGCTGGGAACAGATGCGAGTGCTATTTGCACTGTGTTTGGCAATGGGAGCGCAATAGTGACTTTCCTTACCAGAAAACAACTCTTGCGCGTAGGACCAAAAAGTGCATGTGATTCAACTCCATTTAGGACTGGGAAACAAACACTAGCTCGCCTTACAAGAAACACACTCTGCTTTTGAGAAAAGAACACTCTTCTACTCTACTGTGTTTCCTATAGGGCCAGAACAGTGAGCTTGCTCAGAAGAAAAGAACTGTGCTTTCTGCACACACGGGCCATATCTAGTTCAACTCTGCTTAGGAAACTGACAAGAACAGTAGCTCGTCTTCAGTCCAATACACTGTACTTTCTAGGAACAGATGCAAGTGCTATTTGCATTGTGTATGACAATGGGAGCGCAATAGTGACTCTTCTTACCACAAAACAACTCTTGCTCGTAAGACCAGAAACTACATGGGATTCAACTCCATTTAGGACTGGGAAACAAACGCTAGCTTGCTTTACAAGAAACACACTCTGCTTTTGATGAAAGAGCAATGTGTTTCCTATCGGGTCCGCACAGTGAGCTTGCTCAGAACAAAAAAAACTGTGCTTCCTATACACACTGGACATATCTAGTTCAACTCTGCTTAGGAAACTGGTAAGAACAGTAGCTCCTCTTCAGTCCAATACACTGTACTTGCTGGGAACAGAAGTGAGTGCTATTTGCGCTGTGTATGGCAAAGTGAGCGCAATAGTGACTTTCCTTACCAGAAAACAACTCTTGCTTGTAGGACCAGAAACTGCACGTGATTCAACTCCATTTACGACTGGGAAACAAATGCTAGCTCGCCTTACAAGAAACACACTCTGCTTTTGAGAAAAGAGCACTCTTCTACTCTACTGTGTTTCCTATGGTGTCCGAACAGTGAGCTTGCTCAGAACAAAAGAACTGTGCTTCCTACACACACGGGTCATATCTAGTTCAACTATGCTTAGGAAACTGACAAGAACAGTAGCTCCTCTTCAGTCCAATACACTGTACTTGCTGGGAACAGACGCCAGTGCTATTTGCACTGTGTATGGCAATGGGAGTGCAATAGTGACTCTTCTTACCAGAAAACAACTCTTGCTCCTAGGAACAGAAACTGCATGTGATTCAATTCCATTTAGGTCTGGGAAGCAAACGCTAACTCGCCTTAGAAGAAACACACTCTGCTTTTGAGAAAAGAGCTCTCTTCTACTCTACTGTGTTTCCTATAGGGCCAGAACAGTGAGCTTGCTCAGAACAAAAGAACTGTGCTTCCTATACACACGGTCCATATCTAGTTCAACTCTGCTTAGGAAACTGACAAGACCTGTATCACCTCTTCAGTCCAATACACTGTACTTGATTGGAACAGACGCAAGTGCTATTTGCACTGTGTATGGCAATGGGAGCGCAATAGTGACTTTTTTTTTTATTTACCAAATAACAACTCTACTCATAGGACCAGAAACTGCATGTGATTCAACTCCATTTAGGACTGGGAAACAAAAGCTAGCTCGCCTTACAAGAAACACACTCTGCTTTTGAAAAAAGAGCACTCTTCTACTCTACTGTGTTTCCTATTGGGTCCGAACAGTGAGCTTGCTCAGAACAAATGAACTGTGCTTCGTACACACACGGGCCATATCTAGTTCAAGTCTGCTTAGGAAACTGACAAGAACAGTAGCTCCTCTTCAATCCAATACACTGTACTTGCTAAGAGCAGACGCGAGTGCTATTTGCACTGTGTATGGCAATGGGAGCGCAATAGTGAATCTTCTTACCAGAAAACAACTCTTGCTCGTAGGACCAGAAACTGGATGTGATTCAACACCATTTAGGACTGGGAAACAAACGCTAGGTCGCCTTACACTAAACACATTCGGCTTTAGAGAAAAGAGCACTCTTCTACTCTACTGTGTTTCCTATGGGGTCCGAACAGTGAGCTTGCTCAGAACAAATGAACTGTGTTTTTTACACACATGGGCCATATCTAGTTCAACTCTGCTTAGGAAACTGACAAGAAGAGTATCTCCTCTTCAGTCCAATGCACTGTACTTGCTGGGAACAGACGAGTGCTATTTGTACTGTGTACAGCAATGGGAGCACAATAGTGACCCTTCTTACCAGAAAACAACTCTGGCTCTTAGGACCAGAAACTGCATGTGATTCAACTCCACTTAGGACTGGGAAACAAACGCTAGCTTGCTTTACAAGAAACACACTCTGCTTTTGAGAAAAGAGTACTCTTCTACTCTACTGTTTTTCCTATAGGGCCAGAACAGTAAGCTTGCTCAGAACAAAAGAAATGTGCTTCCTACACACAGGTGCCATATCTTGTTCAACTCTGCATCAGAAACTGACAAGAACAGTAGATCCTCTTCATTCCAATACACTGTACATGCTGGGAACAGACACGAGTGCTATTTGCCCTGTGTATGACAATGGGAGCGAAATAGTGACTCTTCTTACCAGAAAACAACTCTTGATCATAGGACCAGAAACAGCATGTGATTCAACTCCATTTAGGTCTGGGAAGCAAACGCTAGCTCGCCTTACAAGAAACACACTCTGCTTTTGAGAAAAGAGCACTCTTCTACTCTACTGTGTTTCCTATGGGGTCCGAACAGTGAGCTTGCTCAGAACAAATGAACTGTGCTTCCTATACACACGGGCCATATCTAGTTCAACTCTGCTTAGGAACCTGACAAGAACAGTCGCTCCTCTTCAGTCCAATACACTGTACTTGATTGGAACAGACACAAGTGCTATTTGTACTGTGTATGGCATTGGGAGCGCAATAGTGACTCTTCTTACCAAAAAATAACTCTACTCGTAGGACCAGAAACTGCATGTGATTCAAATTCATTTAGGACTGGGAAACAAAAGCTAGTCGCCTTACAAGAAATACACTCTGCTTTTGAGAAAAGAGCACTCTTCTTCTCTGCTATGTGTCCTATGGAGTCCGAACAGTGAGCTTGCTCAGAACAAAAGAACTGTGCTTCCTACGCACAGGGGCCATATCTAGTTCAACTCTGCTTAGGAAACTGACAAGAACAGTAGCTCCTCTTCAGTCCAATACACTGTACTTGCTGGGAACAGACGCGAGTGCTATTTGCACTGTGTAAGGATTTGGGAGCACAAAAGTGACTCTTTTTACCAGAAAACAACTCTTGCTCATAGGACCAGAAACTGCATGTGTTTCAACTCCATTTAGGACTGGGAAACAAATGATATCTCGCCTTACAAGAAAGGCACTCTGCTTTTGAGAAAAGAGCACTCTTCTACTCTACTGTGTTTCCTATAGGGCCAGTACAGTGAGCTTGCTCAGAACAAAAGAACTGTGCTTCCTACACAAATGGCCATATCCAGTTCAATCCTGCTTAGGAAACTGACAAGAACAGTAGCTCCTCTTCAGTCCAATACACTGTACTTGCTGGGAACAGATGCAAGTGCTATTTGCACTGTGTTTGGCAATGGGAGCGCAATAGTGACTTTCGTTACCAGAAAACAACTCTTGCTCGTATGACCAAAAACTGCATGTGATTCAACTCCATTTAGGACTGGGAAACAAACGCTAGCTCACCTTGCAAGAAACACACTCTGCTTTTGAGAAAAGAGCACTGTTCTACTCTACTGTGTTTCCAATAGGGCCAGAACAGTCAGCTTGCTCAGAACAAAAGAACTGTGCTTCCTACACACATGGCCATATCTAGTTCAATTCTGCTTAGGAAACTGACAAGAACAGTAGATCCTCTTCAGTCCAATACACTGTACATGCTGGGAACAGACGCCAGTGCTATTTGCCCTGTGTATGACAATGGGAGGGCAATAGTGACTGTTCTTACCAGAAAACAACTCTTGCTTGTAGGACCAGAAACTGCACGTGATTCAACTCCATTTAGGACTGGGAAACAAATGCTAGCTCGCCTTACAAGAAACACACTCTGCTTTTGAGAAAAGAGCACTCTTCTACTCTACTGTGTTTCCTATGGTGTCCGAACAGTGAGCTTGCTCAGAACAAAAGAACTGTGCTTCCTACACACACGGGTCATATCTAGTTCAACTATGCTTAGGAAACTGACAAGAACAGTAGCTCCTCTTCAGTCCAATACACTGTACTTGCTGGGAACAGACGCCAGTGCTATTTGCACTGTGTATGGCAATGGGAGTGCAATAGTGACTCTTCTTACCAGAAAACAACTCTTGCTCCTAGGAACAGAAACTGCATGTGATTCAATTCCATTTAGGTCTGGGAAGCAAACGCTAACTCGCCTTAGAAGAAACACACTCTGCTTTTGAGAAAAGAGCACTCTTCTACTCTACTGTGTTTCCTATAGGGCCAGAACAGTGAGCTTGCTCAGAACAAAAGAACTGTGCTTCCTATACACACGGTCCATATCTAGTTCAACTCTGCTTAGGAAACTGACAAGACCTGTATCACCTCTTCAGTCCAATACACTGTACTTGATTGGAACAGACGCAAGTGCTATTTGCACTGTATATGGCAATGGGAGCGCAATAGTGACTTTTTTTTTTTTTACCAAATAACAACTCTACTCATAGGACCAGAAACTGCATGTGATTCAACTTCATTTAGGACTGGGAAACAAAAGCTAGCTCGCCTTACAAGAAACACACTCTGCTTTTGAAAAAAGAGTACTCTTCTACTCTACTGTGTTTCCTATTGGGTCCGAACAGTGAGCTTGCTCTGAACAAAAGAACTGTGCTTCCTACACACAGGGGCCATATCTAGTTCAACTCTGCTTAGGAAACTGACAAGAAGAGTATCTCCTCTTCAGTCCAATGCACTGTACTTGCTGGGAACAGACGAGTGCTATTTGTACTGTGTACAGCAATGGGAGCACAATAGTGACCCTTCTTACCAGAAAACAACTCTGGCTCTTAGGACCAGAAACTGCATGTGATTCAACTCCACTTAGGACTGGGAAACAAACGCTAGCTTGCTTTACAAGAAACACACTCTGCTTTTGAGAAAAGAGTACTCTTCTACTCTACTGTTTTTCCTATAGGGCCAGAACAGTAAGCTTGCTCAGAACAAAAGAAATGTGCTTCCTACACACAGGTGCCATATCTTGTTCAACTCTGCATCAGAAACTGACAAGAACAGTAGATCCTCTTCATTCCAATACACTGTACATGCTGGGAACAGACACGAGTGCTATTTGCCCTGTGTATGACAATGGGAGCGAAATAGTGACTCTTCTTACCAGAAAACAACTCTTGATCATAGGACCAGAAACAGCATGTGATTCAACTCCATTTAGGTCTGGGAAGCAAACGCTAGCTCGCCTTACAAGAAACACACTCTGCTTTTGAGAAAAGAGCACTCTTCTACTCTACTGTGTTTCCTATGGGGTCCGAACAGTGAGCTTGCTCAGAACAAATGAACTGTGCTTCCTATACACACGGGCCATATCTAGTTCAACTCTGCTTAGGAACCTGACAAGAACAGTCGCTCCTCTTCAGTCCAATACACTGTACTTGATTGGAACAGACACAAGTGCTATTTGTACTGTGTATGGCATTGGGAGCGCAATAGTGACTCTTCTTACCAAAAAATAACTCTACTCGTAGGACCAGAAACTGCATGTGATTCAAATTCATTTAGGACTGGGAAACAAAAGCTAGTCGCCTTACAAGAAATACACTCTGCTTTTGAGAAAAGAGCACTCTTCTTCTCTGCTATGTGTCCTATGGAGTCCGAACAGTGAGCTTGCTCAGAACAAAAGAACTGTGCTTCCTACGCACAGGGGCCATATCTAGTTCAACTCTGCTTAGGAAACTGACAAGAACAGTAGCTCCTCTTCAGTCCAATACACTGTACTTGCTGGGAACAGACGCGAGTGCTATTTGCACTGTGTAAGGATTTGGGAGCACAAAAGTGACTCTTTTTACCAGAAAACAACTCTTGCTCATAGGACCAGAAACTGCATGTGTTTCAACTCCATTTAGGACTGGGAAACAAATGATATCTCGCCTTACAAGAAAGGCACTCTGCTTTTGAGAAAAGAGCACTCTTCTACTCTACTGTGTTTCCTATAGGGCCAGTACAGTGAGCTTGCTCAGAACAAAAGAACTGTGCTTCCTACACAAATGGCCATATCCAGTTCAATCCTGCTTAGGAAACTGACAAGAACAGTAGCTCCTCTTCAGTCCAATACACTGTACTTGCTGGGAACAGATGCAAGTGCTATTTGCACTGTGTTTGGCAATGGGAGCGCAATAGTGACTTTCGTTACCAGAAAACAACTCTTGCTCGTATGACCAAAAACTGCATGTGATTCAACTCCATTTAGGACTGGGAAACAAACGCTAGCTCACCTTGCAAGAAACACACTCTGCTTTTGAGAAAAGAGCACTGTTCTACTCTACTGTGTTTCCAATAGGGCCAGAACAGTCAGCTTGCTCAGAACAAAAGAACTGTGCTTCCTACACACATGGCCATATCTAGTTCAATTCTGCTTAGGAAACTGACAAGAACAGTAGATCCTCTTCAGTCCAATACACTGTACATGCTGGGAACAGACGCCAGTGCTATTTGCCCTGTGTATGACAATGGGAGGGCAATAGTGACTGTTCTTACCAGAAAACAACTCTTGCTTGTAGGACCAGAAACTGCACGTGATTCAACTCCATTTAGGACTGGGAAACAAATGCTAGCTCGCCTTACAAGAAACACACTCTGCTTTTGAGAAAAGAGCACTCTTCTACTCTACTGTGTTTTTTATGGTGTCCGAACAGTGAGCTTGCTCAGAACAAAAGAACTGTGCTTCCTACACACACGGGTCATATCTAGTTCAACTATGCTTAGGAAACTGACAAGAACAGTAGCTCCTCTTCAGTCCAATACACTGTACTTGCTGGGAACAGACGCCAGTGCTATTTGCACTGTGTATGGCAATGGGAGTGCAATAGTGACTCTTCTTACCAGAAAACAACTCTTGCTCCTAGGAACAGAAACTGCATGTGATTCAATTCCATTTAGGTCTGGGAAGCAAACGCTAACTCGCCTTAGAAGAAACACACTCTGCTTTTGAGAAAAGAGCACTCTTCTACTCTACTGTGTTTCCTATAGGGCCAGAACAGTGAGCTTGCTCAGAACAAAAGAACTGTGCTTCCTATACACACGGTCCATATCTAGTTCAACTCTGCTTAGGAAACTGACAAGACCTGTATCACCTCTTCAGTCCAATACACTGTACTTGATTGGAACAGACGCAAGTGCTATTTGCACTGTGTATGGCAATGGGAGCGCAATAGTGACTTTTTTTTTTTTTACCAAATAACAACTCTACTCATAGGACCAGAAACTGCATGTGATTCAACTTCATTTAGGACTGGGAAACAAAAGCTAGCTCGCCTTACAAGAAACACACTCTGCTTTTGAAAAAAGAGTACTCTTCTACTCTACTGTGTTTCCTATTGGGTCCGAACAGTGAGCTTGCTCAGAACAAATGAACTGTGCTTCGTACACACACGGGCCATATCTAGTTCAAGTCTGCTTAGGAAACTGACAAGAACAGTAGCTCCTCTTCAATCCAATACACTGTACTTGCTAAGAGCAGACGCGAGTGCTATTTGCACTGTGTATGGCAATGGGAGCGCAATAGTGAATCTTCTTTCCAGAAAACAACTCTTGCTCGTACGACAAGAAACTGCATGTGATTCAACTCCATTTAGGACTGGGAAACAAACGCTAGGTCGCCTTACAAGAAACACACTCTGCTTTTGAGAAAAGAGCACTCTTCTACTCTACTGTGTTTCCTATAGGGCCAGAACAGTGAGCTTTCTCAGGATAAAAGAACTGTGCTTCCTACACACACGGGCCATATCTAGTTCAACTCTGCTTAGGAAACTGACAAGAACAGTAGATCCTCTTCAGTCCAATACAATGTACAGGCTGGGAACAGACGCCAGTGATATTTGCCCTGTGTATGACAATGGGAGCACGATAGTGACTCTTCTTACCAGAAAACAACTCTTGCTCGTAGGACCAGAAACTGGATGTGATTCAACACCATTTAGGACTGGGAAACAAACGCTAGGTCGCCTTACACTAAACACACTCGGCTTTAGAGAAAAGAGCACTCTTCTACTCTACTGTGTTTCCTATGGGGTCCGAACAGTGAGCTTGCTCAGAACAAATGAACTGTGTTTTTTACACACATGGGCCATATCTAGTTCAACTCTGCTTAGGAAACTGACAAGAAGAGTATCTCCTCTTCAGTCCAATGCACTGTACTTGCTGGGAACAGACGAGTGCTATTTGTACTGTGTACAGCAATGGGAGCACAATAGTGACCCTTCTTACCAGAAAACAACTCTGGCTCTTAGGACCAGAAACTGCATGTGATTCAACTCCACTTAGGACTGGGAAACAAACGCTAGCTTGCTTTACAAGAAACACACTCTGCTTTTGAGAAAAGAGTACTCTTCTACTCTACTGTTTTTCCTATAGGGCCAGAACAGTAAGCTTGCTCAGAACAAAAGAAATGTGCTTCCTACACACAGGTGCCATATCTTGTTCAACTCTGCATCAGAAACTGACAAGAACAGTAGATCCTCTTCATTCCAATACACTGTACATGCTGGGAACAGACACGAGTGCTATTTGCCCTGTGTATGACAATGGGAGCGAAATAGTGACTCTTCTTACCAGAAAACAACTCTTGATCATAGGACCAGAAACAGCATGTGATTCAACTCCATTTAGGTCTGGGAAGCAAACGCTAGCTCGCCTTACAAGAAACACACTCTGCTTTTGAGAAAAGAGCACTCTTCTACTCTACTGTGTTTCCTATGGGGTCCGAACAGTGAGCTTGCTCAGAACAAATGAACTGTGCTTCCTATACACACGGGCCATATCTAGTTCAACTCTGCTTAGGAACCTGACAAGAACAGTCGCTCCTCTTCAGTCCAATACACTGTACTTGATTGGAACAGACACAAGTGCTATTTGTACTGTGTATGGCATTGGGAGCGCAATAGTGACTCTTCTTACCAAAAAATAACTCTACTCGTAGGACCAGAAACTGCATGTGATTCAAATTCATTTAGGACTGGGAAACAAAAGCTAGTCGCCTTACAAGAAATACACTCTGCTTTTGAGAAAAGAGCACTCTTCTTCTCTGCTATGTGTCCTATGGAGTCCGAACAGTGAGCTTGCTCAGAACAAAAGAACTGTGCTTCCTACGCACAGGGGCCATATCTAGTTCAACTCTGCTTAGGAAACTGACAAGAACAGTAGCTCCTCTTCAGTCCAATACACTGTACTTGCTGGGAACAGACGCGAGTGCTATTTGCACTGTGTAAGGATTTGGGAGCACAAAAGTGACTCTTTTTACCAGAAAACAACTCTTGCTCATAGGACCAGAAACTGCATGTGTTTCAACTCCATTTAGGACTGGGAAACAAATGATATCTCGCCTTACAAGAAAGGCACTCTGCTTTTGAGAAAAGAGCACTCTTCTACTCTACTGTGTTTCCTATAGGGCCAGTACAGTGAGCTTGCTCAGAACAAAAGAACTGTGCTTCCTACACAAATGGCCATATCCAGTTCAATCCTGCTTAGGAAACTGACAAGAACAGTAGCTCCTCTTCAGTCCAATACACTGTACTTGCTGGGAACAGATGCAAGTGCTATTTGCACTGTGTTTGGCAATGGGAGCGCAATAGTGACTTTCGTTACCAGAAAACAACTCTTGCTCGTATGACCAAAAACTGCATGTGATTCAACTCCATTTAGGACTGGGAAACAAACGCTAGCTCACCTTGCAAGAAACACACTCTGCTTTTGAGAAAAGAGCACTGTTCTACTCTACTGTGTTTCCAATAGGGCCAGAACAGTCAGCTTGCTCAGAACAAAAGAACTGTGCTTCCTACACACATGGCCATATCTAGTTCAATTCTGCTTAGGAAACTGACAAGAACAGTAGATCCTCTTCAGTCCAATACACTGTACATGCTGGGAACAGACGCCAGTGCTATTTGCCCTGTGTATGACAATGGGAGGGCAATAGTGACTGTTCTTACCAGAAAACAACTCTTGCTTGTAGGACCAGAAACTGCACGTGATTCAACTCCATTTAGGACTGGGAAACAAATGCTAGCTCGCCTTACAAGAAACACACTCTGCTTTTGAGAAAAGAGCACTCTTCTACTCTACTGTGTTTCCTATGGTGTCCGAACAGTGAGCTTGCTCAGAACAAAAGAACTGTGCTTCCTACACACACGGGTCATATCTAGTTCAACTATGCTTAGGAAACTGACAAGAACAGTAGCTCCTCTTCAGTCCAATACACTGTACTTGCTGGGAACAGACGCCAGTGCTATTTGCACTGTGTATGGCAATGGGAGTGCAATAGTGACTCTTCTTACCAGAAAACAACTCTTGCTCCTAGGAACAGAAACTGCATGTGATTCAATTCCATTTAGGTCTGGGAAGCAAACGCTAACTCGCCTTAGAAGAAACACACTCTGCTTTTGAGAAAAGAGCACTCTTCTACTCTACTGTGTTTCCTATAGGGCCAGAACAGTGAGCTTGCTCAGAACAAAAGAACTGTGCTTCCTATACACACGGTCCATATCTAGTTCAACTCTGCTTAGGAAACTGACAAGACCTGTATCACCTCTTCAGTCCAATACACTGTACTTGATTGGAACAGACGCAAGTGCTATTTGCACTGTATATGGCAATGGGAGCGCAATAGTGACTTTTTTTTTTTTTACCAAATAACAACTCTACTCATAGGACCAGAAACTGCATGTGATTCAACTTCATTTAGGACTGGGAAACAAAAGCTAGCTCGCCTTACAAGAAACACACTCTGCTTTTGAAAAAAGAGTACTCTTCTACTCTACTGTGTTTCCTATTGGGTCCGAACAGTGAGCTTGCTCTGAACAAAAGAACTGTGCTTCCTACACACAGGGGCCATATCTAGTTCAACTCTGCTTAGGAAACTGACAAGAAGAGTATCTCCTCTTCAGTCCAATGCACTGTACTTGCTGGGAACAGACGAGTGCTATTTGTACTGTGTACAGCAATGGGAGCACAATAGTGACCCTTCTTACCAGAAAACAACTCTGGCTCTTAGGACCAGAAACTGCATGTGATTCAACTCCACTTAGGACTGGGAAACAAACGCTAGCTTGCTTTACAAGAAACACACTCTGCTTTTGAGAAAAGAGTACTCTTCTACTCTACTGTTTTTCCTATAGGGCCAGAACAGTAAGCTTGCTCAGAACAAAAGAAATGTGCTTCCTACACACAGGTGCCATATCTTGTTCAACTCTGCATCAGAAACTGACAAGAACAGTAGATCCTCTTCATTCCAATACACTGTACATGCTGGGAACAGACACGAGTGCTATTTGCCCTGTGTATGACAATGGGAGCGAAATAGTGACTCTTCTTACCAGAAAACAACTCTTGATCATAGGACCAGAAACAGCATGTGATTCAACTCCATTTAGGTCTGGGAAGCAAACGCTAGCTCGCCTTACAAGAAACACACTCTGCTTTTGAGAAAAGAGCACTCTTCTACTCTACTGTGTTTCCTATGGGGTCCGAACAGTGAGCTTGCTCAGAACAAATGAACTGTGCTTCCTATACACACGGGCCATATCTAGTTCAACTCTGCTTAGGAACCTGACAAGAACAGTCGCTCCTCTTCAGTCCAATACACTGTACTTGATTGGAACAGACACAAGTGCTATTTGTACTGTGTATGGCATTGGGAGCGCAATAGTGACTCTTCTTACCAAAAAATAACTCTACTCGTAGGACCAGAAACTGCATGTGATTCAAATTCATTTAGGACTGGGAAACAAAAGCTAGTCGCCTTACAAGAAATACACTCTGCTTTTGAGAAAAGAGCACTCTTCTTCTCTGCTATGTGTCCTATGGAGTCCGAACAGTGAGCTTGCTCAGAACAAAAGAACTGTGCTTCCTACGCACAGGGGCCATATCTAGTTCAACTCTGCTTAGGAAACTGACAAGAACAGTAGCTCCTCTTCAGTCCAATACACTGTACTTGCTGGGAACAGACGCGAGTGCTATTTGCACTGTGTAAGGATTTGGGAGCACAAAAGTGACTCTTTTTACCAGAAAACAACTCTTGCTCATAGGACCAGAAACTGCATGTGTTTCAACTCCATTTAGGACTGGGAAACAAATGATATCTCGCCTTACAAGAAAGGCACTCTGCTTTTGAGAAAAGAGCACTCTTCTACTCTACTGTGTTTCCTATAGGGCCAGTACAGTGAGCTTGCTCAGAACAAAAGAACTGTGCTTCCTACACAAATGGCCATATCCAGTTCAATCCTGCTTAGGAAACTGACAAGAACAGTAGCTCCTCTTCAGTCCAATACACTGTACTTGCTGGGAACAGATGCAAGTGCTATTTGCACTGTGTTTGGCAATGGGAGCGCAATAGTGACTTTCGTTACCAGAAAACAACTCTTGCTCGTATGACCAAAAACTGCATGTGATTCAACTCCATTTAGGACTGGGAAACAAACGCTAGCTCACCTTGCAAGAAACACACTCTGCTTTTGAGAAAAGAGCACTGTTCTACTCTACTGTGTTTCCAATAGGGCCAGAACAGTCAGCTTGCTCAGAACAAAAGAACTGTGCTTCCTACACACATGGCCATATCTAGTTCAATTCTGCTTAGGAAACTGACAAGAACAGTAGATCCTCTTCAGTCCAATACACTGTACATGCTGGGAACAGACGCCAGTGCTATTTGCCCTGTGTATGACAATGGGAGGGCAATAGTGACTGTTCTTACCAGAAAACAACTCTTGCTTGTAGGACCAGAAACTGCACGTGATTCAACTCCATTTAGGACTGGGAAACAAATGCTAGCTCGCCTTACAAGAAACACACTCTGCTTTTGAGAAAAGAGCACTCTTCTACTCTACTGTGTTTTTTATGGTGTCCGAACAGTGAGCTTGCTCAGAACAAAAGAACTGTGCTTCCTACACACACGGGTCATATCTAGTTCAACTATGCTTAGGAAACTGACAAGAACAGTAGCTCCTCTTCAGTCCAATACACTGTACTTGCTGGGAACAGACGCCAGTGCTATTTGCACTGTGTATGGCAATGGGAGTGCAATAGTGACTCTTCTTACCAGAAAACAACTCTTGCTCCTAGGAACAGAAACTGCATGTGATTCAATTCCATTTAGGTCTGGGAAGCAAACGCTAACTCGCCTTAGAAGAAACACACTCTGCTTTTGAGAAAAGAGCACTCTTCTACTCTACTGTGTTTCCTATAGGGCCAGAACAGTGAGCTTGCTCAGAACAAAAGAACTGTGCTTCCTATACACACGGTCCATATCTAGTTCAACTCTGCTTAGGAAACTGACAAGACCTGTATCACCTCTTCAGTCCAATACACTGTACTTGATTGGAACAGACGCAAGTGCTATTTGCACTGTGTATGGCAATGGGAGCGCAATAGTGACTTTTTTTTTTTTTACCAAATAACAACTCTACTCATAGGACCAGAAACTGCATGTGATTCAACTTCATTTAGGACTGGGAAACAAAAGCTAGCTCGCCTTACAAGAAACACACTCTGCTTTTGAAAAAAGAGTACTCTTCTACTCTACTGTGTTTCCTATTGGGTCCGAACAGTGAGCTTGCTCAGAACAAATGAACTGTGCTTCGTACACACACGGGCCATATCTAGTTCAAGTCTGCTTAGGAAACTGACAAGAACAGTAGCTCCTCTTCAATCCAATACACTGTACTTGCTAAGAGCAGACGCGAGTGCTATTTGCACTGTGTATGGCAATGGGAGCGCAATAGTGAATCTTCTTTCCAGAAAACAACTCTTGCTCGTACGACAAGAAACTGCATGTGATTCAACTCCATTTAGGACTGGGAAACAAACGCTAGGTCGCCTTACAAGAAACACACTCTGCTTTTGAGAAAAGAGCACTCTTCTACTCTACTGTGTTTCCTATAGGGCCAGAACAGTGAGCTTTCTCAGGATAAAAGAACTGTGCTTCCTACACACACGGGCCATATCTAGTTCAACTCTGCTTAGGAAACTGACAAGAACAGTAGATCCTCTTCAGTCCAATACAATGTACAGGCTGGGAACAGACGCCAGTGATATTTGCCCTGTGTATGACAATGGGAGCACGATAGTGACTCTTCTTACCAGAAAACAACTCTTGCTCGTAGGACCAGAAACTGGATGTGATTCAACACCATTTAGGACTGGGAAACAAACGCTAGGTCGCCTTACACTAAACACACTCGGCTTTAGAGAAAAGAGCACTCTTCTACTCTACTGTGTTTCCTATGGGGTCCGAACAGTGAGCTTGCTCAGAACAAATGAACTGTGTTTTTTACACACATGGGCCATATCTAGTTCAACTCTGCTTAGGAAACTGACAAGAAGAGTATCTCCTCTTCAGTCCAATGCACTGTACTTGCTGGGAACAGACGAGTGCTATTTGTACTGTGTACAGCAATGGGAGCACAATAGTGACCCTTCTTACCAGAAAACAACTCTGGCTCTTAGGACCAGAAACTGCATGTGATTCAACTCCACTTAGGACTGGGAAACAAACGCTAGCTTGCCTTACAAGAAACACACTCTGCTTTTGAGAAAAGAGTACTCTTCTACTCTACTGTTTTTCCTATAGGGCCAGAACAGTAAGCTTGCTCAGAACAAAAGAAATGTGCTTCCTACACACAGGGGCCATATCTTGTTCAACTCTGCATCAGAAACTGACAAGAACAGTAGATCCTCTTCATTCCAATACACTGTACATGCTGGGAACAGACACGAGTGCTATTTGCCCTGTGTATGACAATGGGAGCGAAATAGTGACTCTTCTTACCAGAAAACAACTCTTGATCATAGGACCAGAAACAGCATGTGATTCAACTCCGTTTAGGTCTGGGAAGCAAACGCTAGCTCGCCTTACAAGAAACACACTCTGCTTTTGAGAAAAGAGCACTCTTCTACTCTACTGTGTTTCCTATGGGGTCCGAACAGTGAGCTTGCTCAGAACAAATGAACTGTGCTTCCTATACACACGGGCCATATCTAGTTCAACTCTGCTTAGGAACCTGACAAGAACAGTAGCTCCTATTCAGTCCAATACACTGTACTTGATTGGAACAGACACAAGTGCTATTTGTACTGTATATGGCATTGGGAGCGCAATAGTGACTCTTCTTACCAAAAAATAACTCTACTCGTAGGACCAGAAACTGCATGTGATTCAAATTCATTTAGGACTGGGAAACAAAAGCTAGTCGCCTTACAAGAAATACACTCTGCTTTTGAGAAAAGAGCACTCTTCTTCTCTGCTATGTGTCCTATGGGGTCCGAACAGTGAGCTTGCTCAGAACAAAAGAACTGTGCTTCCTACGCACAGGGGCCATATCTAGTTCAACTCTGCTTAGGAAACTGACAAGAACAGTAGCTCCTCTTCAGTCCAATACACTGTACTTGCTGGGAACAGACGCGAGTGCTATTTGCACTTTGTAAGGATTTGGGAGCACAAAAGTGACTCTTTTTACCAGAAAACAACTCTTGCTCATAGGACCAGAAACTGCATGTGTTTCAACTCCATTTAGGACTGGGAAACAAATGATATCTCGCCTTACAAGAAAGGCACTCTGCTTTTGAGAAAAGAGCACTCTTCTACTCTACTGTGTTTCCTATAGGGCCAGTACAGTGAGCTTGCTCAGAACAAAAGAACTGTGCTTCCTACACAAATGGCCATATCCAGTTCAATCCTGCTTAGGAAACTGACAAGAACAGTAGCTCCTCTTCAGTCCAATACACTGTACTTGCTGGGAACAGATGCAAGTGCTATTTGCACTGTGTTTGGCAATGGGAGCGCAATAGTGACTTTCGTTACCAGAAAACAACTCTTGCTCGTATGACCAAAAACTGCATGTGATTCAACTCCATTTAGGACTGGGAAACAAACGCTAGCTCACCTTGCAAGAAACACACTCTGCTTTTGAGAAAAGAGCACTGTTCTACTCTACTGTGTTTCCAATAGGGCCAGAACAGTCAGCTTGCTCAGAACAAAAGAACTGTGCTTCCTACACACATGGCCATATCTAGTTCAATTCTGCTTAGGAAACTGACAAGAACAGTAGATCCTCTTCAGTCCAATACACTGTACATGCTGGGAACAGACGCCAGTGCTATTTGCCCTGTGTATGACAATGGGAGGGCAATAGTGACTCTTCTTACCAGAAAACAACTCTTGCTTGTAGGACCAGAAACTGCATGTGATTCAAATTCATTTAAGACTTGGAAACAAAAGCTAGCTCACCTTACAAGAAACACACTCTGCTTTTGAGAAAAGAGCATTCTTCTTCTCTACTATGTTTCCTATGGGGTCTGAACATTGAGCTTTCTCAGAACAAAAGAACTGTGCTTCCTACACACACGGGCCATATCTAGTTCAACTCTGCTTAGGAAACTGACAAGAACAGTAGCTCCCCTTCAGTACAATACACTGTACTTGCTGGAAACGGAGGCGAGTGCTATTTGCACTGTGTATGGCAATGGGAGCGCAATAGTGACTTTCCTTACCAGAAAACAACTCTTGCTCGTAGGACCAAAAACTGCATGTGATTGAACTCCATTTGGGACTGGGAAACAAACGCTAGATCGCCTTACAAGAAACACACTCTGCTTTTGAGAAAAGAGCACTCTTCTACTCTACTGTGTTTCCTATAGGGCCAGAACAGTGAGCTTGCTCAGAACAAAAGAAATGTGCTTCATACACACACGGGCCATATCTAGTTCAATTCTGCTTAGGAAACTGACAAGAACAGTAGCTCCTCTTCTGTCCAATACACTGTACTTGCTGGAAACAGACGCGAGTGCTATTTGCACTGTGTATGTCAACGGGAGCGCAATAGTGACTTTCCTTACCAGAAAACAACTCTTGCTCGTAGGACCAAAAACTGCATGTGATTCAACTCCATTTAGGACTGGGAAACAAACGCTGGCTCGCCTTACAAGAAACACACTCTGCTTTTGAGAAAAGAGCACTCTTCTACTCTACTGTGTTTCCTATAGGGCCAGTACAGTGAGCTTGCTCAGAACAAAAGAACTGTGCTTCCTACACAAATGGCCATATTCAGTTCAATCCTGCTTAGGAAACTGACAAGAACAGTAGCTCCTCTTCAGTCCAATACACTGTACTTGCTGGGAACAGATGCGAGTGCTATTTGCACTGTGTATGGCAATGGGAGCGCAATAGTGACTTTCGTTACCAGAAAACAACTCTTGCACATAGGACCAAAAACTGCCTGTGATTCAACTCCATTTAGGACTAGGAAACAAACACCAGCTCGCCTAACAAGAAACATACTCTGCTTTTGAGAAAAGAGCACTCTTCTATTCTACTGTGTTTCCTATAGGGCCAGAACAGTGAGCTTGCTCAGAACAAAAGAACTGTGCTTCCTGCACACAGGGGCCATATCTAGTTCAACTCTGGTTAGGAAACTGACAAGAATAGTAGCTCCTCTTCAGTCCAATACACTGTACTTGCTGGGAACAGACGTGAGTGCTATTTGCACTGTGTATGGCACTGGGAGTGCAGTAGTGACTCTTTTTACCAGAAAACAACTCTTGCTCGTTGGACCAGAAACTGCATGGGATTCAACTCCATTTAGGACTGGGAAACAAATGCTAGCTTGCCTTACAAGAAACACACTCTGCTTTTGAGAAAAGAGCACTCTTCTACTCTACTGTGTTTCCTATAGGGCCAGAACAGTGAGCTTGCTCAGAACAAAAGAAATGTGCTTCATAAACACACGGGCCATATCTAGTTCAACTCTGCTTAGGAACCTGACAAGAACAATAGATCCTCTTCAGTCCAATACACTGTACATGCTGGGAACAAATGCCAGTGCTATTTGCCCTGTGTTTGACAATGGTAGCGCAATAGTGACTCTTCTTAACAGAAAATACTCTTGTTGTAGGACAAGAAACTGCATGTGATTCAACTCCATTTAGGACTGGGAAACAAATGCTATCTCGCCTTACAAGAAACACACTCTGATTTTGAGAAAAGAGCACTCTTGTACTCTACTGTGTTTCCTATAGGGCCAGTACAGTGAGCTTGCTAAGAACAAAAGAACTGTGCTTCCTACACAAATGGCCATATCCAGTTCAATTCTGCTTAGGAAACTGAGAAGTACAGTAGCTCCTCTTCAGTCCAATACACTGTACTTGCTGGGAACAGATGCGAGTGCTATTTGCACTGTGTTTGGCAATGGGAGCGCAATAGTGACTTTCCTTACCAGAAAACAACTCTTGCGCGTAGGACCAAAAAGTGCATGTGATTCAACTCCATTTAGGACTGGGAAACAAACACTAGCTCGCCTTACAAGAAACACACTCTGCTTTTGAGAAAAGAACACTCTTCTACTCTACTGTGTTTCCTATAGGGCCAGAACAGTGAGCTTGCTCAGAAGAAAAGAACTGTGCTTTCTGCACACACGGGCCATATCTAGTTCAACTCTGCTTAGGAAACTGACAAGAACAGTAGCTCGTCTTCAGTCCAATACACTGTACTTTCTAGGAACAGATGCAAGTGCTATTTGCATTGTGTATGACAATGGGAGCGCAATAGTGACTCTTCTTACCACAAAACAACTCTTGCTCGTAAGACCAGAAACTACATGGGATTCAACTCCATTTAGGACTGGGAAACAAACGCTAGCTTGCTTTACAAGAAACACACTCTGCTTTTGATGAAAGAGCAATGTGTTTCCTATCGGGTCCACACAGTGAGCTTGCTCAGAACAAAAAAACTGTGCTTCCTATACACACTGGACATATCTAGTTCAACTCTGCTTAGGAAACTGATAAGAACAGTAGCTCCTCTTCAGTCCAATACACTGTACTTGCTGGGAACAGAAGTGAGTGCTATTTGCGCTGTGTATGGCAAAGTGAGCGCAATAGTGACTTTCCTTACCAGAAAACAACTCTTGCTCGTATGACCAAAAACTGCATGTGATTCAACTCCATTTAGGACTGGGAAACAAACGCTAGCTCACCTTGCAAGAAACACACTCTGCTTTTGAGAAAAGAGCACTGTTCTACTCTACTGTGTTTCCAATAGGGCCAGAACAGTCAGCTTGCTCAGAACAAAAGAACTGTGCTTCCTACACACATGGCCATATCTAGTTCAATTCTGCTTAGGAAACTGACAAGAACAGTAGATCCTCTTCAGTCCAATACACTGTACATGCTGGGAACAGACGCCAGTGCTATTTGCCCTGTGTATGACAATGGGAGGGCAATAGTGACTCTTCTTACCAGAAAACAACTCTTGCTTGTAGGACCAGAAACTGCACGTGATTCAACTCCATTTAGGACTGGGAAACAAATGCTAGCTCGCCTTACAAGAAACACACTCTGCTTTTGAGAAAAGAGCACTCTTCTACTCTACTGTGTTTCCTATGGTGTCCGAACAGTGAGCTTGCTCAGAACAAAAGAACTGTGCTTCCTACACACACGGGTCATATCTAGTTCAACTATGCTTAGGAAACTGACAAGAACAGTAGCTCCTCTTCAGTCCAATACACTGTACTTGCTGGGAACAGACGCCAGTGCTATTTGCACTGTGTATGGCAATGGGAGTGCAATAGTGACTCTTCTTACCAGAAAACAACTCTTGCTCCTAGGAACAGAAACTGCATGTGATTCAATTCCATTTAGGTCTGGGAAGCAAACGCTAACTCGCCTTAGAAGAAACACACTCTGCTTTTGAGAAAAGAGCACTCTTCTACTCTACTGTGTTTCCTATAGGGCCAGAACAGTGAGCTTGCTCAGAACAAAAGAACTGTGCTTCCTATACACACGGTCCATATCTAGTTCAACTCTGCTTAGGAAACTGACAAGACCTGTATCACCTCTTCAGTCCAATACACTGTACTTGATTGGAACAGACGCAAGTGCTATTTGCACTGTGTATGGCAATGGGAGCGCAATAGTGAATCTTCTTTCCAGAAAACAACTCTTGCTCGTACGACCAGAAACTGCATGTGATTCAACTCCATTTAGGACTGGGAAACAAACGCTAGGTCGCCTTACAAGAAACACACTCTGCTTTTGAGAAAAGAGCACTCTTCTACTCTACTGTGTTTCCTATAGGGCCAGAACAGTGAGCTTTCTCAGGATAAAAGAACTGTGCTTCCTACACACACGGGCCATATCTAGTTCAACTCTGCTTAGGAAACTGACAAGAACAGTAGATCCTCTTCAGTCCAATACAATGTACAGGCTGGGAACAGACGCCAGTGATATTTGCCCTGTGTATGACAATGGGAGCACGATAGTGACTCTTCTTACCAAAAAACAACTCTTGCTCGTAGGACCAGAAACTGGATGTGATTCAACACCATTTAGGACTGGGAAACAAACGCTAGGTCGCCTTACACTAAACACACTCGGCTTTAGAGAAAAGAGCACTCTTCTACTCTACTGTGTTTCCTATGGGGTCCGAACAGTGAGCTTGCTCAGAACAAATGAACTGTGTTTTTTACACACATGGGCCATATCTAGTTCAACTCTGCTTAGGAAACTGACAAGAAGAGTATCTCCTCTTCAGTCCAATGCACTGTACTTGCTGGGAACAGACGAGTGCTATTTGTACTGTGTACAGCAATGGGAGCACAATAGTGACCCTTCTTACCAGAAAACAACTCTGGCTCTTAGGACCAGAAACTGCATGTGATTCAACTCCACTTAGGACTGGGAAACAAACGCTAGCTTGCCTTACAAGAAACACACTCTGCTTTTGAGAAAAGAGTACTCTTCTACTCTACTGTTTTTCCTATAGGGCCAGAACAGTAAGCTTGCTCAGAACAAAAGAAATGTGCTTCCTACACACAGGGGCCATATCTTGTTCAACTCTGCATCAGAAACTGACAAGAACAGTAGATCCTCTTCATTCCAATACACTGTACATGCTGGGAACAGACACGAGTGCTATTTGCCCTGTGTATGACAATGGGAGCGAAATAGTGACTCTTCTTACCAGAAAACAACTCTTGATCATAGGACCAGAAACAGCATGTGATTCAACTCCGTTTAGGTCTGGGAAGCAAACGCTAGCTCGCCTTACAAGAAACACACTCTGCTTTTGAGAAAAGAGCACTCTTCTACTCTACTGTGTTTCCTATGGGGTCCGAACAGTGAGCTTGCTCAGAACAAATGAACTGTGCTTCCTATACACACGGGCCATATCTAGTTCAACTCTGCTTAGGAACCTGACAAGAACAGTAGCTCCTATTCAGTCCAATACACTGTACTTGATTGGAACAGACACAAGTGCTATTTGTACTGTATATGGCATTGGGAGCGCAATAGTGACTCTTCTTACCAAAAAATAACTCTACTCGTAGGACCAGAAACTGCATGTGATTCAAATTCATTTAGGACTGGGAAACAAAAGCTAGTCGCCTTTCAAGAAATACACTCTGCTTTTGAGAAAAGAGCACTCTTCTTCTCTGCTATGTGTCCTATGGGGTCCGAACAGTGAGCTTGCTCAGAACAAAAGAAGTGTGCTTCCTACGCACAGGGGCCATATCTAGTTCAACTCTGCTTAGGAAACTGACAAGAACAGTAGCTCCTCTTCAGTCCAATACACTGTACTTGCTGGGAACAGACGCGAGTGCTATTTGCACTGTGTAAGGATTTGGGAGCACAAAAGTGACTCTTTTTACCAGAAAACAACTCTTGCTCATAGGACCAGAAACTGCATGTGTTTCAACTCCATTTAGGACTGGGAAACAAATGATATCTCGCCTTACAAGAAAGGCACTCTGCTTTTGAGAAAAGAGCACTCTTCTACTCTACTGTGTTTCCTATAGGGCCAGTACAGTGAGCTTGCTCAGAACAAAAGAACTGTGCTTCCTACACAAATGGCCATATCCAGTTCAATCCTGCTTAGGAAACTGACAAGAACAGTAGCTCCTCTTCAGTCCAATACACTGTACTTGCTGGGAACAGATGCAAGTGCTATTTGCACTGTGTTTGGCAATGGGAGCGCAATAGTGACTTTCGTTACCAGAAAACAACTCTTGCTCGTATGACCAAAAACTGCATGTGATTCAACTCCATTTAGGACTGGGAAACAAACGCTAGCTCACCTTGCAAGAAACACACTCTGCTTTTGAGAAAAGAGCACTGTTCTACTCTACTGTGTTTCCAATAGGGCCAGAACAGTCAGCTTGCTCAGAACAAAAGAACTGTGCTTCCTACACACATGGCCATATCTAGTTCAATTCTGCTTAGGAAACTGACAAGAACAGTAGATCCTCTTCAGTCCAATACACTGTACATGCTGGGAACAGACGCCAGTGCTATTTGCCCTGTGTATGACAATGGGAGGGCAATAGTGACTCTTCTTACCAGAAAACAACTCTTGCTTGTAGGACCAGAAACTGCATGTGATTCAAATTCATTTAAGACTTGGAAACAAAAGCTAGCTCACCTTACAAGAAACACACTCTGCTTTTGAGAAAAGAGCATTCTTCTTCTCTACTATGTTTCCTATGGGGTCTGAACATTGAGCTTTCTCAGAACAAAAGAACTGTGCTTCCTACACACACGGGCCATATCTAGTTCAACTCTGCTTAGGAAACTGACAAGAACAGTAGCTCCTCTTCAGTCCAATACACTGTACTTGCTGGGAACAGACGCGAGTGCTATTTGCACTGTGTAAGGATTTGGGAGCACAAAAGTGACTCTTTTTACCAGAAAACAACTCTTGCTCATAGGACCAGAAACTGCATGTGTTTCAACTCCATTTAGGACTGGGAAACAAATGATATCTCGCCTTACAAGAAAGGCACTCTGCTTTTGAGAAAAGAGCACTCTTCTACTCTACTGTGTTTCCTATAGGGCCAGTACAGTGAGCTTGCTCAGAACAAAAGAACTGTGCTTCCTACACAAATGGCCATATCCAGTTCAATCCTGCTTAGGAAACTGACAAGAACAGTAGCTCCTCTTCAGTCCAATACACTGTACTTGCTGGGAACAGATGCAAGTGCTATTTGCACTGTGTTTGGCAATGGGAGCGCAATAGTGACTTTCGTTACCAGAAAACAACTCTTGCTCGTATGACCAAAAACTGCATGTGATTCAACTCCATTTAGGACTGGGAAACAAACGCTAGCTCACCTTGCAAGAAACACACTCTGCTTTTGAGAAAAGAGCACTGTTCTACTCTACTGTGTTTCCAATAGGGCCAGAACAGTCAGCTTGCTCAGAACAAAAGAACTGTGCTTGCTACACACATGGCCATATCTAGTTCAATTCTGCTTAGGAAACTGACAAGAACAGTAGATCCTCTTCAGTCCAATACACTGTACATGCTGGGAACAGACGCCAGTGCTATTTGCCCTGTGTATGACAATGGGAGGGCAATAGTGACTCTTCTTACCAGAAAACAACTCTTGCTTGTAGGACCAGAAACTGCATGTGATTCAAATTCATTTAAGACTTGGAAACAAAAGCTAGCTCACCTTACAAGAAACACACTCTGCTTTTGAGAAAAGAGCATTCTTCTTCTCTACTATGTTTCCTATGGGGTCTGAACATTGAGCTTTCTCAGAACAAAAGAACTGTGCTTCCTACACACACGGGCCATATCTAGTTCAACTCTGCTTAGGAAACTGACAAGAACAGTAGCTCCCCTTCAGTACAATACACTGTACTTGCTGGAAACGGAGGCGAGTGCTATTTGCACTGTGTATGGCAATGGGAGCGCAATAGTGACTTTCCTTACCAGAAAACAACTCTTGCTCGTAGGACCAAAAACTGCATGTGATTGAACTCCATTTGGGACTGGGAAACAAACGCTAGATCGCCTTACAAGAAACACACTCTGCTTTTGAGAAAAGAGCACTCTTCTACTCTACTGTGTTTCCTATAGGGCCAGAACAGTGAGCTTGCTCAGAACAAAAGAAATGTGCTTCATACACACACGGCCATATCTAGTTCAATTCTGCTTAGGAAACTGACAAGAACAGTAGCTCCTCTTCTGTCCAATACACTGTACTTGCTGGAAACAGACGCGAGTGCTATTTGCACTGTGTATGTCAACGGGAGCGCAATAGTGACTTTCCTTACCAGAAAACAACTCTTGCTCGTAGGACCAAAAACTGCATGTGATTCAACTCCATTTAGGACTGGGAAACAAACGCGGGCTCGCCTTACAAGAAACACACTCTGCTTTTGAGAAAAGAGCACTCTTCTACTCTACTGTGTTTCCTATAGGGCCAGTACAGTGAGCTTGCTCAGAACAAAAGAACTGTGCTTCCTACACAAATGGCCATATTCAGTTCAATCCTGCTTAGGAAACTGACAAGAACAGTAGCTCCTCTTCAGTCCAATACACTGTACTTGCTGGGAACAGATGCGAGTGCTATTTGCACTGTGTATGGCAATGGGAGTGCAATAGTGACTCTTCCTACCAGAAAACAACTCTTGCACGTAGGACCAAAAACTGCATGTGATTCAACTCCATTTAGGACTAGGAAACAAACACCAGCTCGCCTAACAAGAAACATACTCTGCTTTTGAGAAAAGAGCCCTCTTCTATTCTACTGTGTTTCCTATAGGGCCAGAACAGTGAGCTTGCTCAGAACAAAAGAACTGTGCTTCCTGCACACAGGGGCCATATCTAGTTCAACTCTGGTTAGGAAACTGACAAGAATAGTAGCTCCTCTTCAGTCCAATACACTGTACTTGCTGGGAACAGACGTGAGTGCTATTTGCACTGTGTATGGCACTGGGAGCGCAGTAGTGACTCTTTTTTACCAGAAAACAACTCTTGCTCGTTGGACCAGAAACTGCATGGGATTCAACTCCATTTAGGACTGGGAAACAAATGCTAGCTTGCCTTACAAGAAACACACTCTGCTTTTGAGAAAAGAGCACTCTTCTACTCTACTGTGTTTCCTATAGGGCCAGAACAGTGAGCTTGCTCAGAACAAAAGAAATGTGCCTCATAAACACACGGGCCATATCTAGTTCAACTCTGCTTAGGAACCTGACAAGAACAATAGATCCTCTTCAGTCCAATACACTGTACATGCTGGGAACAAATGCCAGTGCTATTTGCCCTGTGTTTGACAATGGTAGCGCAATAGTGACTCTTCTTAACAGAAAATACTCTTGTTGTAGGACCAGAAACTGCATGTGTTTCAACTCCATTTAGGACTGGGAAACAAATGATATCTCGCCTTACAAGAAAGGCACTCTGCTTTTGAGAAAAGGGCACTCTTCTACTCTACTGTGTTTCCTATAGGGCCAGTACAGTGAGCTTGCTCAGAACAAAAGAACTGTGCTTCCTACACAAATGGCCATATCCAGTTCAATCCTGCTTAGGAAACTGACAAGAACAGTAGCTCCTCTTCAGTCCAATACACTGTACTTGCTGGGAACAGATGCGAGTGCTATTTGCACTGTGTTTGGCAATGGGAGCACAATAGTGACTTTCGTTACCAGAAAACAACTCTTGCACGTAGGACCAAAAACTGCATGTGATTCAACTCCATTTAGGACTGGGAAACAAACACCAGCTCGCCTAACAAGAAACATACTCTGCTTTTGAGAACAGAGCACTCTTCTACTCTACTCTGTTTCCTATAGGGCCAGAACAATGAGCTTGCTCAGAACAAAAGAAATGTGCTTCATACGCACACAGGCCATATTTAGTTCAATTCTGCATAGGAAACTGGCAAGAAGAGTAGCTCCATTTCAGTCCAATACACTGTACTTGATTGGAACAGACGCAAGTGCTATTTGTAATGTGTATTGGATTGGGAGCGCAATAGTGACTCTTCTTACCAAAAAATAACTCTACTCGTAGGACCAGAAACTGCATGTGATTCAAATTCATTTAAGACTTGGAAACAAAAGCTAGCTCACCTTACAAGAAACACACTCTGCTTTTGAGAAAAGAGCATTCTTCTTCTCTACTATGTTTCCTATGGGGTCTGAACATTGAGCTTTCTCAGAACAAAAGAACTGTGCTTCCTACACACACGGCCATATCTAGTTTACTCTGCTTAGGAAACTGACAAGAACAGTAGCTCCCCTTCAGTACAATACACTGTACTTGCTGGAAACGGAGGCGAGTTCTATTTGCACTGTGTATGGCAATGGGAGCGCAATAGTGACTTTCCTTACCAGAAAACAACTCTTGCTCGTAGGACCAAAAACTGCATGTGATTGAACTCCATTTGGGACTGGGAAACAAACGCTAGATCGCCTTACAAGAAACACACTCTGATTTTGAGAAAAGAGCACTCTTCTACTCTACTGTGTTTCCTATAGGGCCAGAACAGTGAGCTTGCTCAGGATAAAAGAACTGTGCTTCCTACACACACGGGCCATATCTAGTTCAACTCTGCTTAGGAAACTGACAAGAACAGTAGATCCTCTTCAGTCCAATACAATGTACAGGCTGGGAACAGACGCCAGTGATATTTGCCCTGTGTATGACAATGGGAGCGCGATAGTGACTCTTCTTACCAGAAAACAACTCTTGCTCGTAGGACCAGAAACTGGATGTGATTCAACACCATTTAGGACTGGGAAACAAACGCTAGGTCGCCTTACACTAAACACACTCGGCTTTAGAGAAAAGAGCACTCTTCTACTCTACTGTGTTTCCTATGGGGTCCGAACAGTGAGCTTGCTCAGAACAAATGAACTGTGTTTTTTACCCACACGGGCCATATCTAGTTCAACTCTGCTTAGGAAACTGACAAGAAGAGTATCTCCTCTTCAGTCCAATACACTGTACTTGCTGGGAACAGACGAGTGCTATTTGTACTGTGTACAGCAATGGGAGCACAATAGTGACCCTTCTTACCAGAAAACAACTCTGGCTCTTAGGACCAGAAACTGCATGTGATTCAACTCCATTTAGGACTGGGAAACAAACTCTAGCTCACCTTGCAAGAAACACACTCTGCTTTTGAGAAAAGAGCACTGTTCTACTCTACTGTGTTTCCAATAGGGCCAGAACAGTGAGCTTGCTCAGAACAAAAGAACTGTGCTTCCTACACACAGGGCCATATCTAGTTCAATTCTGCTTAGGAAACTGACAAGAACAGTAGATCCTCTTCAGTCCAATACACTGTACATGCTGGGAACAGACGCCAGTGCTATTTGCCCTGTGTATGACAATGGGAGGGCAATAGTGACTCTTCTTACCAAAAAACAACTCTTGCTTGTTGGACCAGAAACTGCACGTGATTCAACTCCATTTAGGACTGGGAAACAAATGCTAGCTCGCCTTACAAGAAACACATTCTGCTTTTGAGAAAAGAGCACTCTTCTACTCTACTGTGTTTCCTATTTTGTCCGAACAGTGAGCTTGCTCAGAACAAAAGAACTGTGCTTCCTACACACACGGGTTATATCTAGTTCAACTATGCTTAGGAAACTGACAAGAACAGTAGCTCCTCTTCAGTCAATACACTGTACTTGCTGGGAACAGACGTGAGTGCTATTTGCACTGTGTAATGCAATGGGAGCACAATAGTGACTTTCCTTACCAGAAAACAACTCTTGCTCGTACGTCCAGAAACTGCATGTGATTCAACTCCATTTAGGACTGGAAAACAAACGCTAGCTCGCCTTACAAGAAACACACTCCGCTTTTGAGAAAAGAGCACTCTTCTACTCTACTGTGTTTCCTATAGGGCCAGAACAGTGAGCTTGCCTAGAACAAAAGAACTGTGCTTCCTACACACGGGTCATATCTATTTCAACTCTGCATAGGAAACTGACAAGAACAGTAGATCCTCTTCAGTCCAATACACTGTACATACTGGGAACAGACGCCAGTGCTATTTGCCCTGTGTATGACAATGCGAGCGAAATAGTGACTCTTCTTACCAGAAAACAACTCTTTATCGTAGGACCAGAAACTGCATGTGATTCAACTCCATTGGGTCGGGGAAGCAAACGCTAACTCGCCTTAGAAGAAACACACTCTGCTTTTGAGAAAAGAGCACTCTTTTACTCTACTGTGTTTCCTACAGGGCCAGAAAGTGAGCTTGCTCAGAACAAAAGAACTGTGCTTCCTATACACAGGGGCCATATCTAGTTCAACTCTGCTTAGGAAACTGACAAAACCTGTATCACCTCTTCAGTCCAATACACTGTACTTTATTGGAACAGACGCAAGTGCTATTTGCACTGTGTATGGCAATGGGAGCGCAATAGTGACTTTTTTTTTTTTTTTACCAAATAACAACTCTACTCATAGGACCAGAAACTGCATGTGATTCAACTTCATTTAGGATTGGGAAACAAAAGCTAGCTCGCCTTACAAGAAACCCACTCTGCTTTTGAGAAAAGAGTACTCTTCTACTCTACTATGTTTCCTATAGGGTCCGAACAGTGAGCTTGCTCAGAACAAATGAACTGTGCTTCATACACACACGGGCCATATCTAGTTCAAGTCCGCTTAGGAAACTGACAAGAACAGTAGCTCCTCTTCAATCCAATACACTGTACTTGCTAAGAGCAGACGCGAGTGCTATTTGCACTGTGTATGGCAATGGGAGCGCAATAGTGAATCTTCTTTCCAGAAAACAACTCTTGCTCATACGACCAGAAACTGCATGTAATTCAACTCCATTTAGGACTGGGAAACAAACGCTAGGTCGCCTTACAAGAAACACACTCTGCTTTTGAGAAAAGAGCACTCTTCTAGACTACTGTGTTTCCTATAGGGCCAGAACAGTGAGCTTGCTCAGGATAAAAGAACTGTGCTTCCTACACACACGGGCCATATCTAGTTCAACTCTGCTTAGGAAACTGACAAGAACAGTAGATCGTCTTCAGTCCACTACAATGTACAGGCTGGGAACAGACGCCATTGATATTTGCCCTGTGTATGACAATGGGAGCGCGATAGTGACTCTTCTTACCAGAAAACAACTCTTGCTCGTAGGACCAGAAACTGGATGTGATTCAACTCCATTTAGGACTGGGAAGCAAACGCTAGGTCTCCTTACACTAAACACACTCGGCTTTAGAGAAAAGAGCACTCTTCTACTCTACTGTGTTTCCTATGGGGTCCGAACAGTGAGCTTGCTCAGAACAAATGAACTGTGCTTTTTACACACATGGGCCATATCTAGTTCAACTCTGCTTAGGAAACTGACAAGAACAGTAGCTCCTCTTCAGTCTAATACACTGTACTTGCTGGGAACAGACGCCAGTGATATTTGCACTGTGTATAGCAAAGGGAGCGCAATAGTGACTCTTCTTACCAGAAAACAACTCTTGCTCTTAGGACCAGAAATTGCTTGAGATTCAACTCCATTTAGGACTGGGAAACAAACGCTAGCTCACCTTACAAGAAACACACTCTGCTTTTGAGAAAAGAGCACTCTTCTACTCTACTGTGTTTCTTATAGGGCCAGAACAGTGAGCTTGCTCAGAACAAAAGAACTGTGCTTCCTAGGCACACGTGCCATATCTAGTTCAACTCTGCTTAGGAAACTGACAAGAACAGTAGCTCCTCTTCAGTCCAATACACTGTACTTGCTGGTAGCAGATGTGAGTGCTATTTGTGCTGTGTATGGCAAAGGGAGCGCAATAGTGACTTTCCTTACCAGAAAAAAACTCTTGCTCCTACGTCCAGAAACTGCATGTGATTCAACTCCATTTAGGACTGGGAAACAAACGCTAGCTCGCCTTACAAGAAACACACTCTGCTTTTGAGAAAAGAGCACTCTTCTACTCTACTGTGTTTCCTATAGGGCCAGAACAGTGAGCTTGCTCAGAACAAAAGAACTGTGCTTCCGACACACACGGGTCATAACTATGTCAACTCTGCATAGGAAACTGACAAGAACAGTAGATCCTCTTCAGTGCAATACACTGTACATGCTGGGAACAGACGCCAGTGCTATTTGCCCTGTGTATGACAATGGGAGCGTGATAGTGACTCTTCTTACCAGAAAACAACTCTTGCTCGTAGGACCAGAAACTGCATGTGATTCAACTCCATTTAGGACTGGGAAGCAAACGCTAGGTCGCCTTACACTAAAAACACTCGGCTTTTGAGAAAAGAGCACTCTTCTACTCTACTGTGTTTCCTATGGGGTCCGAACAGTGAGCTTGCTCAGAACAAATGAACTGTGCTTTTTACACACATGGGCCATATCTAGTTCAACTCTGCTTACGAAACTGACAAGAACAGTATCTCCTCTTCAGTCCAATACACTGTACTTACTGGGAACAGAATCGAGTACTATTTGCACTGTGTATAGCAATGGGAGCGCAATAGTGACTCTTCTTACCAGAAAACAACTCTTGCTCTTAGGACCAGAAACTGCTTGTGATTCAACTCCATTTAGGACTGAGAAACAAACGCTAGCTTACCTTACAAGAAACACACTCTGCTTTTGAGAATAGAGCACTCTTCTACTCTACTGTGTTTCCTATAGGGCCAAAACAGTGAGCTTGCTCAGAACAAAAGAACTGTGCTTCCTACACACACGGGCCATATGTAGTTCAACTCTGCTTAGGAAACTGACAAGAACAGTAGCTTCTCCACAGTCCAATACACTGTACTTGCTGGGAACAGACGCGAGTGCTATTTGCACTGTGTACGGAAATGGGAGCACAATAGTGAGTCTTCTTACCAGAAAACAACTCTTGCTCATAGGACCAGAAACTGCATGTGATTGAACTCCATTTAGGACTGGGAAACAAATGCTAACTCGCCTTATAAGAAACACACTCTGCTTTTGAGAAAAGAGCACTCTTCTACTCTACTCTGTTTTCTATAGCGCCAGAACAGTTAGCTTGCTCAGAACAAAAGAACTGTGCTTCCTACACACACGGCCATATCTAGTTCAATTCTGCTTAGTAAATTGAGAAGAACAGTATCTCCTCTTCAGTCCAATACACTGTACATGCTGGGAACAGACGCCAGTGCTATTTGCACTGTGTACGACAAAGGGAGCACAATAGTAACTCTTCTTACCAGAAAACAACTCTTGCTCGTAGGACCAGAAAGTGCATGTGATTCAACTCTATTTAAGACTGGGAAACAAACGCTAGCTCGCCTTACAAGAAACACACTCTGCTTTTGAGAAAAGAGCACTCTTCTACTCTACTGTGTTTCCTATAGGGCCAGTACAGTTAGCCTGCTCAGAACAAAAGAACTGTGCTTCCTGCACAAATGGCCATATCCAGTTCAATTCTGCTTAGGAAACTGACAAGAACAGTAGCTCCTCTTCAGTCCAATACACTGTACTTGCTGGGAATAGATGCACAACTCTTGTGCGTAGGACCAAAAACTGCATGTGATTCAACTCCATTTAGGACTGGGAAACAAACGCTAGCTCGCCTTACAAGAAACACAGTCTGCTTTTGAGAAAAGAGCACTCTTCTACTCTTCTGTGTTTCCTGTAGGGCCAGAACAGTGAAATTGCTCAGAACAAATGTACTGTGCTTCCTACACACACGGGCCATATCTAGTTCAACTCTGCTTAGGAACCTGACAAGAACAGTAGATCCTCTTCAGTCCAATACACTGTACATGCTGGGAACAAATGCCAGTGCTATTTGCCCTGTGTATGACAATGGGAGTGCAATAGTGACTCTTCTTACCAGAAAACAACTCTTGCTCGTAGGACCAGAAACTGCATGTGATTCAACTCCATTTAGGTCTGGGAAGCAAACGCTAGCTCGCCTTACAAGAAACACTCTCTGCTTTTGAGAAAAGAGCACTCTTCTACTCTACTGTGTTTCCTATGGGGTCCGAACAGTGAGCTTGCTCAGAACAAAAGAACTGTGCTTCCTATACACACGGGCCATATCTAGTTCAACTGTGCTTAGGAAACTGACAAGGACAGTAGCTCCTCTTCAGTCTAATACACTGTACTTGATTGGAACAGACACAAGTGCTATTTGTACTGTGTATGGCAATTGGAGCGCAATAGTGACTCTTCTTACCAAAAAATAACTCTACTCGTAGGACCAGAAACTGCATGTGATTCAAATTCATTTAGGACTTGGAAACAAAAGCTAGCTCGCCTTACAAGAAACACACTCTGCTTTTGAGAAAAGAGCACTCTTCTTCTCTATTATGTGTCCTATGGCGTCCGAACAGTGAGCTTGCTCACAACAAAAGAACTGTGCTTCCTATGCACCCGGGCCATATCTAGTTCAACTCTGCTTAGGAAACTGACAAGAACAGAAGCTCCTATTCAGTCCAATACACTGTACTTGCTGGGAAAAGATGCGAGTGCTATTTGCACTGTGTTTGGCAATGGGAGTGCAATAGTGACTTTCCTTACCAGAAAACAACTCTTGCGCGTAGGACCAAAAACTGCATGTGATTCAACTCCATTTAGGACTGGGAAACAAACGCTAGCTCGCCTTACAAGAAACACACTCTGCTTTTGAGAAAAGAGCACTCTTCTACTCTACTGTGTTTCCTATAGGGCCAGAACAGTGAGCTTGCTCAGAACAAAAGAACTGTGCTTCCTACACACACGGGCCATATCTAGTTCAACTCTGCTTAGGTAACTGACGAGAACAGTGGCTCCTCTTCAGTCCAATACTATGGTGATATTTTATTTGTATTAAAATGTTATTTGTATGTTTATAAATAAAGTTGCCCGGGTGTCAGAGCTATTAGCAAGACATAGGAAAGCAGGGCAGTGGTGGCGTATACTTGTATTCCCAGCACTTGGTATACAGATCTGGGTAAGTCTCTGTGTGTTCAGGGATACAGCCATTATTGGACACACATGCCTTTAATCTCAATACCAAGCAAGGAAAACTTGGAGGCCTATACAGACAGGCCATGACAAGGCAGTCATGTGGTTGGGTTTACAACCAATGAGAAGGCAGAACAGGAACACTATATAAAGACATTAACAAAGGGGTAGTGAGTTCTGAGAGGTAGGACCACTGCAGGAGGAAGGGTAAGGTTTTAGCTCTTAGCTCTGACCTCTTGGCTTTCTTCTTTGCATTGGTTCTGTGTTTCTTATTAAATAAGAAGGTTGTTTACATCTACATTTGGCGCCCAACGTGACAAGAATCCATTAACAACCGCTTGGCTTGGCTTGGCGGCAGGTCCGGTTTCCGGCCTGGGAGGCCCGGCTGCCTAGCTCGGGCCCAGGCCTGACTGACCAGCAGCTGGAGCTACTTGCAACTGCTACAAACAACTCAGGCCTGCCCTGCCGAATAGGGCCCATACCCGTAAAGCCAAGGCTTGACTCGGCTCAAGCCGCTACTCTTTCTCTCTCTCTCTCTCTCTCTCTCTCTCTCTCTCTCTCTCTCTCTCTCTCTTTCTGGATTCACACCTGGAACACCAGGAAGCTGTTTTGAAATTCCCTGGGATTCTACTGTTCTACCCAGACTTGGTAAGTCAATTAACATATCTATTTAAAAGAGAATTTTTTTTTCTACATTAAAAAAAATGGGCTTTATGTGTGCATTGGAAGAAAATTGGACTTTGTTTGAAATTTTAGGCACTGTGACAATGGAACAACTATAAGAAAAGGTTAATATTGATCGAATTATTCAGTTTATTACTTTTCTTATCCTCATTTTACTATTTAAAAAGATAGTCAATTTAAGTACCAGGATAACAGTCTTAGAAAAACCTATTAAACTAGTAAAAATGAATTATAGAGAAATTCAAAATCAGACAGAAGAAATAAACAGTGAAGTTGTTTCAAAATTGGATCATAAGGTTACAGAAAGAAAGCCAGTTTTCACACAATCACCCTTAATTTATCCGGTAGCGGTACAGCAGCTACCTGATGAAGAGAATGAACAGAATACTTGGGCTCCAATTAAAATGTTAGACTTACGAAGATTTAAGGAGGCAATAGCATCTTATGGCATGCACTCCCCATATGTAAAGCAAATGTTAAACAACTGGTCAACTAGTAATAGGATTATACCAAAGGACTGGCGGGAATTGGCACAGGCTGTTCTTGAACCTGGACAACATCTCCAGTGGAAAATGTGGTTCAATAATGAGGCTAAAAATATAGAAGAACAATGGAGGGATAGCGGAATACAAGTCTGTCAGGATCAGCTTATTGGAGAAGGCCAATATGCTTCAGTAGAAACACAAAGTTTATATGATGTCCAAACCCTAGTTCTATGTCGAAAGGCAGCTTTGAATGCATGGGACAAAGTTGAAGAACCAGGAAAAAAAACTGAGTCATTTACAAAGGTTATACAGGGCCCAAAAGAATCTTTCACAGATTTCTTACAAAGATTGACTTCAGCAGTACAGAAAATGGTCCCGAATTCAGAGGCTAGTCAGATAATAATTGAATCTTTGGCCTTTGAGAATGCAAATGCAGCATGCAAAAGGATAATCAGGCCGTTAAAGGCAAGATCTGCACCTTTGGAAGATTGGATTAGAGATACAGTTAATGTTGAGGCTTATGACCATGATGATATGTGGGTAGGAAAAGCAATTTCAAAAGGTTTGAGCAATGTTAGATGTTTTGGATGTGGAAAGCAAGGACATTTGAAAAGGGATTGTAAACAGGTCATTCCTAGAAATAATGTTTCTTCAAGGAACACTGGCAACAGAATGCCCCTTCCTTCTGGAGTATGCAGAAGGTGTGGTAAGGGAAAACACTGGACCAACGAATGTAGATCAACAAGGGACAGACAGGGTAATCCTCTGCCTCGAGCCTCGGGAAACTCCCAGAGGGGCCTCAGGCAGGCCCCCACAGTAAATCCAGTTCAAACGTTTCCTGCAGTTGTAGAGGAAACCCCTACTCAAAGCAACTAAATAACAAAATGTCTATAGGAATAAATCATGTTAGTCGAGATGATGAAACAGAGAAAATAGGGAATTCAGGAAAAAAACATAAAGAAAATTTTTTGGCAAACTTCTATTAATGAACAAAGACCAAAACTAACAATAAAAATAAATGGTGTTTTGTTGTCTGGTCTGGTAGACACAGGTGCTGACATTACCATAATTGCACCAGAATTTTGGCATCCAACTTGGCCTCCTCAGGAGGTAAACGTTCAACTGTTAGGAATTGGGACATTATCTCGAGTGAAACAAAGTGCAAGATGGCTTGAATGTATAGGTCCAGAAGGACAGAAAGGAAAATTAAAACCATATATGGCTAACATAGCTATGAACCTGTGGGGTCGAGATTTGTTACAACAATGGAATACTCAGATTAATATCCCTCCAATCTCAGAAACAAATCATAAATTAGTACATGTTTCTGAGAGAAATATTAAAAGATATTATTCTAATGAGTGCTCACCAGCCATCCATGTCATACAAGAACAGGGCACAACTGATAATTTTCCAAAAACACCAACAGCTCTACCTTTAAAATGGTCAACAGATAAGCCTGTATGGGTTCAGCAATGGCCTTTAACAACAGAGAAACTCCAGGCTTTACAAGAGCTGGTGGAAGAACAGTTAAATGCTCATCATATTGAAGAATCAACCAGCCCTTGGAATTCTCCTGTATTTGTTGTTAAAAAGAAATCTGGTAAATGGAGAATGGTAACAGACCTTAGAGCAATTAACAAAGTAATTCAGCCAATGGGCTCTTTACAATCTGGAATTCCTTTGCCTACTCTGTTACCAAAAGGATGGCCTCTCATAGTTATTGATTTAAAAGACTGTTTCTTTTCAATACCGTTACAAGAAAAAGACAGAGAAAGATTTGCTTTCACAGTGCCTACTTATAATAATTCTCAACCGGTTAAAAGATTTCAATGGAGGGTTCTCCCACAGGGAATGTTGAATAGCCCAACTTTGTGCCAATATTTTGTAAAACAGCCATTAGAAGTGATACGTAAAAAATTTCCTAAATCTATAATTTATCATTATATGGATGATATTTTATTAGCTGACTCAAATGCAGATACTTTAGAAAGAATGTTTGAAGAAGTAAAGAAAATTTTGACTTGCTGGGGTTTACAAATTGCCCCCGAAAAGATACAAAGAGGAGATTCTATTAATTACTTAGGATATAAAATAGAACTTCAAAAAATTAGACCTCAAAAGGTGCAAATTAGGAGAGATAGACTACAGACTCTTAATGACTTTCAAAGATTATTTGGAGACATTTCTCATCGAAGAACTATTGTTGGGGTAAAAAATGATGAACTGAATAATTTGTTTAAAACCTTAGAAGGTGATAAGGACTTGAACAGTCCAAGAGAATTATCACCTGAAGCTGAAAAAGAATTGGCCTTGGTAGAAAAGAAAGTACATAAAGGGCACGTAGATCGTATTGATCCAAAGCTGGATTGCATTTTGGTTATTTTACCTTCTAGGCATTCTCCAACAGGAATATTAATGCAAAGGGAAGATATTATATTAGAATGGATATTTTTACCAAATAAACCAAATAAAAAATTAAAAACTTATGTAGAAAAAATCTCTGACTTGATTTGGAAAGGATAATTGAGACTTCGTCAGTTAGCAGGAATAGACCCAGCAGAAATTGTTGTACCTTTAACTAAGGAGGATATTGAAAAATTATGGATAGAAAATGAAGCTTGGCAAAAAGCTTGTAGTAATTTTTTGGGAGAAATTAACAGCAAATATCCCAAAAGCAATAGAATTGATCTTATAAAGAGAGCTGATTGGATCTTGCCTCGAATTGTGAGGAAAAAACCCATATCTGGAGTTCGTACATTTTATACAGATGCCAACAAATAAGGAAAGGCAGGTTACAAATCAGAAAATTTAAGTAAAGTGGTTCAAAGTCCTTATAATTCAGTTCAAAAATCAGAATTGTATGCTATTCTGTTGGTATTAATGGATTTTTCAGAACCTCTCAATGTAGTAACTGACTCTCAGTATGCTGAAAGAGTAGTATTACATATTGAGACTGCAGAATTTATCCACGATACTTCAGAATTAACTACATTATTTATTCAATTACAAGATACAATCAGAAAAAGGAGTCATCCTTTATATATAACTCACATCCAATCCCATACTGGTCTGCCAGGCCCTCTAGCACAAGGCAATGATGAGATTGATAAATTATTGATAGGAAATGTGTTGGAGGCCTCAGAATTTCATAAAAAACATCATGTAAATAGTAAAGGTTTAAAAAAGGATTTTTCCATAACCTGGCAACAAGCCAAAGAAATAGTAAGGAAATGTCCTACTTGTTCCTTCTACAATCAAACGCCATTACCAGCAGGATGTAACCCAAAGGGTACTCAGAGGAATGAAATCTGGCAGATGGACGTGTTTCACTTTGCAGAATTTGGAAAATTGAAATATGTACACCACACTATTGATACTTATTCAGGATTTCAATGGGCAACTGCTTTGAGTTCTGAAAAAGCTGATTCTGTAATCACTCATTTGCTAGAAGTTATGGCCATTATGGGTATACCTGCACAAATCAAAACTGATAATGCTCCATCATATGTCTCTGTTAAAATGAAACAGTTTTTTGCTTATTATAATATAAACCATATTACAGGTATACCACATAATCCTACAGGTCAAGCAGTTATAGAAAGATCAAACAGAACTCTAAAGGATATGCTAAATAAACAGAAAGGAGTAACAAAAACCCCCAGAAATAGACTACATAATGCTCTATTAACTTTAAATTTTCTCAATGCCAATGAGAAAGGAACAACAGCTGCAGAGAGACATTGGATAATAGAAAAAACTACAGAATTAAATCAACCTATATACTTTAAGGATGTGCTGACCTCAGAATGGAAACCAGGATATGTATTTCATTGGGGACGAGGTTTTGCTTTTATTTCTACAGGAGAAGATAAGCTGTGGGTACCATCAAAATTGATAAAGGTTCGATTTGAACAAGAGAGACCTCTTAATTAGAGGAGGTGATAGTTCATCAACTATCATGAACATCCAATTTAAACTAACTTACACCAGTAACATATATCTTTTCATTTAATCAGATAGTAACTTGCCAAAAAGGAACATCCCCAAAAAACCTTGGGGAAAGGTTTTTGTTTTTGTCTTTTAGGAGAATGAAGGTTAAGGAATTTGAAGAACACTGGACAAATGAGACAACTGAAGAAAAGGGACAAATCGTCTATCCTAAGAAACAGAGTGAAATGGCATATGGGTATGTTATCTAAAAAATTTTATGTCTTCCTAAATGTTTGTTTCTGCTTTTCTTTAAAGATTTAACACTATTTAACTTCTAATAGTCCCAGTTCAATTAAAATTTAAAGCTGACTTTGGAGTTGGAGAATGGCTCGCTCCTTCTTTAAACTCAAGCATGTTGTTAAAAGGAAAATACAGACTCTCTGTATCATGCCAGAGGAAAAGAGCCATCTTCTGCTATGGGACAGGAGAAAAGCCAAATTAATTAAGGGACTATTCTATTACTAATCTCAACTCTTTGATTCTATTCTGATTCTTTAAACTTTTCTTAAAGTATGAAATTTATATCAAAATTTACAAGATTAATATATATAGATATATATACATTTTAAACTTTGTTAAGATATATAAATGGTCATATAGAGTACTAACTAATTCTAAAAAGCCGCATATATAGTCTTTGTGTTCGAGTCTCTTATCAGTTTTTTGCAGGAAATCACGGTCAGGCCTAACATCAACTGAAGTCTCCAGGAAGAAGATGGGGCCCCACAACAACAACAATTCCACATGGACAATAATAACATCACTAAGCTGACAAACATCATCTACAGATCAGCTTTGAACTACAAAGTGCTCAGAGCAATTTTGAGAGCGCTAGCTGAAATGATCCAGTCTCAAAGACTACTTGAATAAGGATTTGAGATAAACCCTGAACTTTGGCATTATATACAGACTGGATAACGAAGGATATAGTTACCTTTCCTAGAATTTGACAATTAACCTAAAATTATTCTTTCAGGATAAAGATAACTTTGCCCATACCCAGCAGGAAGCAATTTCAAGAATACGACGCCCACATTCCTAAAGAGGTGGTGTGGGGTGGTTGGTTTTTTTTTTGGTCTTCTAGGTCTTTTAATGGGTTTTGGGTCTGGGATAATTTTCATTGATTAGGGGGGTTGGTTATAAGTTGTTGTAAAAGGTGAGGAAAAGGGCTAAGCAAAGGAGATTAGATTTAAGGTTCTTATTAAAAAAAGAGAGAAAGAAAGAAAGAAAAAAATGTAAATACTTTACATTGGATTGGATTGTTTTATAGCGTATATAAATTATATATATTGAAATTGATATTATTAGAAAATGCTATATGTATATTTCTAATTGTACCATTCATTTAACAATGTAATGCAATTTTCTAATCCTTGAATGTTGTTATTACCAACTATTAGGATATAAAGAAATGAAAGTTAGTAGTTAGACATTATAATAGAACTTGTAGTTATATTAGGTATGTTTTCAATACTGAGTAGATATATTTTAGATAGACAGGTTATCTTCAAACCCTTCAGAGATCTACAGAATATGGCATTTAAAATGTTTTAATAACTTAGAAAAATTTTCTTTTTTGTTATGACTATGAGACATGTAGGCTCCTGACAGTACCAATCTACTTCAGAGAAAATATGGGCATTGAAAAAACTGTAATTGGAGTTAACTTTCATTGTAGCAAAAGTTAGCCACTGGACAACAAAGTATCCTCGAATCAACTGCTGATGAACAGGACAGACAAGACACGAAACAAAGGACTACTGATTCTTGTCAAAACAAGTGTGGTTATGGCTTTATTAAAAGGCATCTTCTGAGGCCAGGACAATATGGCACCATCCCTGAAGTGGCCTTCGTAATCCGGGAAAGGTACAGTGCCCTTTTCTTCGAAGGCAGCTGAACAGGCAGTGGGCCGATGGCTTCTGATGTGTAATGGGGAGGTAGCTGAAACAGTTATTCTTGAAGAGTAATTAAGCTCACACCTCTCAAAAGAAGAATGGCATTTAATAGAGGGATGTGGAGAAGAATGGGATGCTGAAATGAAGCCACATACACACATAGCCAAGAAGAATGGAGAGCTGAATTCAAAAAACATCAACAATTTCCAGAATTTAAAATCCTGAATCATGACATGAAACTAGGGGAATTCAGGTATTTCTGGTATATAGACTGCTCTCACCCAATGTGAGGTTGAACTGTTGACCTTGTGTACATTCTACTTCACAAATGAGTCTGTCAGATACGCTAAGCCTATAGGCTGAAGATGATGCCCCAACACTGTGGAGAAACCTCAGATGATTGTCCAGACAGCTGGCTGTTTCTGTCAACTCACAAGTTTTTGGAAGTTGCTTGCATATACTTTCTGTTTTTATTTTTTTGTTAGCTAATACTATTTTCTTCTTGGGTCTCTGAGGGAGTTGAAGATTAGTTAGTTATAGTTGATGATTAATTAGGATAGAAAGTGAATTAGATACAATAGAATAGATAATGAAATTATTTTCTCTGAATTTGTCAAATACAAATGAACTAGACATTGTTTAGGTATTTATTACTTGTATATATTGTATATAGTTATTGTACTTTTGTATATAGTTTTTCTTATGTTAGTTATAAGCTTTTTCTTTTTTCCTTTTTATTAAAATAGAAAAGGGGAAATATGGTGATATTTTATTTGTATTAAAATGTTATTTGTATGTTAATGAATAAAGTTGCACGGGGGTCAGAGCTATTAGCAAGCCATAGGAAAGCAGGGCAGTGGTGGCGTATACTTGTATTCCCAGCACTTGGTATACAGAGCTGGGTAAGTCTCTGTGTGTTCAGGGATACAGTCATTATTGGACACACATGCCTTTAATCTCAATACCAAGCAAGGAAAACCTGGAGGCCTATACAGACAGGCCGTGACAAGGCAGTCATGTGGTTGGATATACAACCAATGAGAAGGCAGAACAGGAACACTATATAAAGACATTAAAACAGGGGTAGTGAGTTATGAGAGGTAGGAAAACTGCAGGAGGAAGGGTAAGGTTTTAGCTCTTAGCTCTGACCTCTTGGCTTTCTTCTTTGCATTGGTTCTATGTTTCTTATTAAATAAGAAGGTTGGTTACATCTACACAATACACTGTACTTGCTGGGAACAGATGCGAGGGCTATTTGCACTGTGTACGGCAATGGGAGCACAATAGTGGCTCTTCTTACCAGAAAACAACTCTTGCTCTTAGTACCAGTAACTGCATGTGATTCAAATCCACTTAGGACTGGGAAACAAACGCTAGCTCGCCTTACAAGAAACACACTCTACTTTTGAGAAAAGAGCACTCTTCTTCTCTACTGTGTTTCCTATGGGGTCCGAACTGTGAGCTTGCTCAGAACAAAAGAACTGTGCTTCCTAAACACACGGGCCATATCTATTTCAACTCTGCTTAGGAAACTGACAAGAACAGTAGCTCCTCTTCAGTCGAATACACTGTAATTGCTGGGAACAGACGCGAGTGCCGTTTGCACTGTGTAATGCAATGGGAGCGCAATAGTGACTTTCCATACCAGAAAATAACTCTTGCTCGTAGGACCCAAAACTGCATGTTATTCAACTCCATTTAGGACTGGGACACAAACGCTAACTCGCCTTACAAGAAACACACTCTGCTTTTGAGAAAAGAGCACTCTTCTACTCTACATGTTTCCTATAGCGCCAAAATAGTGAACTTGCTCAGAACAAAAGAACTGGGCTTCCTACACACACGGCCATATCTAGTTCAATTCTGCATAGGAAACTGACAAGAACAGTAGATCCTCTTCAGTCCAATACACTGTACATGCTGGGAACAGACGCCGGTGCTATTTGCCTTGTGTATGACAATGGGAGCACAATAGTGACTCTTCTTACCAGAAAACAATTTTTGCTCCTAGGAACAGAAACTGCATGTGATTCAACTCCATTTAGGACTGGGAAAAAAACACTAGCTCGACTTACAATAAACACACTCTGCTTTTGAGAAAAGAGCACTCTACTACTCTACTGTGTTTTCTATGGGGTCTGAACAGTGAGCTTGCTCAGAACAAAAGAACTGTACTTCCTGCAAACATGGACATATCTAGTTCAATTCTGCTTAGGAAACTGACAAGAACAGTAGATCCTCTTCAGTGCAATACACTGTACATGCTGGGAACAGAAGCCAGTGCTATTTGCCCTGTGTATGAAATTGGGAGCACAATAGTGACTCTTCTTACCAGAAAACATCTCTTGCTCGTAGAAACAGAAACTGCATGTGATTCAACTCCATTTAGGACTTGGAAACAAACACTAGCTCGCCTTACAAAAAACATACTCTGCTTTTGAGAAAAGAGCACTCTGATACTCTACTGTGTTTCCTATAGGGCCAGAACAGTGAGCTTGCTCAGAACAAAAGAACTGTGCTTCCTACACACAAGGCTATATCTAGTTCAACTCTGCATAGGAAACTGACAAGAAAAGTAGATCCTCTTCAGTCCAATACACTGTACATGCTGGGAACAGACGCCAGTGCTATTTGCCCTGAGTATGACAATGGGAGCGCAATAGTGACTCTTCTTACCAAAAAACAACTCTTGCTTGTAGGACCAGAAACTGCATGTGATTCAACTCCATTTAGGTCTGGGAAGCAAACGCTATCTCGCCTTACAAGAAACTCACTGTGCTTTAGAGAAAAGAGCACTGTGATTCCTATGGGGTCCGCACAGTGAGCTTGCTCAGAACAAAAGAACTGTGCTTCCTATACACACGGGCCATATCTAGTTCAACTTTGCTTAGGAAACTGACAAGAACAGTAGCTCCTCTTCAGTCCAATACACTGTATTTGCTGGGAACAGACGTGAGTGCTATTTGCGCTGTGTATGGCAAAGGGAGCACAATAGTGACTTTCCTTACCAGAAAACAACTCTTGCTCATAGGACCAAAAACTGCATGTGATTCAACTCCATTTAGGGGTGGGAAAGAAACGCTAGCTCACCTTACAAGAAAAATACTCTGCTTTTGAGAAAAGAGCACTCATCTACTCTACTGTGTTTCCTATGGTGTCCGAACAGTGAGCTTGCTCAGAAAAAAAGAACTGTGCTTCCTACACACACGGGCCATATCTAGTTCAACTATGCTTAGGAAACTGACAAGAACAGTAGCTCCTCTTCAGTCCAATACACTGTACTTGCTGGGAACAGACGCCAGTGCTATTTGCACTGCGTAATGCAATGGGAGCACAATAGTGACTTTTCTCACCAGAAAACAACTCTTGCTCCTAGGAACAGAAACTGCATGTGATTCAACTCCATTTAGGACTGGGAAACAAACGCCAGCTCGCCTTACAAGAAACACACTCTGCTTTGGAGTAAAGAGCACTCTTCTACTCTACTGTGTTTCATATAGGGCCAGAAAAGTGAGCTTGCTCAGAACAAAAGGACTATGCTTCATACACACACGGGCCATGTCTAGGTCAACTCTGCTTAGGAAACTGACAAGAACAGTAGATCCTCTTCAGTCCAATACACTGTACAGGCTGGGAACAGACGCCAGTGCTATTTGCCCTGTTTATGACAATGCGAGCGCGATAGTGACTCTTCTTACCAGAAAACAACTCTTGCTCGTAGGACCAGAAACTGCATGTGATTCAACTCCATTTAGGTCTGGGAAGCAAACACTAGGTCGCCATACACTAAACACACTCGCTTTTGAGAGAAGAGCACTCTACTACTCTACTGTGTTTCCTATGGGGTCCGAACAGTGAGCTTGCTCAGAACAAAAGAACTGTGCTTTTACACACACGGGCCATATCTAGTTCAACTCTGCTTAGGAAACTGACAAGAAGAGCATCTCCTCTTCAGTCCAATACACTGTACTTGCTGGGAAAAGACGGCAGTGCTATTTGCACTGTGTATGTCAATAGGAGTGCAATAGTGACTCTTCTTACCAGAAAACAACTCTTGCACGTAGGACCAAAAACTGCATGTGATTCAACTCCATTTAGGACTGGGAAACATACACTAGCTCGCCTTACAAGAAACACACTCTGCTTTTGAGAAAAGAGCACTCTTCTACTCTACTGTGTTTCCTATAGGGCCAGAAGAGTGAGCTTGCTCAGAACAAAAGAGCTGTGCTTCTTACACACACGGGCCATATCTAGTTCAACTCTGCTTAGGAAAAAGACAAGAACAGTAGCTCCTCTTCAGTCCAATACACTGTACTTGCTGGGAACAGACGCGAGTGCTATTTGCATTGTGTATGGCAAAGGGAGCGCAATAGTGACTTTCCTTACCAGAAAACATACCTTGCTTGTAGGACCAAAAGCTGCATGTGATTCAAATCCATTTAGGACTGGGAAACAAACGCTAGCTCGCATTACAAGAAACACACTCTGCTTTTGAGAAAAGACCACTCTTCTACTCTACTGTGTTTCCTATAGGGCCAGAACAGTAGGCTTGCTCAGAAAAAAAGAACTGTGCTTCCTACACACAAGGGCCATATCTAGTTCAACTCTGCTTAGGAAACTGACAAGAACAGTAGATCCTCTTCAGTCCAATATACTGTATATGCTGGGAACAGACGCCAGTGCTGTTTGCCCTGTGTATGACAATGGGAGCGCAATAGTGACTCTTCTTACCAGAAAACAACTCTTGCTCCTAGGATCAGAAACTGCATGTGATTCAACTATATTTAGGACTGGGAAACAAACGCTAGCTCGCCTTACAAGAAACACACTCTGCTTTTGAGAAAAGAGCACTCTTCAACTCTACTGTGTTTCCTAAGGGTCCGAACAGTGAGCTTGCTCAGGACAAAAGAACTGTGCTTTCTACACTCACGGGCCATATCTAGTTCAATTCTGCTTAGGAAACTGACAAGAACAGTAGCTCCTCTTCTGTCCAATACGCTGTACTTGCTGGGAACAGACGCGAGTGCTATTTGCACTGGGTATGACAATGGAAGCACAATAGTGACACTTCTTACCAGAGAACAACTCTTGATCGTAGAACCAGAAACTGCATGTGATTCAATTCCAATTAGGACTGGGAAACAAACGTTAGCTCGCCTTACAAGAAACACACTCTGCTTTTGAGAAAAGAGCACTCTTCTACTATACTGTGTTTCCTATAGGCCAGAAGAGTGAGCATGCTGAGAACAAAAGAATGTGCTTTCTACACACATGGCCGTATCTAGTTCAATTCTGCTTAGGAAACTGACAAAAACAGTAGATCCTCTTCAGTCCAATACACTGTATATGCTGGGAACAGACGCCAATGCTATTTGTCCTGTGTATGACAATGGGAGGGCAATAGTGACTCTTCTTACCAGAAAACAACTCTTGCTTGTAGGACCAGAAACTGCATGTGATTCAAATCCATTTAGGACTTGGAAACAAACGCTAGATCACCTTACAAGAAACACACTCTGCTTTTGAGAAAAGAGCACTCTTCTACTCTACTTTGTTTCTTATAGGGCCAGAACAGTGAGCTTTCTCAGAACAAAACAACTGTGCTTCCTACACACACGGGACATATCTAGTTCAACTCTGATTAGGAAACTGACAAGAACAGTAGCTCCTCTTCAGTCCAATACACTGTACTTGCTGGGAACAGAGTCGAGTGCTATTTGCCCTGTGTATGGCAATGGGAGCGCAAAAGTGACTCTTCTTACCAGAAAACAACTCTTGCTGGTAGGACCAAAAACTGCATGTAATTCAACTCCTTTTAGGACTGGGAAACAAACACTAGCTCGCCTTACAAGAAACACACTCTGCTTTTGAGAAAAGAGCCCTCATCTACTCTACTGTGTTTCCTATGGTGTCCGAACAGTGAGCTTGCTCAGAACAAAAGAACTGTGCTTCCTACACACACGGGCCATATCTAGTTCAACTCTGCTTAGGAAACTGACAAGAACAGTAGCTCCTCTTCTGTGCAATACTCTGTACTTGCTGGGAACAGACGCCAGTGCTATTTGCACTGTGTATGGCAATGGGAGCGCAATAGTGACTCTTCTTACCAGAAAACAACTCTTGCTCCTAGGAACAGAAACTGCATGTGATTTAACTCCATTTAGGACTGGGAAACAAACGCCAGCTCGCCTTACAAGAAACACACTCTGCTTTTGAGAAAAGAGCACTCATCTACTCTACTGTGTTTCCTATAGGGCCAGAACAGTGAGCTTGCTCAGAACAAAAGAAGTGTACTTTCTACACACACGGGCCATATCTATTTCAAGTTTGCTTAGGAAACTGACAAGAACAGTAGATCCTCTTCAGTCCAATACACTGTACATCCTGGGAACAGACGCGAGTGCCATTTGCCCTGAGTATGGCAAAGGGAGCACATTAGTGACTCTTCTTACCAGAAAACAACACTTGCTCGTAGGATCAGAAACTGCATGTGATTCAACTCCATTTAGGTCTGGGAAGCAAACACTAGGTCGCCTTACACTAAACATACTCGGCTTTTGAGAAAGGAGCACTCTTCTACTCTACTGTGTTTCCTATGGGGTCCGAACAGTGAGCTTGCTCAGAACAAAAGAACTGTGCTTTTTACACACATGGGCCATATCTAGTTCAACTCTGCTTATGAAACTGACAAGAACAGTATCTCCTCTTCAGTCCAATACACTGTACTTGCTGGGAACAGACGCCAGTGCTATTTGCACTGTGTATGTCAATGGGAGTGCAATAGTGACTCTTCTTACCAGAAAACAACTCTTGCTCTTAGGACCAGAAACTGCATGTGATTCAACTCCATTTAGGACTGGGAAACAAACGCTAGCTCACCTTACATGAAACACACTCTGCTTTTGAGAAAAGAGCACTCTTCTACTGTACTGTTTCTCCTAAAGGGCCAGAACTGTGAGCTTGCTCAGAACAAAAGAACTGTGCTTCCTACACACACGGGCCATATCTAGTTCAACTCTGCTTAGGAAACTGACAAGAACAGTATCTCCTATTCTGTACAATACACTGTACTTGCTGGGAACAGACGCGACTGCTATTTGCACTGTGTATGGCAATGGTAGCACAATAGTGACTCTTCTTACCAGAAAACAACTCTTGCTCGTAGGACCAGAAACTGCATGTGATTCAACTCCATTTAGGACTGTGAAACAAAGCTTAGCTCGCCTTACAAGAAACACACTCTGCTTTTGAGAAAAGAGCACTCTTCTACTCTACTGTGTTTCCTATAGGGCCAGAAAAGTGAGCTTGCTCAGAACAAAAGAACTGTGCTTCCTACACACACGGGCCATATCTCTTTCAGCTCTGCTTAGGAAACTGACAAGAACAGCAGCTCCTCTTTAGTCCAATACACTGTACTTGCTGTGAGCAGACGCGAGTGCTATTTGCCCTGTGTATGGCAATGGGAGCGCAATAGTGTCTCTTCTTACCAGAAAACAGCTCTTGCTCGTAGGACCAGAAACTGCATGGGATTGAACTCCTTTTAGCACTGGGAAACAAACACTAGCTCGCCATACAAGAAACACCCTCTGCTTTTGAGTAAGAGCCCTCTTCTACTCTACCGTGTTTCCTCTTGTGTCCGAACAGTGAGCTTGCTCAGAACAAAAGAACTGTGCTTCCTACACACACGGGACATATCTAGTTCAACTCTGCTTAGGAAACTGACAAGAACAGTAGCTCCTCTTCTGTGCAATACTCTGTACTTGCTGGGAACAGACGCCAGTGCTATTTGCACTGTGTATGGCAATGGGAGCGCAATAGTGACTCTTCTTACCAGAAAACAACTCTTGCTCCTAGGAACAGAAACTGCATGTGATTTAACTCCATTTAGGACTGGGAAACAAACGCCAGCTCGCCTTACAAGAAACACACTCTGCTTTTGAGAAAAGAGCACTCATCTACTCTACTGTGTTTCCTATAGGGCCAGAACAGTGAGCTTGCTCAGAACAAAAGAAGTGTACTTTCTACACACACGGGCCATATCTATTTCAAGTTTGCTTAGGAAACTGACAAGAACAGTAGATCCTCTTCAGTCCAATACACTGTACATCCTGGGAACAGACGCGAGTGCCATTTGCCCTGAGTATGGCAAAGGGAGCACATTAGTGACTCTTCTTACCAGAAAACAACTCTTGCTCGTAGGATCAGAAACTGCATGTGATTCAACTCCATTTAGGTCTGGGAAGCAAACACTAGGTCGCCTTACACTAAACATACTCGGCTTTTGAGAAAGGAGCACTCTTCTACTCTACTGTGTTTCCTATGGGGTCCGAACAGTGAGCTTGCTCAGAACAAAAGAACTGTGCTTTTTACACACATGGGCCATATCTAGTTCAACTCTGCTTATGAAACTGACAAGAACAGTATCTCCTCTTCAGTCCAATACACTGTACTTGCTGGGAACAGACGCCAGTGCTATTTGCACTGTGTATGTCAATGGGAGTGCAATAGTGACTCTTCTTACCAGAAAACAACTCTTGATCTTAGGACCAGAAACTGCATGTGATTCAACTCCATTTAGGACTGGGAAACAAACGCTAGCTCACCTTACATGAAACACACTCTGCTTTTGAGAAAAGAGCACTCTTCTACTGTACTGTTTCTCCTAAAGGGCCAGAACTGTGAGCTTGCTCAGAACAAAAGAACTGTGCTTCCTACACACACGGGCCATATCTAGTTCAACTCTGCTTAGGAAACTGACAAGAACAGTATCTCCTATTCTGTACAATACACTTTACTTGCTGGGCACAGACGCGACTGCTATTTGCACTGTGTATGGCAATGGTAGCACAATAGTGACTCTTCTTACCAGAAAACAACTCTTGCTCGTAGGACCAGAAACTGCATGTGATTCAACTCCATTTAGGACTGTGAAACAAAGCTTAGCTCGCCTTACAAGAAACACACTCTGCTTTTGAGAAAAGAGCACTCTTCTACTCTACTGTGTTTCCTATAGGGCCAGAAAAGTGAGCTTGCTCAGAACAAAAGAACTGTGCTTCCTACACACACGGGCCATATCTCTTTCAGCTCTGCTTAGGAAACTGACAAGAACAGCAGCTCCTCTTTAGTCCAATACACTGTACTTGCTGTGAGCAGACGCGAGTGCTATTTGCCCTGTGTATGGCAATGGGAGCGCAATAGTGACTCTTCTTACCAGAAAACAGCTCTTGCTCGTAGGACCAGAAACTGCATGGGATTGAACTCCTTTTAGCACTGGGAAACAAACACTAGCTCGCCATACAAGAAACACCCTCTGCTTTTGAGTAAGAGCCCTCTTCTACTCTACCGTGTTTCCTCTTGTGTCCGAACAGTGAGCTTGCTCAGAACAAAAGAACTGTGCTTCCTACACACACGGGACATATCTAGTTCAACTCTGCTTAGGAAACTGACAAGAACAGTAGCTCCTCTTCACTCCAATACACTGTACTTGCTGGGAACAGACGCCAGTGCTATTTGCACTGCGTAATGCAATGGGAGCACAATAGTGACTTTTCTTACCAGAAAACAACTCTTGCTCGTAGGACCAGAAACTGCATGTGATTCAACTATATTTAGGACTGGGAAAAAAACGCTAGCTCACCTTTCAAGAAACACACTCTGCTTTTGAGAAAAGAGCACTCTTCTACTCTACTGTGTTTCCTATGGTGTCCGAACAGTGAGCTTGCTCAGAACAAAAGAACTGTGCTTCCTACACACAAGGGCTATATCTAGTTCCACTCTGCTTAAGAAACTGACAAGAACAGTAGCTCCTCTTCAGTCCAATACACTGTACATGCTGGGAGCAGTCGCGAGTGCTATTTGCACTGTGTATGGCAATGGGAGCGCAATAGTGACTCTTCTTACCAGAAAACAACTCTTGCTCGTAGGACCAGAAACTGCAGGGGATTCAACTCCGTTTCTGACTGGGAAACAAACACTAGCTCGCCTTACAAGAAACACACTCTGCTTTTGAGAATAGAGCAGTCTTCTACTCTACTGTGTTTCCTATGGGGTCCGAACAGTGAGCTTGCTCAGAACAAAACAACTGTGCTTCCTACACACGGGCCATATCTAGTTCAACTCTGCATAAGAAACTGACAAGAACAGTAGCTCCTCTTCTGTCCAATACTCTGTAATTGCTGGGAACAGACGCCAGTGCTATTTGCACTGTGTATGGCTATGGGAGCGCAATAGTGACTCTTCTTACCAGAGAACAACTCTTGCTCCTAGGAACAGAAACTTCATGTGATTCAACTCCTTTTAGGACTGGGTAACAAACGCTAGCCCGCCTTACAAGAAACACACTCTGCTTCTGAGAAAAGAGCTCTCTTCTACTCTACTGTGTTTTCTATAGGGCCAGAACAGTGAGCTTGCTCAGAAAAAAAGAACTGTGCTTCCTACACACACGGGCCATATCTAGTTCATCTCTCCTTAGGAAACTGACAAGAACCGTAGAACCTCTTCAGTCCAATGCACTGTACTTGCTGGGAACAGACGCCAGTGCTATTTGCACTGTGTATGGCAAAAGGAGCACAATAGTGACTTTCCTTACCAGAAAACAACTCTTGCTCATAGGACCAGAAACTGCATGTGATTAAACTCCATTTAGGACTGGGAAACAAACGCTGGTTCGCCTTACAACAAACACACTCTGCTTTTGAGAAAAGAGCACTCTTCTACTCTACTGTGTTTCCTATAGGGCCAGAACAGTGAGCTTGCTCAGAAGAAAAGAACTGTGCATCCTACACAAACGGGCCATATCTAGTTAAACTCTGCTTAGGAAACTGACAAGAACAGTAGATCCTCTTCAGTCCAATACACTGTACATGCTGGGAACAGACACCAGTGCTATTTGCCCTGTGTATGACAATGGGAGCGCAATAGTGACTCTTCTTACCATAAAACAACTCTTGCTCCTAGGACCAGAAACTGCATGTGATTTAACTCCATTTAGGACTGGGAAACAAATGCTAGCTCGCCTTACAAGAAACACATTCTGCTTTTGAGAAAAGAGCACTCTTCTACTCTACTGTGTTTCCTACAGGGCCAGAACAGTGAGCTTGCTCAGAACAAAAGAAGTGTACTTTCTACACACACGGGCCATATCTATTTCAAGTTTGCTTAGGAAACTGACAAGAACAGTAGATCCTCTTCAGTCCAATACACTGTACATCCTGGGAACAGACGCGAGTGCCATTTGCCCTGAGTATGGCAAAGGGAGCACAATAGTGACTCTTCTTACCAGAAAACAACTCTTGCTCGTAGGACCAGAAACTGCATGTGACTCAACTCCATTTAGGTCTGGGAAGCAAACACTAGGTCGCCTTACACTAAACACACTCGGCTTTTCAGAAAGGAGCACTCTTCTGCTCTACTGTGTTTCCTATGGGGTCCGAACAGTGAGCTTGCTCAGAACAAAAGAACTGTGCTTTTTACACATGGGCCATATCTAGTTCAACTCTGCTTAGGAAACTGACAAGAACAGTAGCTCCTCTTCAGTCCAATACACTGTACTTGTTGGGAACAGACGCCAGTGCTATTTGCACTGTGTATGTCAATGGGAGCGCAATAGTGACTCTTCTTACCAGAAAACAACTCTTGCTCTTAGGACCAGAAACTGCATGTGATTCAACTCCATTTAGGACTGGGAAACAAACGCTAGCTCACCTTACATGAAACACACTCTGCTTTTGAGAAAAGAGCACTCTTCTACTGTACTCTGTCTCCTAAATGGCCAGAACAGTGAGCTTGCTCAAATAAAAGAACTGTGATTCCTACACACGGGCCATATCTAGTTCAACTCTGTTTAGGAAACTGACAAGAACAGTAGCCTCTCTTCAGTCCAATACACTGTACTTGCTGGGAACAGACGCCAGTGCTATTTGCACTGTGTATGGAAAAGGGAACACAGTAGTGACTTTCTTTACCAGAAAACATCCCTTGCTCATAGGACCAAAAACTGAATGTGATTCAACTCCATTTAGAACTGTGAAAAAAACACTAGCTCGCCTTACAAAAACACACTCTGCTTTTGAGAAAAGAGCACTCTTCTACTCTACTGTGTTTCCTATAGGGCGAGAACAGTGAGGTTGCTCAGAACAAAAGAACTGTGCTTCCTACACACACGGTCTATATCTAGTTCAGCTCTGCTTAGGAAACTGACAAGAACAGCAGCTCCTCTTCATTCCAATACACTGTACTTGCTGTGAGCAGACGCGAGTGCTATTTGCCCTGTGTATGGCAATGGGAGCGCAATAGTGACTCTTCTTCCCAGAAAAAAACTCTTGCTCGTAGGACCAGAAACTGCATGGGATTGAACTCCTTTTAGAACTGAAAAACAAACGCTAGCTCGCCTTACAAGAAACACACTCTGCTTTTGAGAAAAGAGCACTCTTCTACTCTACTGTGTTTCCTATAGGGCCAGAACTCTGAGCTTGCTCAGAACAAAAGAACTGTGCTTCCTACACACACGGGCCATATCTAGTTCAACTCTGCTTAGGAAACTGACAAGAACAGTATCTCCTCTTCTGTACAATACACTGTACTTGCTGGGAACAGACGCGACTGCTATTTGCACTGTGTATGACAATGGTAGCACAATAGTGACTCTTCTTACCAGAAAACAACTCTTGCTCGTAGGACCAGAAAATGCATGTGATTCAACTCCATTTAGGACTGCGAAACAAAGGCTAGCTCGCCTTACAAGAAACACACTCTGCTTTTGAGAAAAGAGCACTCTTCTACTCTACTCTGTTTCCTATAGGGCCAGAACAGTGAGCTTGCTCAGAAGAAAAGAACTGTGCTTCCTACACACACGGGCCATATCTAGTTTAACTCTGCTTAGGACTGACAAGAACAGTATCCCCTCTTCTGTCCAATACACTGTACTTGCTGGGAACAGATGCGAGTGCTATTTGCACTGGGTGTGGCAATGGAAGCACAATAGTGACTCTTCTTACCAGAAAACAACTCTTGCTGGTAGGACCAAAAACAGCATGTGATTCAACTCCTTTTAGCACTGGGAAACAAACACTAGCTCGCCATACAAGAAACACCCTCTGCTTTTGAGAAAGAGCCCTCTTCTACTCTACTGTGTTTCCTCTGGTGTCCGAAAAGTGAGCTTGCTCAGAACAAAAGAACTGTGCTTCCTACACACACGGGCCATATCTAGTTCAACTCTGCTTAGGAAACTGACAAGAACAGTAGCTCCTCTTCAGTCCAATACACTGTACTTGCTGGGAACAGACGCCAGTGCTATTTGCACTGCATAATTCAATGGGAGCACAATAGTGACTTTTCTTACCAGAAAACAACTCTTGCTCGTACGTCTAGAAACTGCATGTGATTCAACTATATTTAGGACTGGGAAAAAAAACGCTAGCTCACCTTTCAAGAAACACACTCTGCTTTTGAGAAAAGAGCACTCTTCTACTCTACTGTGTTTCCTATAGGGCCAGAACAGTGAGCTTGCTCAGAACAAAAGAACTGTGCTTCCTACACACACGGGCTATATCTAGTTCCACTCTGCTTAGGAAACTGACAAGAACAGTAGCTCCTCTTCAGTCCAATACACTGTACATGCTGGGAGCAGTCGCGAGTGCTATTTGCACTGTGTATGGCAATGGGAGTGCAATAGTGACTCTTCTTACCAGAAAACAACTCTTGCGCGTAGGACCAGAAACTGCATGGGATTCAACTCCGTTTCTGACTGGGAAACAAACACTAGCTCGCCTTACAAGAAACACACTCTGCTTTTTAGAATAGAGCAGTCTTCTACTCTACTGTGTTTCCTATGGGTTCCGAAAAGTGAGCTTGCTCAGAACAAAAGAACTGTGCTTCACACACACGGGCCATATCTAGTTCAACTCTGCATAGGAAACTGACAAGAACAGTAGCTCCTCTTCTGTCCAATGCTCTGTAATTGCTGGGAACAGACGCCAGTGCTATTTGCACTGTGTATGGCAATGGGAGCGCAATAGTGACTCTTCTTACCAGAAAACAACTCTTGCTCCTAGGAACAGAAACTTCATGTGATTCAATTCCTTTTTGGACTGGGTAACAAATGCTAGCTCGCCTTACAAGAAACACACTCTGCTTCTGAGAAAAGAGCACTCTTCTACTCTACTGTGTTTCCTATACGGCCAGAACAGTGAGCTTGCTCAGAACAAAAGAACTGTGCTTCCTACACACACGGGACATATCTAGTTCAACTCTGCTTAGGAAACTGACAAGAACAGTAGCTCCTCTTCAGTCCAATGCACTGTACTTGCCGGGAACAGACGCGAGTGCTATTTGCACTGTGTATGGCAAAAGGAGCACAATAGTGACTTTCCTTACCAGAAAACAACTCTTGCTCGTAGGACCAGAAACTGCATGTGATTCAACTCCATTTAGGACTGGGAAACAAACGCTAGCTCACCTTACAAGAAACACACTCTGCTTCTGAGAAAAGAGCACTCTTCTACTCTACTGTGTTTCCTATACGGCCAGAACAGTGAGCTTGCTCAGAACAAAAGAACTGTGCTTCCTACACACACGGGACATATCTAGTTCAACTCTGCTTAGTAAACTGACAAGAACAGTAGCTCCTCTTCAGTCCAATACACTGTACTTGCTGGGAGCAGACGCCAGTGCTATTTGCACTGTGTATGGCAAAGGGAGCACAATAGTGACTTTCCTTAACAGAAAACATCCCTTGCTCGTAGGACCAAAAACTGCATGTGATTCAACTCCATTTAGGACTGGGAAACAAACGCTAGTTCGCCTTACAACAAACACACTCTGCTTTTGAGAAAAGAGCACTCTTCTACTCTACTGTGTTTCCTATAGGGCCAGAACAGTGAGCTTGCTCAGAAGAAAAGAACTGTGCATCCTACACACACGGGCCATATCTAGTTCAACTCTGCTTAGGAAACTGACACGAACAGTAGCTCCTCTTCAGTCCAATACACTGTACTTGCAGGTAGCAGACGCGAGTCCTATTTGCACTGTGTATGGCAATGGGAGCGCAATAGTGACTCCTCTTACCAGAAAACAACACTTACTTATAAGACCAAAAACTGCATGTGATTAAACTCCATTTAGGACTTGGAAACAAACGCTAGTTCGCCTTAGAAGAAACACACTCTGCTTTGGAGAAAAGAGCAGTCTTCTACTCTACTGTGTTTCCTATAGGGCCAGAACTGTGAGCTTGCTCACAACAAAAGAACTGTGCTTCCTACACACACGGGCCATATCTAGTTCAACTCTGCTTAGGAAACTGACAAGAACAGTAGATGCACTTCAGTCCAATACACTGTACATGCTGGGAACAGACACCAGTGCTATTTGCCCTGTGTATGACAATTGGAGCGCAATAGTGACTCTTCTTACCATAAAACAACTCTTGCTCCTAGGACCAGAAACTGCATGTGATTGAACTCCATTTAGGACTGGGAAACAAACGCTAGCTCGCCTTACAAGAAACACATTCTGCTTTTGAGAAAAGAGCACTCTTCTACTCTACTGTGTTTCCTATAGGGCCAGAACTGTGAGCTTGCTCAGAAAAAAAGAAGTGTACTTCCTACACACAAGGGCAATATCTATTTCAAGTTTGCTTAGGAAACTGACAAGAACAGTAGATCCTCTTCAGTCCAATACACTGTACTTGCTGGGAACAGACGCGAGTGCTATTTGCACTGTTTGAGGCAAAGAGAACACAATAGTGACTTTCCTTACCAGAAAACATCCCTTGCTCATAGGACCAAAAACTGCATGTGATTCAACTCCATTTAGGACTGGGAAACAAATGATAGCTCACCTTACAAGAAACACACTCTGCTTTAGAGAAAAGAGCACTCTTCTACTCTACTGTGTTTCCTATAAGGCCAGAACAGTGAGCTTGCTCAGAACAAAAGAACTGTGCTTCCTACACAATCGGGCTATTTCTAGTTCAACTCTGCTTAGGAAACTGACAAGAACAGTAGCTCCTCTTCAGTCCAATACACTGTACTTGAAGGTTGCAGACGTTAGTCCTATTTGCACTGCGTATGGCAATGGGAGAACAATAGTGACTCCTCTTACCAGAAAACAACTCTTACTTATAGGACCAGAAACTGCATGTGATTAAACTCCATTTAGGACTTGGAAAGAAACGCTAGTTCACCTTAGAAGAAACACACTCTGCTTTGGAGAAAAGAGCACTCTTCGACTCTACTGTGTTTCCTATAGGGCCAGAACTGTGAGCTTGCTCAGAACAAAAGAACTGTGCTTCCTACACACACGGGCCATATCTAGTTCAACTCTGCTTAGGAAACTGACAAGAACAGTAGATCCTCTTCAGTCCAATACACTGTACATGCTGGGAACAGACGCCAGTGCTATTTGCCCTGTGTATGACAATTGGAGAGCAATAGTGACTCTTCTTACCATAAAACAACTCTTGCTCCTAGGAACAGAAACTGCATGTGATTGAACTCCATTTAGGACTGGGAAACAAACGCTAGCTCGCCTTACAAGAAACACATTCTGCTTTTGAGAAAAGAGCACTCTTCTACTCTACTGTGTTTCCTATAGGGCCAGAAGAGTGAGCTTGCTCAGAACAAAAGAAGTGTACTTCCTACACACACGGGCCATATCTATTTCAAGTTTGCTTAGGAAACTGACAAGAACAGTAGATCCTCTTCAGTCCAATACACTGTACATCCTGGGAACAGACGCGAGTGCTATTTGCCCTGTGTATGGCAATGGGAGCACAATAGTGACTCTTCTTACCAGAAAACAACTCTTGCTTGTAGGACCAGAAACTGCATGTAATTCAACTCCATTTAGGACTGGGAAACAAACGCTAGCTCACCTTACAAGAAACACACTCTGCTTTAGAGAAAAGAGCACTCTTCTACTCTACTATGTTTCCTATGGGGTCTGAACAGTGAGCTTGCTCAGAACAAAACAACTGTGCTTCCTACAAACGGGCCATATCTAGTTCAACTCTGCTTAGGAAACTGACAAGAACAGTAGCTCCTATTCTGTCCAATACACTGTACTTGCAAAGATCAGTAGCAAGTGTTGTTTGCACTGTGTATGGCAATGGGAGCGCAATAGTGACTCTTTGCACCAGAAAACAAATCTTGCTCATAGGACCAGAAACTGCATGTAATTCAACTCCATTTAGGACTGGGAAGCAAACACTAGCTCACCTTACAAGAAACACACTCTGCTTTGAGAAAAGAGCACTCTTCTACTCTTCTGTGTTTCCTATAGTGCCAGAACAGTGAGCTTGCTCAGAACAAAAGAACTGTGCTTCCTACACACACGGGAAATATCTAGTTCAACTCTCCTTAGGAAACTGACAAGAACAGTAGTTCCTCTTCAGTCCAATACACTGTACTTGCTGGGAACAGACGTGAGTGCTATTTGCACTGTGTTAGGCAAAGGGAGCACAATAGTGACTTTCCTTACCAGAAAACATCCCTTGCTCGTAGGACCAAAAACTGCATGTGATTCAACTCCATTTAGGACTGGGAATCAAACGATAGCTCACCTTACAAGAAACACACTCTGCTTTAGAGAAAAGAGCACTCTTCTACTCTACAGTGTTTCCTATAAGGCCAGAACAGTGAGCTTGCTCAGAACAAAAGAACTGTGCTTCCTACACACTCGGGCTATATCTAGTTCAACTCTGCTTAGGAAACTGACAAGAAAAGTAGCTCCTCTTCTGTCCAATACACTGTACTTGCTGGTAACAGACGAGAGTGCTATTTGCACTGTGTATGGCAATGGTAGCACAATAGTGACTTTCCTTACCAGAAAACATCCCATGCTCGTAGGACCAAAAACTGCATGTGATTCAACTCCATTTAGGACTGGGAAAGAAATGCTAGCTCGCCTTACAAGAAACACACTCTGCTTTTGAGAAAAGAGCACTCTTCTACTCTACTGTTTCCTATGGTGTCCGAACAGTGAGCTTGCTCAGAACAAAAGAACTGTGCTTCCTACACACAGGTCCCATATCTAGTTCAACTCTGCTTAGGAAACTGACAAGAACAGTAGCTCCTCTTCTGTCCAATACACTGTACTTGCAAGGAACAGTAGCGAGTGTTGTTTGCACTGTGTATGGCAATGGGAGCGCAATAGAAACTCTTCTTACCAGAAAACAACTCTTGCACATAGGACCAGAAACTGCATGTGATTCAACTCCATTTAGGACTGGGAAACAAACGCTAGCTCGCCTTACAAGAAACACACTCGGCTTTTGAGAAAAGAGCACTCTTCTACTCTACTGTGTTTCCTATAGGGCCAGAACAGTGAGCTTGCTCAGAACAAAAGAACTGTGCTTCCTACACACACACGCTATATCTAGTTCAACTCTGCTTAGGAAACTGACAAGAACAGTAGATCCTCTTCAGTCCAATACACTGTACTTGCTGGGAGCAGACGCGAGTGCTATTTGCACTGTATGGCAAAGGGAGCACAATAGTGACTTTCCTTACCAGAAAACATCTCTTGCTCATAGGACCAAAAACTGCATGGGATTCAACTCCATTTAGGACTGGGAAACAAACGATAGCTCGCCTTACAAGAAACACACTCTGCTTTAGAGAAAAGAGCACTCTTCTACTCTACAGTGATTCCTATAAGGCCAGGAAAGTGAGCTTGCTCAGAACAAAAGAACTGTGCTTCCTACACACACGGGCCATATTTAGTTCAACTCTACTTAGGAAACTGACAAGAACTGTAGTTCCTCTTCAGTACAATACACTGTACATGCTGGGAACAGACGCCAGTGCTATTTACCCTGTGTATGACAATGGGAGCACAATATTGACTCTTCTTACCAGAAAACAACTCTTGCTCCTAGGATCAGAAACTGCATGTGATTCAACTCCATTTAGGACTGGGAAAGAAACGCTAGCTCGCCTTACAAGAAACACACTCTGCTTTTGAGAAAAGAGCACTCTTCTACTCTACTCTGTTTCCTATGGTGTCCGAACAGTGAGCTTGCTCAGTACAAAAGAACTGTGCTTCCTACACACACGGCCCATATCTAATTCAACTCGGCTTAGGAAACTGACAAAAACAATAGCTCCTCTTTTGTCCAATACACTGTACTTGCAAGGAACAGTAGCGAGTGTTGTTTGCACTGTGTATGGCAATGGGAGCGCAATAGTGACTCTTCTTACCAGAAAACAACTCTTGCTCATAGGACCAGAAACTGCATGTGATTCAACTCTATTTAGGACTGGGAAACAAACGCTAGCTCGCCTTACAAAAAACACACTCTGCTTTTGAGAAAAGAGCACTCTTCTACTCTACTGTGTTTCCTATGGGGTCCGAACAGTGAGCTTGCTCAGAACAAAACAACTGTGCTTCCTACACACGGGCCATATCTAGTTCAACTCTGCTTAGGAACTGACAAGAACAGTAGATCCAATTCAGTCCAATACACTGTACTTTCTGGGAACAGACGTGAGTGCTATTTGCACTGTTTATGGCAAAGGGAGCACAATAGTGACTTTCCTTACCAGAAAACATCCCTTGCTCGTAGGACCAAAAACTGCATGTGATTCAACTCCATTTAGGACTGGGAAACAAACGCTAGCTCGCCTTACAAGAAACACACTCTGCTTTTGAGAAAAGAGCAGTCTTCTACTCTACTGTGTTTCCTATAGGGCCAGAACAGTGAGCTTCTCAGAAGAAAAGAACTGTGCTTCCTACACACACACACTATATCTAGTTCAACTCTGCTTAGGAAACTGACAAGAACAGTAGATCCTCTTCAGTCCAATACACTGTACTTGCTGGGAGCAGACGCGAGTGCTATTTGCACTGTGTATGGCAAAGGGAGCACAATAGTGACTTTCCTTACCAGAAAACATCCCTTGCTTGTAGGACCTAAAACTGCATGGGATTCAACTCCATTTAGGACTGGGAAACAAACGATAGCTCACCTTACAAGAAACACACTCTGCTTTAGAGAAAAGAGCACTCTTCTACTCTACTGTGATTCCTATAGGGCCAGAAGAGTGAGCTTGCTCAGAACAAAAGAACTGTGCTTCCTACACACAAGGGCAATATCTAGTTCAACTCTGCTTAGGAAACTGACAAGAACAGTAGTTCCTCTTCAGTCCAATACACTGTACTTGCTGGGAACAGACGTGAGTGCTATTTGCACTATGTAAGGCAAAGGGAACACAGTAGTGACTTTCCTTACCAGAAAACATCCCTTGTTCGTAGGACCAAAAACTGCATGTGATTAAACTCCATTTAGGACTGGGAAACAAACGCTAGCTCACCTTACAAGAAACACACTCTGCTTTAGAGAAAAGAGCACTCTTCTACTCTACTGTGTTTCCTATAGGGACAGAACAGTGAGCTTGCTCAGAACAAAAGAACTGTGCTTCCTACACACACGGGCCATATCTAGTTCAACTCTGCGTAGGAAACTGACAATAAACAGTAGCTCCTCTTCAGTCCAATACACTGTACTTGCTGGGAACAGACGCCAGTGCTATTTGCACTGTTTATGGCAAAGGGAGCGCATAGTGACTTTCTTTACCAGAAAACATCCCTTGCTCGTAGGACCAGAAACTGTATGTGATTCAACTCCATTTAGGACTTGGAAACAAATGCTAGCTCACCTTACAAGAAACACACTCTGCTTTTGAGAAAAGAGCACTCTTCTACTCTACTGGGTTTCCTGTAGGGGCAGAACAGTGAGCTTGCTCAGAACAAAAGAACTGTGCTTCCTACAATCACGGGCTATATCTAGTTCAACTCTGCTTAGGAAACTGACCAGAACAGTAGCTCCTCTTCAGTCCAATACACTGTACTTGCTGGGAACAGACGCGAGTGCTATTTGCCCTGTGTATGGCAATGGGAGTGCAATAGTGACTCTTCCTACCAGAAAACAACTCTTGCTTGTAGGATCAGAAACTTCATGTGATTCAACTCTGTTTCTGACTGGGAAACAAACACCAGCTAGCCTTACAAGAAACACACTCTGCTTTTGAGAATAGAGCACTATTCTACTCTACAGTGTTTCCTATGGGGTCCGAAAATTGAGCTTGCTCAGAACAAAAGAACTGTGCTTCACACACACGGGCCATATTTAGTTCAACTCTGCTTAGGAAACTGACAAGATGGGTAGCTCCTCTTCTGTCCAATACACTGTACTTGCTGGGAACAGACGCGACTGCTATTTGCACTGTTTATGGCAATGTAGCACAATAGTGACTCTTCTTACCAGAAAACAACTCTTGCTCGTAAGACTAGAAACTGCATGGGATTCAACTCCATTTAAGACTGGGAAAAAAACGCTAGCTCGCCTTACAAGAAACACACTCTGCTTTTGAGAAAAGAGCACTCTTCTACTCTACTGTGTTTCCTAAGGGTCCAAACAGTGAGCTTGCTCAGAACAAAAGAACTGTGCTTTCTACACACTGACCATATGTAGTTCAACTCTGCTTAGGAAACTGACAAGAACAGTAGCTCCTATTCAGTCCAATACACTGTACTTGCTGGGAAAAGACGCGAGTGCTATTTGCCCTGTGTATGGCAATGGGAGCACAATAGTGACTTTCCTTACCAGAAAACAACTCTTGTTTGTAGGACCAGAAACTTCATGTGATTCAACTCCATTTAGGACTAGAAAACAAACGCTAGCTCGCCTTACAAGAAACACACTCTGCTTTTGAGAAAAGAGCACTCTTCTACTCTACTGTGTTTCCTATAGGGCCAGAACAGTGAGCTTGCTCAGAACATAAGAACTGTGCTTCCTACACACACTGGCCATATCTAGTTCAACTCTGCTTAGGAAACTGACAAGAACAGTAGCTCCTCTTCAGTCCGATACACTGTACTTGCTGGGAACAGACGCCAGTGCTATTTGCCCTTTGTATGACAATTGGAGCGCAATAGTGACTCTTCTTACCATAAAACAACTCTTGCTCCTAGGACCAGAAACTGCATGTGATTGAACTCCATTTAGGACTGGGAAACAAACGCTAGCTCGACTTACAAGAAACACATTCTGCTTTTGAGAAAAGAGCACTCTTCTACTTTACTGTGTTTCCTATAGGGCCAGAAGAGTGAGCTTGCTCAGAACAAAAGAAGTGTACTTCCTACACACACGGGCCATATCTATTTCAAGTTTGCTTAGGAAACTGACAAGAACAGTAGATCCTCTTCAGTCCAATACACTGTACATCCTGGAAACAGACGCGAGTGCTATTTGCCCTGTGTATGGCAATGGGAGCACAATAGTGACTCTTCCTACCAGAAAACAACTCTTGCTTGTAGGACCAGAAACTGCATGTAATTCAACTCCATTTAGGACTGGGAAACAAACGCTTGCTCACCTTACAAGAAACACGCTCTGCTTTAGAGAAAAGAGCACTCTTCTACTCTTCTGTGTTTCCTATGGGGTCCGAACAGTGAGCTTGCTCAGAACAAAAGAACTGTGCTTCCTACACACACGAGCCATATCTAGTTCAACTCTGCTTAGGAAACTGACAAGAACAGTAGCTCCTCTTCAGTCCAATACACTGTACTTGCTGAGAACAGACGCGAGTGCTATTTGCACTGTTTAAGGCAAAGAGAACACAATAGTGACTTTCCTTACCAGAAAACATCCCTTGCTCATAGGACCAAAAACTGCATGTGATTCAACTCCATTTAGGACTGGGAAACAAATGATAGCTCACCACACAAGAAACACACTCTGCTTTAGAGAAAAGAGCACTTTTCTACTCTACTGTGTTTCCTAAAAGGCCAGAACAGTGAGCTTGCTCAGAACAAAAGAACTGTGCATCCTACACACTCGGGCTATATCTAGTTCAACTCTGCTTAGGAAACTGACAAGAACAGTAGCTCCTCTTCTGTCCAATACACTTTACTAGCTGGGAACAAACGAGAGTGCTATTTGCACTGTGTATGGCAATGGTAGCACAATAGTGACTTTCCTTACCAGAAAATATCCCTTGCTCGTAGGACCAAAAACTGCATGTGATTCAACTCCATTTAGGACTGGGAATCAAACGCTAGTTCGGCTTACAACAAACACACTCTACTTTGGAGAAAAGAGCACTCTTCTACACTACTGTGTTTCCTATAGGGCCAGAACAGTGAGCTTGCTCAGAAGAAAAGAACTGTGCATCCTACACAAACGGGCCATATCTAGTTAAACTCTGCTTAGGAAACTGACAAGAACAGTAGCTCCTCTTCAGTCCAATACACTGTACTTGCAGGTTGCAGACGTGAGTCCTATTTGCACTGTGTATGGCAATGGGAGCACAATAGTGACTCCTCTTACCAGAAAACAACTCTTACTTATAGGACCAGAAACTGCATGTGATTAAACTCCATTTAGGACTTGGAAACAAACGCTAGTTCACCTTAGAAGAAACACACTCTGCTTTGGAGAAAAGAGCACTCTTCGACTCTACTGTGTTTCCTATAGGGCCAGAACTGTGAGCTTGCTCAGAACAAAAGAACTGTGCTTCCTACACACACGGGCCATATCTAGTTCAACTCTGCTTAGGAAACTGACAAGAACAGTAGATCCTCTTCAGTCCAATACACTGTACATGCTGGGAACAGACGCCAGTGCTATTTGCCCTGTGTATGACAATTGGAGAGCAATAGTGACTCTTCTTACCATAAAACAGCTCTTGCCCTATGAACAGAAACTGCATGTGATTGAACTCCATTTAGGACTGGGAAACAAACGCTAGCTCGCCTTACAAGAAACACATTCTGCTTTTGAGAAAAGAGCACTCTTCTACTCTACTGTGTTTCCTATAGGGCCAGAAGAGTGAGCTTGCTCAGAACAAAAGAAGTGTACTTCCTACACACAGGGGCCATATCTATTTCAAGTTTGCTTAGGAAACTGACAAGAACAGTAGATCCTCTTCAGTCCAATACACTGTACATCCTGGGAACAGACGCGAGTGCTATTTGCCCTTTGTATGGCAATGGGAACACAATAGTGACTCTTCTTACCAGAAAACAACTCTTGCTTGTAGGACCAGAAACTGCATGTAATTCAACTCCATTTAGAACTGGGAAACAAACACTAGCTCACCTTACAAGAAACACACTCTGCTTTAGAGAAAAGAGCACTCATCTACTCTACTGTGTTTCCTATAAGGCCAGAACAGTGAGCTTGCTCACAACAAAAGAACTGTGCTTCCTACACACTCAGGCTATATCTAGTTCAACTCTGCTTAGGAAACTGACAAGAACAGTAGCTCCTCTTCTGTCCAATACACTGTACTTGGTGGGAACAGACAAGAGTGCTATTTGCACTGTGTATGTCAATGGTAGCACAATAGTGACTTTCCTTCCCAGAAAACATCCCTTGCTCGTAGGACCAAAAACTGCATGTTATTCAACTCCATTTAGGACTGGGAAACAAACGCTAGTTCGCCTTACAACAAACACACTCTGCTTTTGAGAAAAGAGCACTCTTCTACACTACTGTGTTTCCTATAGGGCCAGAAAAGGGAGCTTGCTCAGAAGAAAAGAACTGTGCATCCTACACAAACGGGCCATATCTAGTTAAACTCTGCTTAGGAAACTGACAAGAACAGTAGCTCCTCTTCAGTCCAATACACTGTACTTGCAGGTAGTAGACGCGAGTCCTATTTGCACTGTGTATGGCAATGGGAGCACAATAGTGACTCCTCTTAACAGAAAACAACTCTTACTTATAGGACCAGAAACTGCATGTGATTCAACTCCATTTAGGACTTGGGAACAAACGCTAGTTCGCCTTAGAAGAAACACACTCTGCTTTGGAGAAAAGAGCACTCTTCTACTCTTCTGTGTTTCCTATGGGGTCCGAACAGTGAGCTTGCTCTGAACAAAAGAACTGTGCTTCCTACACACACGGGCCATATCTAGTTCAACTCTGCTTAGGAAACTGACAAGAACAGTAGCTCCTCTTCAGTCCAATACACTGTACTTGCTGGGAACAGACGAGAGTGCTATTTGCACTGGGTATGGCAAAGGGAGCACAATAGTGACTTTCCTTACCAGAAAACATCCCTTGCTCGTAGGACCAAAAACTGCATGTGATTCAACTCCATTTAGGACTGCGAAAAAAACGCTAGCTCATATTACAAGAAACACACTCTGCTTTAGAGAAAAGAGCACTCTTCTACTCTACTGTGTTTCCTATAGGGCCAGAACAGTGAGCTTGCTCAGAACAAAAGAACTGTGCTTCCTACACACACACGCTATATCTAGTTCAACTCTGCTTAGGAAACTGACAAGAACAGTAGATCCTATTCAGTCCAATACACTGTACTTGCAGGGAGCAGACGCGAGTGCTATTTGCACTGTGTATGGCAAAGGGAGCACAATAGTGACTTTCCTTACCAGAAAACATCCCTTGCTCGTAGGACCAAAAACTGCATGGGATTCAACTCCATTTAGGACTGGGAAACAAACGATAGCTCGCCTTACAAGAAACACACTCTGCTTTAGAGAAAAGAGCACTCTTCTACTCTACTGTGATTCCTATAAGGCCAGGACAGTGAGCTTGCTCAGAACAAAAGAACTGTGCTTCCTACACACACGGGCAATATCTTGTTCAACTCTACTTAGGAAACTGACAAGAACTGTAGTTCCTCTTCAGTACAATACACTGTACTTTCTGGGAACAGACGTGAGTGCTATTTGCACTGTTTATGGCAAAGGGAGCACAATAGTGACTTTCCTTACCAGAAAACATCCCTTGCTCGTAGGACCAAAAACTGCATGTGATTCAACTCCATTTAGGACTGGGAAACAAACGCTAGCTCGCCTTACAAGAAACACACTCTGCTTTTGAGAAAAGAGCATTCTTCTACTCTACTGTGTTTCCTATAGGGCCAGAACAGTGAGCTTGCTCAGAACAAAAGAACTGTGCTTCCTACACACACACGCTATATCTAGTTCAACTCTGCTTAGGAAACTCAAAGGAACAGTAGATCCTCTTCAGTCCAATACACTGTCCTTGCTGGGAACAGAAGCCAGTGCTATTTGCACTGTGTATGGCAATGGTAGCACAATAGTGACTTTCCTTACCAGAAAATATCCCTTGCTTGTAGGACCTAAAACTGCATGGGATTCAACTCCATTTAGGACTGGGAAACAAACGATAGCTCACCTTACAAGAAACACACTCTGCTTTAGAGAAAAGAGCACTCTTCTACTCTACTGTGATTCCTATAGGGCCAGAAGAGTGAGCTTGCTCAGAACAAAAGAACTGTGCTTCCTACACACAAGGGCAATATCTAGTTCAACTCTGCTTAGGAAACTGACAAGAACAGTAGTTCCTCTTCAGTCCAATTCACTGTAATTGCTGGGAACAGACGTGAGTGCTATTTGCACTGTGTAAGGCAAAGGGAACACAGTAGTGACTTTCCTTACCAGAAAACATCCCTTGTTCGTAGGACCAAAAACTGCATGTGATTAAACTCCATTTAGGACTGGGAAACAAACGCTAGCTCACCTTACAAGAAACACACTCTGCTTTAGAGAAAAGAGCACTCTTCTACTCTACTGTGTTTCCTATAGGGACAGAACAGTGAGCTTGCTCAGAACAAAAGAACTGTGCTTCCTACACACACGGGCCATATCTAGTTCAACTCTGCGTAGGAAACTGACAAGAACAGTAGCTCCTCTTCAGTCCAATACACTGTACTTGCTGGGAACAGACGCCAGTGCTATTTGCACTGTTTATGGCAAAGGGAGCGCAATAGTGACTTTCTTTACCAGAAAACATCCCTTGCTCGTAGGACCAGAAACTGTATGTGATTCAACTCCATTTAGGACTGGGAAACAAACGCTAGCTCACCTTACAAGAAACACACTCTGCTTTTGAGAAAAGAGCACTCTTCTACTCTACTGTGTTTCCTGTAGGGCCAGAACAGTGAGCTTGCTCAGAACAAAAGAACTGTGCTTCCTACAATCACGGGCTATATCTAGTTCAACTCTGCTTAGGAAACTGACAAGAACAGTAGCTCCTCTTCAGTCCAATACACTGTACTTGCTGGGAGCAGACGCGAGTGCTATTTTCACTGTGTATGGCAATGGGAGTGCAATAGTGACTCTTCCTACCAGAAAACAACTCTTGCTTGTAGGATCAGAAACTTCATGGGATTCAACTCCATTTCTGACTGGGAAACAAACACCAGCTAACCTTACAAGAAACACACTCTGCTTTTGAGAATAGAGCACTATTCTACTCTACAGTGTTTCCTATGGGGTCCGAAAATTGAACTTGCTCAGAACAAAAGAACTGTGCTTTCTACACACGGACCATATGTAGTTCAACTCTGCTTAGGAAACTGACAAGAACACTAGCTCCTCTTCAGTCCAATACACTGTACTTGCTGGGAAAAGACGCGAGTGCTATTTGCCCTGTTAATGGCAATTGGAGCACAATAGTGACTTTCCTTACCAGAAAACAAATCTTGTTTGTAGGACCAGAAACTTCATGTGATTCAACTCCATTTAGGACTAGAAAACAAACGCTAGCTCGCCTTACAAGAAACACACTCTGCTTTTGAGAAAAGAGCACTCTTCTACTCTACTGTGTTTCCTATAGGGCCAGAACAGTGAGCTTGCTCAGAACATAAGAACTGTGCTTCCTACACACACTGGCCATATCTAGTTCAACTCTGCTTAGGAAACTGACAAGAACAGTAGCTCCTCTTCAGTCCGATACACTGTACTTGCTGGGAACAGACGCCAGTGCTATTTGCCCTGTGCATGACAATTGGAGCGCAATAGTGACTCTTCTTACCATAAAACAACTCTTGCTCCTAGGACCAGAAACTGCATGTGATTGAACTCCATTTAGGACTGGGAAACAAACGCTAGCTCGCCTTACAAGAAACACATTCTGCTTTTGAGAAAAGAGCACTCTTCTACTTTACTGTGTTTCCTATAGGGCCAGAAGCGTGAGCTTGCTCAGAACAAAAGAAGTGTACTTCCTACACACACGGGCCATATCTATTTCAAGTTTGCTTAGGAAACTGACAAGAACAGTAGATCCTCTTCAGTCCAATACACTGTACATCCTGGAAACAGACGCGAGTGCTATTTGCCCTGTGTATGGCAATGGGAGCACAATAGTGACTCTTCCTACCAGAAAACAACTCTTGCTTGTAGGACCAGAAACTGCATGTAATTCAACTCCATTTAGGACTGGGAAACAGACGCTAGCTCACCTTACAAGAAACACGCTCTGCTTTTGAGAAAAGAGCACTCTTTTACTCTTCTGTGTTTCCTATGGGGTCCGAACAGTGAGCTTGCTCAGAACAAAAGAACTGTGCTTCCTACACACACGGGCCATATCTAGTTCAACTCTGCTTAGGAAACTGACAAGAACAGTAGCTCCTCTTCAGTCCAATACACTGTACTTGCTGGGAACAGACGCGAGTGCTATTTGCACTGTTTAAGGCAAAGAGAACACAATAGTGACTTTCCTTACCAGAAAACATCCCTTGCTCATAGGACCAAAAACTGCATGTGATTCAACTCCATTTAGGACTGGGAAACAAATGATAGCTCACCTTACAAGAAACACACTCTGCTTTAGAGAAAAGAGCACTTTTCTACTCTACTGTGTTTCCTATAAGGCCAGAACAGTGAGCTTGCTCAGAACAAAAGAACTGTGCTTCCTACACACTCGGGCTATATCTAGTTCAACTCTGCTTAGGAAACTGACAAGAACAGTAGCTCCTCTTCTGTCCAATACACTGTACTAGCTGGGAACAAACGAGAGTGCTATTTGCACTGTGTATGACAATGGTAGCACAATAGTGACTTTCCTTACCAGAAAATATCCCGTGCTCGTAGGACCAAAAAGTGCATGTGATTCAACTCCATTTAGGACTGGGAAACAAACGCTAGTTCGCCTTACAACAAACACACTCTGCTTCTGAGAAAAGAGCACTCTTCTACACTACTGTGTTTCCTATAGGGCAAGAACAGTGAGCTTGCTCAGAAGAAAAGAACTGTGTATCTTACACAAACGGGCCATATCTAGTTAAACTCTGCTTAGGAAACTGACAAGAACAGTAGCTCCTCTTCAGTCTAATACACTGTACTTGCAGGTAGCAGACGCGAGTCCTATTTGCACTGTGTATGGCAATGGGAGCGCAATAGTGACTCCTCTTACCAGAAAACAACTCTTACTTATAGGACCAGAAACTGCATGTGATTAAACTCCATTTAGGACTTCGAAACAAACACTAGTTCGCCTTAGAAGAAACACACTCTGCTTTGGAGAAATGAGCACTCTTCTACTCTACTGTGTTTCCTATAGGGCCAGAACTGTGAGCTTGCTCAGAACAAAAGAACTGTGCTTCCTACACACGGGCCATATTTGTTCAACTCTGCTTAGGAAACTGACAAGAACAGTAGATCCACTTCAGTCCAATACACTGTACATGCTGGGAACAGACACCAGTGCTATTTGCCCTGTGTATGACAATTGGAGCGCAATAGTGACTCTTCTTACCATAAAACAACTCTTGCTCCTAGGACCAGAAACTGCATGTGATTGAACTCCATTTAGGACTGGGAAACAAACGCTAGCTCGCCTTACAAGAAACACATTCTGCTTTTGAGAAAAGAGCACTCTTCTAATCTACTGTGTTTCCTATAGGGCCAGAACTGTGAGCTTGCTTAGAAAAAAAGAAGTGTACTTCCTACACACAAGGGCAATATCTATTTCAAATTTGCTTAGGAAACTGACAAGAACAGTAGTTCCTCTTCAGTCCAATACACTGTACATCCTGGGAAGAGACGCGAGTGCTATTTGCCCTAGTATGGCAATGGGAGCACAATAGTGACTCTTCTTACCAGAAAACAACTCTTGCTTGTAGGACCAGAAACTGCATGTAATTCAACTCCATTTAGGACTGCGAAACAAACTCTAGCTCACCTTACAAGAAACACACTCTGCTTTTGATAAAAGAGCACTCTTCTACTCTTCTGTGTTTCCTATGGGGTCCGAACAGTGAGCTTGCTCCGGACAAAAGAACTGTGCTTCCTACACACACGGGCCATATCTAGTTCAACTCTGCTTAGGAAACACAGAAGAACAGTAGATCCTCTTCAGTCCAATACACTACACATGCTGGGAACAGACACCAGTGCTATTTACCCTGTCTATGACAATGGAAGCGCAATAGTGACTCTTCTTACCAGAAAACAACTCTTGCTCATAGGACCAGCAACTGCATGTAATTCAACTCCATTTAGGACTGGGAAACAAACGCTAGCTCACCTTACAAGAAACACACTCTGCTTTTGAGAAAAGAGCACTCTTCTACTCTACTGTGTTTCCTATGGTGTCCGAACAGTGAGCTTGCTCAGAACAAAAGAACTGTGCTTCCTACACACACGGCCCATATCTAGTTCAACTCTGCTTAGGAAACTGACAAGAACAGTAGCTCCTCTTCTGTCCAATACACTGTACTTGCAAGGAACAGTAGCGAGTGTTGTTTGCACTGTGTATGGCAATGGGAGCGCAATAGTTACTCTTCTTACCAGAAAACAACTCTTGCTCCTAGGACCAGAAACTGCATGGGATTGAACTCCTTTTAGAACTGAAAAACAAACGCTAGCTCGCCTTACAAGAAACACACTCTGCTTTTGAGAAAAGAGCACTCTTCTACTCTACTGTGTTTCCTATAGGGCCAGAACTGTGAGCTTGCTCAGAACAAAAGAACTGTGCTTCCTACACACACGGGCCATATCTAGTTCAACTCTGCTTAGGAAACTGACAAGAACAGTATCTCCTCTTCTGTACAATACACTGTACTTGCTGGGAACAGACGCGACTGCTATTTGCACTGTGTATGACAATGGTAGCACAATAGTGACTCTTCTTACCAGAAAACAACTCTTGCTCGTAGGACCAGAAACTGCATGTGATTCAACTCCATTTAGGACTGCGAAACAAAGGCTAGCTCGCCTTACAAGAAACACACTCTGCTTTTGAGAAAAGAGCACTCTTCTACTCTACTCTGTTTCCTATAGGGCCAGAACAGTGAGCTTGCTCAGAAGAAAAGAACTGTGCTTCCTACACACACGGGCCATATCTAGTTTAACTCTGCTTAGGACTGACAAGAACAGTATCCCCTCTTCTGTCCAATACACTGTACTTGCTGGGAACAGATGCGAGTGCTATTTGCACTGGGTGTGGCAATGGAAGCACAATAGTGACTCTTCTTACCAGAAAACAACTCTTGCTGGTAGGACCAAAAACAGCATGTGATTCAACTCCTTTTAGCACTGGGAAACAAACACTAGCTCGCCATACAAGAAACACCCTCTGCTTTTGAGAAAGAGCCCTCTTCTACTCTACTGTGTTTCCTCTGGTGTCCGAAAAGTGAGCTTGCTCAGAACAAAAGAACTGTGCTTCCTACACACACGGGCCATATCTAGTTCAACTCTGCTTAGGAAACTGACAAGAACAGTAGCTCCTCTTCAGTCCAATACACTGTACTTGCTGGGAACAGACGCCAGTGCTATTTGCACTGCATAATTCAATGGGAGCACAATAGTGACTTTTCTTACCAGAAAACAACTCTTGCTCGTACGTCTAGAAACTGCATGTGATTCAACTATATTTAGGACTGGGAAAAAAAACGCTAGCTCACCTTTCAAGAAACACACTCTGCTTTTGAGAAAAGAGCACTCTTCTACTCTACTGTGTTTCCTATAGGGCCAGAACAGTGAGCTTGCTCAGAACAAAAGAACTGTGCTTCCTACACACACGGGCTATATCTAGTTCCACTCTGCTTAGGAAACTGACAAGAACAGTAGCTCCTCTTCAGTCCAATACACTGTACATGCTGGGAGCAGTCGCGAGTGCTATTTGCACTGTGTATGGCAATGGGAGTGCAATAGTGACTCTTCTTACCAGAAAACAACTCTTGCGCGTAGGACCAGAAACTGCATGGGATTCAACTCCGTTTCTGACTGGGAAACAAACACTAGCTCGCCTTACAAGAAACACACTCTGCTTTTGAGAATAGAGCAGTCTTCTACTCTACTGTGTTTCCTATGGGGTCCGAAAAGTGAGCTTGCTCAGAACAAAAGAACTGTGCTTCACACACACGGGCCATATCTAGTTCAACTCTGCATAGGAAACTGACAAGAACAGTAGCTCCTCTACTGTCCAATGCTCTGTAATTGCTGGGAACAGACGCCAGTGCTATTTGCACTGTGTATGGCAATGGGAGCGCAATAGTGACTCTTCTTACCAGAAAACAACTCTTGCTCCTAGGAACAGAAACTTCATGTGATTCAATTCCTTTTAGGACTGGGTAACAAATGCTAGCTCGCCTTACAAGAAACACACTCTGCTTCTGAGAAAAGAGCACTCTTCTACTCTACTGTGTTTCCTATACGGCCAGAACAGTGAGCTTGCTCAGAACAAAAGAACTGTGCTTCCTACACACACGGGACATATCTAGTTCAACTCTGCTTAGGAAACTGACAAGAACAGTAGCTCCTCTTCAGTCCAATGCACTGTACTTGCTGGGAACAGACGCGAGTGCTATTTGCACTGTGTATGGCAAAAGGAGCACAATAGTGACTTTCCTTACCAGAAAACAACTCTTGCTCGTAGGACCAGAAACTGCATGTGATTCAACTCCATTTAGGACTGGGAAACAAACGCTAGCTCACCTTACAAGAAACACACTCTGCTTCTGAGAAAAGAGCACTCTTCTACTCTACTGTGTTTCCTATACGGCCAGAACAGTGAGCTTGCTCAGAACAAAAGAACTGTGCTTCCTACACACACGGGACATATCTAGTTCAACTCTGCTTAGGAAACTGACAAGAACAGTAGCTCCTCTTCAGTCCAATGCACTGTACTTGCTGGGAACAGACGCCAGTGCTATTTGCACTGTGTATGGCAAAAGGAGCACAATAGTGACTTTCCTTAACAGAAAACAACTCTTGCTCATAGGACCAGAAACTGCATGTGATTCAACTCCATTTAGGACTGGGAAACAAACGCTAGTTCGCCTTACAACAAACACACTCTGCTTTTGAGAAAAGAGCACTCTTCTACTCTACTGTGTTTCCTATAGGGCCAGAACAGTGAGCTTGCTCAGAAGAAAAGAACTGTGCATCCTACACAAACGGGCCATATCTAGTTAAACTCTGCTTAGGAAACTGACACGAACAGTAGCTCCTCTTCAGTCCAATACACTGTACTTGCAGGTAGCAGACGCGAGTCCTATTTGCACTGTGTATGGCAATGGGAGCGCAATAGTGACTCCTCTTACCAGAAAACAACACTTACTTATAAGACCAGAAACTGCATGTGATTAAACTCCATTTAGGACTTGGAAACAAATGCTAGTTCGCCTTAGAAGAAACACACTCTGCTTTGGAGAAAAGAGCAGTCTTCTACTCTATTGTGTTTCCTATAGGGCCAGAACTGTGAGCTTGCTCACAACAAAAGAACTGTGCTTCCTACACACACGGGCCATATCTAGTTCAACTCTGCTTAGGAAACTGACAAGAACAGTAGATGCACTTCAGTCCAATACACTGTACATGCTGGGAACAGACACCAGTGCTATTTGCCTTGTGTATGACAATTGGAGCGCAATAGTGACTCTTCTTACCATAAAACAACTCTTGCTCCTAGGACCAGAAACTGCATGTGATTGAACTCCATTTAGGACTGGGAAACAAACGCTAGCTCGCCTTACAAGAAACACATTCTGCTTTTGAGAAAAGAGCACTCTTCTACTCTACTGTGTTTCCTATAGGGCCAGAACTGTGAGCTTGCTCAGAAAAAAAGAAGTGTACTTCCTACACACAAGGGCAATATCTATTTCAAATTTGCTTAGGAAACTGACAAGAACAGTAGTTCCTCTTCAGTCCAATACACTGTACATCCTGGGAAGAGACGCGAGTGCTATTTGCCCTGTGTATGGCAATGGGAGCACAATAGTGACTCTTCTTACCAGAAAACAACTCTTGCTTGTAGGACCAGAAACTGCATGTAATTCAACTCCATTTAGGACTGCGAAACAAACTCTAGCTATCCTTACAAGAAACACACTCTGCTTTTGATAAAAGAGCACTCTTCTACTCTTCTGTGTTTCCTATGGGGTCCGAACAGTGAGCTTGCTCAGGACAAAAGAACTGTGCTTCCTACACACACGGGCCATATCTAGTTCAACTCTGCTTAGGAAACTGACAAGAACAGTAGATCCTCTTCAGTCCAATACACTGTACATGCTGGGAACAGACACCAGTGCTATTTGCCCTGTGTATGACAATGGGAGCGCAATAGTGACTCTTCTTACCATAAAACAACTCTTGCTCCTAGGACCAGAAACTGCATGTGATTCAACTCCATTTAGGACTGGGAAACAAACGCTAGTTCGCATTACAACAAACACACTCTGCTTTTGAGAAAAGAGCAGTCTTCTACTCTACTGTGTTTCCTATAGGGCCAGAACAGTGAGCTTGCTCAGAACAAAAGAACTGTGCTTCCTACACACACGGGCCATATCTAGTTCAACTCTGCTTAGGAAACACAGAAGAACAGTAGATCCTCTTCAGTCCAATACACTGCACATGCTGGGAACAGACACCAGTGCTATTTACCCTGTCTATGACAATGGAAGCGCAATAGTGACTCTTCTTACCAGAAAACAACTCTTGCTTCTAGGATCAGAAACTGCATGTGACTCAAACCATTTAGGACTGGGAAACAAACGCTAGCTCGCCTTACAAGAAACAAACTCTGCTTTTGAGAAAAGAGCACTCTTCTACTCTACTGTGTTTCCTATGGTGTCCGAACAGTGAGCTTGCTCAGAACAAAAGAACTGTGCTTCCTACACACACGGCCCATATCTAGTTCAACTCTGCTTAGGAAACTGACAAGAACAGTAGCTCCTCTTCAGTCCAATACACTGTACTTGTTGAGAACAGACGCCAGTGCTATTTGCACTGTGTATGTCAATGGGAGCGCAATAGTTACTCTTCTTACCAGAAAACAACTCTTGCTCTTAGGACCAGAAACTGCATGTGATTCAACTCCATTTAGGACTGGGAAACAAACGCTAGCTCACCTTACATGAAACACACTCTGCTTTTGAGAAAAGAGCACTCTTCTACTGTACTCTGTCTCCTAAAGGGCCAGAACAGTGAGCTTGCTCAAATAAAAGAACTGTGATTCCTACACACGGGCCATATCTAGTTCAACTCTGTTTAGGAAACTGACAAGAACAGTAGCCTCTCTTCAGTCCAATACACTGTACTTGCTGGGAACAGACGCCAGTGCTATTTGCACTGTGTATGGAAAAGGGAACACAGTAGTGACTTTCTTTACCAGAAAACATCCCTTGCTCATAGGACCAAAAACTGAATGTGATTCAACTCCATTTAGAACTGTGAAAAAAACACTAGCTCGCCTTACAAAAACACACTCTGCTTTTGAGAAAAGAGCACTCTTCTACTCTACTGTGTTTCCTATAGGGCGAGAACAGTGAGGTTGCTCAGAACAAAAGAACTGTGCTTCCTACACACACGGACTATATCTAGTTCAGCTCTGCTTAGGAAACTGACAAGAACAGCAGCTCCTCTTCATTCCAATACACTGTACTTGCTGTGAGCAGACGCGAGTGCTATTTGCCCTGTGTATGGCAATGGGAGCGCAATAGTGACTCTTCTTCCCAGAAAAAAACTCTTGCTCGTAGGACCAGAAACTGCATGGGATTGAACTCCTTTTAGAACTGAAAAACAAACGCTAGCTCGCCTTACAAGAAACACACTCTGCTTTTGAGAAAAGAGCACTCTTCTACTCTACTGTGTTTCCTATAGGGCCAGAACTGTGAGCTTGCTCAGAACAAAAGAACTGTGCTTCCTACACACACGGGCCATATCTAGTTCAACTCTGCTTAGGAAACTGACAAGAACAGTATCTCCTCTTCTGTACAATACACTGTACTTGCTGGGAACAGACGCAACTGCTATTTGCACTGTGTATGACAATGGTAGCACAATAGTGACTCTTCTTACCAGAAAACAACTCTTGCTTGTAGGACCAGAAACTGCATGTGATTCAACTCCATTTAGGACTGCGAAACAAAGGCTAGCTCGCCTTACAAGAAACACACTCTGCTTTTGAGAAAAGAGCACTCTTCTACTCTACTCTGTTTCCTATAGGGCCAGAACATTGAGCTTGCTCAGAAGAAAAGAACTGTGCTTCCTACACACACGGGCCATATCTAGTTTAACTCTGCTTAGGACTGACAAGAACAGTATCCCCTCTTCTGTCCAATACACTGTACTTGCTGGGAACAGATGCGAGTGCTATTTGCACTGGGTGTGGCAATGGAAGCACAATAGTGACTCTTCTTACCAGAAAACAACTCTTGCTCGTACGTCTAGAAACTGCATGTGATTCAACTATATTTAGGACTGGGAAAAAAAACGCTAGCTCACCTTTCAAGAAACACACTCTGCTTTTGAGAAAAGAGCACTCTTCTACTCTACTGTGTTTCCTATAGGGCCAGAACAGTGAGCTTGCTCAGAACAAAAGAACTGTGCTTCCTACACACACGGGCTATATCTAGTTCCACTCTGCTTAGGAAACTGACAAGAACAGTAGCTCCTCTTCAGTCCAATACACTGTACATGCTGGGAGCAGTCGCGAGTGCTATTTGCACTGTGTATGGCAATGGGAGTGCAATAGTGACTCTTCTTACAAGAAAACAACTCTTGCGCGTAGGACCAGAAACTGCATGGGATTCAACTCCGTTTCTGACTGGGAAACAAACACTAGCTCGCCTTACAAGAAACACACTCTGCTTTTGAGAATAGAGCAGTCTTCTACTCTACTGTGTTTCCTATGGGGTCCGAAAAGTGAGCTTGCTCAGAACAAAAGAACTGTGCTTCACACACACGGGCCATATCTAGTTCAACTCTGCATAGGAAACTGACAAGAACAGTAGCTCCTCTTCTGTCCAATGCTCTGTAATTGCTGGGAACAGACGCCAGTGCTATTTGCACTGTGTATGGCAATGGGAGCGCAATAGTGACTCTTCTTACCAGAAAACAACTCTTGCTCCTAGGAACAGAAACTTCATGTGATTCAATTCCTTTTAGGACTGGGTAACAAATGCTAGCTCGCCTTACAAGAAACACACTCTGCTTCTGAGAAAAGAGCACTCTTCTACTCTACTGTGTTTCCTATACGGCCAGAACAGTGAGCTTGCTCAGAACAAAAGAACTGTGCTTCCTACACACACGGGACATATCTAGTTCAACTCTGCTTAGGAAACTGACAAGAACAGTAGCTCCTCTTCAGTCCAATGCACTGTACTTGCTGGGAACAGACGCGAGTGCTATTTGCACTGTGTATGGCAAAAGGAGCACAATAGTGACTTTCCTTACCAGAAAACAACTCTTGCTCGTAGGACCAGAAACTGCATGTGATTCAACTCCATTTAGGACTGGGAAACAAACGCTAGCTCACCTTACAAGAAACACACTCTGCTTCTGAGAAAAGAGCACTCTTCTACTCTACTGTGTTTCCTATACGGCCAGAACAGTGAGCTTGCTCAGAACAAAAGAACTGTGCTTCCTACACACACGGGACATATCTAGTTCAACTCTGCTTAGGAAACTGACAAGAACAGTAGCTCCTCTTCAGTCCAATACACTGTACTTGCTGGGAGCAGACGCCAGTGCTATTTGCACTGTGTATGGCAAAGGGAGCACAATAGTGACTTTCCTTAACAGAAAACATCCCTTGCTCGTAGGACCAAAAACTGCATGTGATTCAACTCCATTTAGGACTGGGAAACAAACGCTAGTTCGCCTTACAACAAACACACTCTGCTTTTGAGAAAAGAGCACTCTTCTACTCTACTGTGTTTCCTATAGGGCCAGAACAGTGAGCTTGCTCAGAAGAAAAGAACTGTGCATCCTACACACACGGGCCATATCTAGTTCAACTCTGCTTAGGAAACTGACACGAACAGTAGCTCCTCTTCAGTCCAATACACTGTACTTGCAGGTAGCAGACGCGAGTCCTATTTGCACTGTGTATGGCAATGGGAGCGCAATAGTGACTCCTCTTACCAGAAAACAACACTTACTTATAAGACCAAAAACTGCATGTGATTAAACTCCATTTAGGACTTGGAAACAAACGCTAGTTCGCCTTAGAAGAAACACACTCTGCTTTGGAGAAAAGAGCAGTCTTCTACTCTACTGTGTTTCCTATAGGGCCAGAACTGTGAGCTTGCTCACAACAAAAGAACTGTGCTTCCTACACACACGGGCCATATCTAGTTCAACTCTGCTTAGGAAACTGACAAGAACAGTAGATGCACTTCAGTCCAATACACTGTACATGCTGGGAACAGACACCAGTGCTATTTGCCCTGTGTATGACAATTGGAGCGCAATAGTGACTCTTCTTACCATAAAACAACTCTTGCTCCTAGGACCAGAAACTGCATGTGATTGAACTCCATTTAGGACTGGGAAACAAACGCTAGCTCGCCTTACAAGAAACACATTCTGCTTTTGAGAAAAGAGCACTCTTCTACTCTACTGTGTTTCCTATAGGGCCAGAACTGTGAGCTTGCTCAGAAAAAAAGAAGTGTACTTCCTACACACAAGGGCAATATCTATTTCAAGTTTGCTTAGGAAACTGACAAGAACAGTAGATCCTCTTCAGTCCAATACACTGTACTTGCTGGGAACAGACGCGAGTGCTATTTGCACTGTTTGAGGCAAAGAGAACACAATAGTGACTTTCCTTACCAGAAAACATCCCTTGCTCATAGGACCAAAAACTGCATGTGATTCAACTCCATTTAGGACTGGGAAACAAATGATAGCTCACCTTACAAGAAACACACTCTGCTTTAGAGAAAAGAGCACTCTTCTACTCTACTGTGTTTCCTATAAGGCCAGAACAGTGAGCTTGCTCAGAACAAAAGAACTGTGCTTCCTACACAATCGGGCTATTTCTAGTTCAACTCTGCTTAGGAAACTGACAAGAACAGTAGCTCCTCTTCAGTCCAATACACTGTACTTGAAGGTTGCAGACGTTAGTCCTATTTGCACTGCGTATGGCAATGGGAGAACAATAGTGACTCCTCTTACCAGAAAACAACTCTTACTTATAGGACCAGAAACTGCATGTGATTAAACTCCATTTAGGACTTGGAAACAAACGCTAGTTCACCTTAGAAGAAACACACTCTGCTTTGGAGAAAAGAGCACTCTTCGACTCTACTGTGTTTCCTATAGGGCCAGAACTGTGAGCTTGCTCAGAACAAAAGAACTGTGCTTCCTACACACACGGGCCATATCTAGTTCAACTCTGCTTAGGAAACTGACAAGAACAGTAGATCCTCTTCAGTCCAATACACTGTACATGCTGGGAACAGACGCCAGTGCTATTTGCCCTGTGTATGACAATTGGAGAGCAATAGTGACTCTTCTTACCATAAAACAACTCTTGCTCCTAGGAACAGAAACTGCATGTGATTGAACTCCATTTAGGACTGGGAAACAAACGCTAGCTCGCCTTACAAGAAACACATTCTGCTTTTGAGAAAAGAGCACTCTTCTACTCTACTGTGTTTCCTATAGGGCCAGAAGAGTGAGCTTGCTCAGAACAAAAGAAGTGTACTTCCTACACACACGGGCCATATCTATTTCAAGTTTGCTTAGGAAACTGACAAGAACAGTAGATCCCCTTCAGTCCAATACACTGTACATCCTGGGAAGAGACGCGAGTGCTATTTGCCCTGTGTATGGCAATGGGAGCACAATAGTGACTCTTCTTACCAGAAAACAACTCTTGCTTGTAGGACCAGAAACTGCATGTAATTCAACTCCATTTAGGACTGGGAAACAAACGCTAGCTCACCTTACAAGAAACACACTCTGCTTTAGAGAAAAGAGCACTCTTCTACTCTACTATGTTTCCTATGGGGTCTGAACAGTGAGCTTGCTCAGAACAAAACAACTGTGCTTCCTACAAACGGGCCATATCTAGTTCAACTCTGCTTAGGAAACTGACAAGAACAGTAGCTCCTCTTCTGTCCAATACACTGTACTTGCAAGGAACAGTAGCGAGTGTTGTTTGCACTGTGTATGGCAATGGGAGCGCAATAGTTACTCTTCTTACCAGAAAACAACTCTTGCTCATAGGACCAGAAACTGCATGTGATTCAACTCCATTCAGGACTGGGAAACAAACGCTAGCTCGCCTTACAAGAAACACACTCTGCTTTTGAGAAAAGAGCACTCTTCTACTCTACTGTGTTCCTATGGGGTCCGAACAGTGAGCATGCTCAGAACAAAACAACTGTGCTTCCTACACACGGGCCATATCTAGTTCAACTCTGCTTAGGAAACTGACAAGAACAGTAGCTCCTCTTCTGTCCAATACACTGTACTTGTTGGGAACAGACGCCAGTGCTATTTGCACTGTGTATGTCAATGGGAGCGCAATAGTGACTCTTCTTACCAGAAAACAACTCTTGCTCTTAGGACCAGAAACTGCATGTGATTCAACTCCATTTAGGACTGGGAAACAAACGCTAGCTCACCTTACATGAAACACACTCTGCTTTTGAGAAAAGAGCACTCTTCTACTGTACTCTGTCTCCTAAAGGGCCAGAACAGTGAGCTTGCTCAAATAAAAGAACTGTGATTCCTACACACGGGCCATATCTAGTTCAACTCTGTTTAGGAAACTGACAAGAACAGTAGCCTCTCTTCAGTCCAATACACTGTACTTGCTGGGAACAGACGCCAGTGCTATTTGCACTGTGTATGGAAAAGGGAACACAGTAGTGACTTTCTTTACCAGAAAACATCCCTTGCTCATAGGACCAAAAACTGAATGTGATTCAACTCCATTTAGAACTGTGAAAAAAACACTAGCTCGCCTTACAAAAACACACTCTGCTTTTGAGAAAAGAGCACTCTTCTACTCTACTGTGTTTCCTATAGGGCGAGAACAGTGAGGTTGCTCAGAACAAAAGAACTGTGCTTCCTACACACACGGTCTATATCTAGTTCAGCTCTGCTTAGGAAACTGACAAGAACAGCAGCTCCTCTTCATTCCAATACACTGTACTTGCTGTGAGCAGACGCGAGTGCTATTTGCCCTGTGTATGGCAATGGGAGTGCAATAGTGACTCTTCTTCCCAGAAAAAAACTCTTGCTCGTAGGACCAGAAACTGCATGGGATTGAACTCCTTTTAGAACTGAAAAACAAACGCTAGCTCGCCTTACAAGAAACACACTCTGCTTTTGAGAAAAGAGCACTCTTCTACTCTACTGTGTTTCCTATAGGGCCAGAACTGTGAGCTTGCTCAGAACAAAAGAACTGTGCTTCCTACACACACGGGCCATATCTAGTTCAACTCTGCTTAGGAAACTGACAAGAACAGTATCTCCTCTTCTGTACAATACACTGTACTTGCTGGGAACAGACGCGACTGCTATTTGCACTGTGTATGACAATGGTAGCACAATAGTGACTCTTCTTACCAGAAAACAACTCTTGCTCGTAGGACCAGAAACTGCATGTGATTCAACTCCATTTAGGACTGCGAAACAAAGGCTAGCTCGCCTTACAAGAAACACACTCTGCTTTTGAGAAAAGAGCACTCTTCTACTCTACTCTGTTTCCTATAGGGCCAGAACAGTGAGCTTGCTCAGAAGAAAAGAACTGTGCTTCCTACACACACGGGCCATATCTAGTTTAACTCTGCTTAGGACTGACAAGAACAGTATCCCCTCTTCTGTCCAATACACTGTACTTGCTGGGAACAGATGCGAGTGCTATTTGCACTGGGTGTGGCAATGGAAGCACAATAGTGACTCTTCTTACCAGAAAACAACTCTTGCTGGTAGGACCAAAAACAGCATGTGATTCAACTCCTTTTAGCACTGGGAAACAAACACTAGCTCGCCATACAAGAAACACCCTCTGCTTTTGAGAAAGAGCCCTCTTCTACTCTACTGTGTTTCCTCTGGTGTCCGAAAAGTGAGCTTGCTCAGAACAAAAGAACTGTGCTTCCTACACACACGGGCCATATCTAGTTCAACTCTGCTTAGGAAACTGACAAGAACAGTAGCTCCTCTTCAGTCCAATACACTGTACTTGCTGGGAACAGACGCCAGTGCTATTTGCACTGCATAATTCAATGGGAGCACAATAGTGACTTTTCTTACCAGAAAACAACTCTTGCTCGTACGTCTAGAAACTGCATGTGATTCAACTATATTTAGGACTGGGAAAAAAAACGCTAGCTCACCTTTCAAGAAACACACTCTGCTTTTGAGAAAAGAGCACTCTTCTACTCTACTGTGTTTCCTATAGGGCCAGAACAGTGAGCTTGCTCAGAACAAAAGAACTGTGCTTCCTACACACACGGGCTATATCTAGTTCCACTCTGCTTAGGAAACTGACAAGAACAGTAGCTCCTCTTCAGTCCAATACACTGTACATGCTGGGAGCAGTCGCGAGTGCTATTTGCACTGTGTATGGCAATGGGAGTGCAATAGTGACTCTTCTTACCAGAAAACAACTCTTGCGCGTAGGACCAGAAACTGCATGGGATTCAACTCCGTTTCTGACTGGGAAACAAACACTAGCTCGCCTTACAAGAAACACACTCTGCTTTTGAGAATAGAGCAGTCTTCTACTCTACTGTGTTTCCTATGGGGTCCGAAAAGTGAGCTTGCTCAGAACAAAAGAACTGTGCTTCACACACACGGGCCATATCTAGTTCAACTCTGCATAGGAAACTGACAAGAACAGTAGCTCCTCTACTGTCCAATGCTCTGTAATTGCTGGGAACAGACGCCAGTGCTATTTGCACTGTGTATGGCAATGGGAGCGCAATAGTGACTCTTCTTACCAGAAAACAACTCTTGCTCCTAGGAACAGAAACTTCATGTGATTCAATTCCTTTTAGGACTGGGTAACAAATGCTAGCTCGCCTTACAAGAAACACACTCTGCTTCTGAGAAAAGAGCACTCTTCTACTCTACTGTGTTTCCTATACGGCCAGAACAGTGAGCTTGCTCAGAACAAAAGAACTGTGCTTCCTACACACACGGGACATATCTAGTTCAACTCTGCTTAGGAAACTGACAAGAACAGTAGCTCCTCTTCAGTCCAATGCACTGTACTTGCTGGGAACAGACGCGAGTGCTATTTGCACTGTGTATGGCAAAAGGAGCACAATAGTGACTTTCCTTACCAGAAAACAACTCTTGCTCGTAGGACCAGAAACTGCATGTGATTCAACTCCATTTAGGACTGGGAAACAAACGCTAGCTCACCTTACAAGAAACACACTCTGCTTCTGAGAAAAGAGCACTCTTCTACTCTACTGTGTTTCCTATACGGCCAGAACAGTGAGCTTGCTCAGAACAAAAGAACTGTGCTTCCTACACACACGGGACATATCTAGTTCAACTCTGCTTAGGAAACTGACAAGAACAGTAGCTCCTCTTCAGTCCAATGCACTGTACTTGCTGGGAACAGACGCCAGTGCTATTTGCACTGTGTATGGCAAAAGGAGCACAATAGTGACTTTCCTTAACAGAAAACAACTCTTGCTCATAGGACCAGAAACTGCATGTGATTCAACTCCATTTAGGACTGGGAAACAAACGCTAGTTCGCCTTACAACAAACACACTCTGCTTTTGAGAAAAGAGCACTCTTCTACTCTACTGTGTTTCCTATAGGGCCAGAACAGTGAGCTTGCTCAGAAGAAAAGAACTGTGCATCCTACACAAACGGGCCATATCTAGTTAAACTCTGCTTAGGAAACTGACACGAACAGTAGCTCCTCTTCAGTCCAATACACTGTACTTGCAGGTAGCAGACGCGAGTCCTATTTGCACTGTGTATGGCAATGGGAGCGCAATAGTGACTCCTCTTACCAGAAAACAACACTTACTTATAAGACCAGAAACTGCATGTGATTAAACTCCATTTAGGACTTGGAAACAAATGCTAGTTCGCCTTAGAAGAAACACACTCTGCTTTGGAGAAAAGAGCAGTCTTCTACTCTATTGTGTTTCCTATAGGGCCAGAACTGTGAGCTTGCTCACAACAAAAGAACTGTGCTTCCTACACACACGGGCCATATCTAGTTCAACTCTGCTTAGGAAACTGACAAGAACAGTAGATGCACTTCAGTCCAATACACTGTACATGCTGGGAACAGACACCAGTGCTATTTGCCTTGTGTATGACAATTGGAGCGCAATAGTGACTCTTCTTACCATAAAACAACTCTTGCTCCTAGGACCAGAAACTGCATGTGATTGAACTCCATTTAGGACTGGGAAACAAACGCTAGCTCGCCTTACAAGAAACACATTCTGCTTTTGAGAAAAGAGCACTCTTCTACTCTACTGTGTTTCCTATAGGGCCAGAACTGTGAGCTTGCTCAGAAAAAAAGAAGTGTACTTCCTACACACAAGGGCAATATCTATTTCAAATTTGCTTAGGAAACTGACAAGAACAGTAGTTCCTCTTCAGTCCAATACACTGTACATCCTGGGAAGAGACGCGAGTGCTATTTGCCCTGTGTATGGCAATGGGAGCACAATAGTGACTCTTCTTACCAGAAAACAACTCTTGCTTGTAGGACCAGAAACTGCATGTAATTCAACTCCATTTAGGACTGCGAAACAAACTCTAGCTATCCTTACAAGAAACACACTCTGCTTTTGATAAAAGAGCACTCTTCTACTCTTCTGTGTTTCCTATGGGGTCCGAACAGTGAGCTTGCTCAGGACAAAAGAACTGTGCTTCCTACACACACGGGCCATATCTAGTTCAACTCTGCTTAGGAAACTGACAAGAACAGTAGATCCTCTTCAGTCCAATACACTGTACATGCTGGGAACAGACACCAGTGCTATTTGCCCTGTGTATGACAATGGGAGCGCAATAGTGACTCTTCTTACCATAAAACAACTCTTGCTCCTAGGACCAGAAACTGCATGTGATTCAACTCCATTTAGGACTGGGAAACAAACGCTAGTTCGCATTACAACAAACACACTCTGCTTTTGAGAAAAGAGCAGTCTTCTACTCTACTGTGTTTCCTATAGGGCCAGAACAGTGAGCTTGCTCAGAACAAAAGAACTGTGCTTCCTACACACACGGGCCATATCTAGTTCAACTCTGCTTAGGAAACACAGAAGAACAGTAGATCCTCTTCAGTCCAATACACTGCACATGCTGGGAACAGACACCAGTGCTATTTACCCTGTCTATGACAATGGAAGCGCAATAGTGACTCTTCTTACCAGAAAACAACTCTTGCTTCTAGGATCAGAAACTGCATGTGACTCAAACCATTTAGGACTGGGAAACAAACGCTAGCTCGCCTTACAAGAAACAAACTCTGCTTTTGAGAAAAGAGCACTCTTCTACTCTACTGTGTTTCCTATGGTGTCCGAACAGTGAGCTTGCTCAGAACAAAAGAACTGTGCTTCCTACACACACGGCCCATATCTAGTTCAACTCTGCTTAGGAAACTGACAAGAACAGTAGCTCCTCTTCAGTCCAATACACTGTACTTGTTGAGAACAGACGCCAGTGCTATTTGCACTGTGTATGTCAATGGGAGCGCAATAGTTACTCTTCTTACCAGAAAACAACTCTTGCTCTTAGGACCAGAAACTGCATGTGATTCAACTCCATTTAGGACTGGGAAACAAACGCTAGCTCACCTTACATGAAACACACTCTGCTTTTGAGAAAAGAGCACTCTTCTACTGTACTCTGTCTCCTAAAGGGCCAGAACAGTGAGCTTGCTCAAATAAAAGAACTGTGATTCCTACACACGGGCCATATCTAGTTCAACTCTGTTTAGGAAACTGACAAGAACAGTAGCCTCTCTTCAGTCCAATACACTGTACTTGCTGGGAACAGACGCCAGTGCTATTTGCACTGTGTATGGAAAAGGGAACACAGTAGTGACTTTCTTTACCAGAAAACATCCCTTGCTCATAGGACCAAAAACTGAATGTGATTCAACTCCATTTAGAACTGTGAAAAAAACACTAGCTCGCCTTACAAAAACACACTCTGCTTTTGAGAAAAGAGCACTCTTCTACTCTACTGTGTTTCCTATAGGGCGAGAACAGTGAGGTTGCTCAGAACAAAAGAACTGTGCTTCCTACACACACGGACTATATCTAGTTCAGCTCTGCTTAGGAAACTGACAAGAACAGCAGCTCCTCTTCATTCCAATACACTGTACTTGCTGTGAGCAGACGCGAGTGCTATTTGCCCTGTGTATGGCAATGGGAGCGCAATAGTGACTCTTCTTCCCAGAAAAAAACTCTTGCTCGTAGGACCAGAAACTGCATGGGATTGAACTCCTTTTAGAACTGAAAAACAAACGCTAGCTCGCCTTACAAGAAACACACTCTGCTTTTGAGAAAAGAGCACTCTTCTACTCTACTGTGTTTCCTATAGGGCCAGAACTGTGAGCTTGCTCAGAACAAAAGAACTGTGCTTCCTACACACACGGGCCATATCTAGTTCAACTCTGCTTAGGAAACTGACAAGAACAGTATCTCCTCTTCTGTACAATACACTGTACTTGCTGGGAACAGACGCAACTGCTATTTGCACTGTGTATGACAATGGTAGCACAATAGTGACTCTTCTTACCAGAAAACAACTCTTGCTTGTAGGACCAGAAACTGCATGTGATTCAACTCCATTTAGGACTGCGAAACAAAGGCTAGCTCGCCTTACAAGAAACACACTCTGCTTTTGAGAAAAGAGCACTCTTCTACTCTACTCTGTTTCCTATAGGGCCAGAACATTGAGCTTGCTCAGAAGAAAAGAACTGTGCTTCCTACACACACGGGCCATATCTAGTTTAACTCTGCTTAGGACTGACAAGAACAGTATCCCCTCTTCTGTCCAATACACTGTACTTGCTGGGAACAGATGCGAGTGCTATTTGCACTGGGTGTGGCAATGGAAGCACAATAGTGACTCTTCTTACCAGAAAACAACTCTTGCTCGTACGTCTAGAAACTGCATGTGATTCAACTATATTTAGGACTGGGAAAAAAAACGCTAGCTCACCTTTCAAGAAACACACTCTGCTTTTGAGAAAAGAGCACTCTTCTACTCTACTGTGTTTCCTATAGGGCCAGAACAGTGAGCTTGCTCAGAACAAAAGAACTGTGCTTCCTACACACACGGGCTATATCTAGTTCCACTCTGCTTAGGAAACTGACAAGAACAGTAGCTCCTCTTCAGTCCAATACACTGTACATGCTGGGAGCAGTCGCGAGTGCTATTTGCACTGTGTATGGCAATGGGAGTGCAATAGTGACTCTTCTTACAAGAAAACAACTCTTGCGCGTAGGACCAGAAACTGCATGGGATTCAACTCCGTTTCTGACTGGGAAACAAACACTAGCTCGCCTTACAAGAAACACACTCTGCTTTTGAGAATAGAGCAGTCTTCTACTCTACTGTGTTTCCTATGGGGTCCGAAAAGTGAGCTTGCTCAGAACAAAAGAACTGTGCTTCACACACACGGGCCATATCTAGTTCAACTCTGCATAGGAAACTGACAAGAACAGTAGCTCCTCTTCTGTCCAATGCTCTGTAATTGCTGGGAACAGACGCCAGTGCTATTTGCACTGTGTATGGCAATGGGAGCGCAATAGTGACTCTTCTTACCAGAAAACAACTCTTGCTCCTAGGAACAGAAACTTCATGTGATTCAATTCCTTTTAGGACTGGGTAACAAATGCTAGCTCGCCTTACAAGAAACACACTCTGCTTCTGAGAAAAGAGCACTCTTCTACTCTACTGTGTTTCCTATACGGCCAGAACAGTGAGCTTGCTCAGAACAAAAGAACTGTGCTTCCTACACACACGGGACATATCTAGTTCAACTCTGCTTAGGAAACTGACAAGAACAGTAGCTCCTCTTCAGTCCAATGCACTGTACTTGCTGGGAACAGACGCGAGTGCTATTTGCACTGTGTATGGCAAAAGGAGCACAATAGTGACTTTCCTTACCAGAAAACAACTCTTGCTCGTAGGACCAGAAACTGCATGTGATTCAACTCCATTTAGGACTGGGAAACAAACGCTAGCTCACCTTACAAGAAACACACTCTGCTTCTGAGAAAAGAGCACTCTTCTACTCTACTGTGTTTCCTATACGGCCAGAACAGTGAGCTTGCTCAGAACAAAAGAACTGTGCTTCCTACACACACGGGACATATCTAGTTCAACTCTGCTTAGGAAACTGACAAGAACAGTAGCTCCTCTTCAGTCCAATACACTGTACTTGCTGGGAGCAGACGCCAGTGCTATTTGCACTGTGTATGGCAAAGGGAGCACAATAGTGACTTTCCTTAACAGAAAACATCCCTTGCTCGTAGGACCAAAAACTGCATGTGATTCAACTCCATTTAGGACTGGGAAACAAACGCTAGTTCGCCTTACAACAAACACACTCTGCTTTTGAGAAAAGAGCACTCTTCTACTCTACTGTGTTTCCTATAGGGCCAGAACAGTGAGCTTGCTCAGAAGAAAAGAACTGTGCATCCTACACACACGGGCCATATCGAGTTCAACTCTGCTTAGGAAACTGACACGAACAGTAGCTCCTCTTCAGTCCAATACACTGTACTTGCAGGTAGCAGACGCGAGTCCTATTTGCACTGTGTATGGCAATGGGAGCGCAATAGTGACTCCTCTTACCAGAAAACAACACTTACTTATAAGACCAAAAACTGCATGTGATTAAACTCCATTTAGGACTTGGAAACAAACGCTAGTTCGCCTTAGAAGAAACACACTCTGCTTTGGAGAAAAGAGCAGTCTTCTACTCTACTGTGTTTCCTATAGGGCCAGAACTGTGAGCTTGCTCACAACAAAAGAACTGTGCTTCCTACACACACGGGCCATATCTAGTTCAACTCTGCTTAGGAAACTGACAAGAACAGTAGATGCACTTCAGTCCAATACACTGTACATGCTGGGAACAGACACCAGTGCTATTTGCCCTGTGTATGACAATTGGAGCGCAATAGTGACTCTTCTTACCATAAAACAACTCTTGCTCCTAGGACCAGAAACTGCATGTGATTGAACTCCATTTAGGACTGGGAAACAAACGCTAGCTCGCCTTACAAGAAACACATTCTGCTTTTGAGAAAAGAGCACTCTTCTACTCTACTGTGTTTCCTATAGGGCCAGAACTGTGAGCTTGCTCAGAAAAAAAGAAGTGTACTTCCTACACACAAGGGCAATATCTATTTCAAGTTTGCTTAGGAAACTGACAAGAACAGTAGATCCTCTTCAGTCCAATACACTGTACTTGCTGGGAACAGACGCGAGTGCTATTTGCACTGTTTGAGGCAAAGAGAACACAATAGTGACTTTCCTTACCAGAAAACATCCCTTGCTCATAGGACCAAAAACTGCATGTGATTCAACTCCATTTAGGACTGGGAAACAAATGATAGCTCACCTTACAAGAAACACACTCTGCTTTAGAGAAAAGAGCACTCTTCTACTCTACTGTGTTTCCTATAAGGCCAGAACAGTGAGCTTGCTCAGAACAAAAGAACTGTGCTTCCTACACAATCGGGCTATTTCTAGTTCAACTCTGCTTAGGAAACTGACAAGAACAGTAGCTCCTCTTCAGTCCAATACACTGTACTTGAAGGTTGCAGATGTTAGTCCTATTTGCACTGCGTATGGCAATGGGAGAACAATAGTGACTCCTCTTACCAGAAAACAACTCTTACTTATAGGACCAGAAACTGCATGTGATTAAACTCCATTTAGGACTTGGAAACAAACGCTAGTTCACCTTAGAAGAAACACACTCTGCTTTGGAGAAAAGAGCACTCTTCGACTCTACTGTGTTTCCTATAGGGCCAGAACTGTGAGCTTGCTCAGAACAAAAGAACTGTGCTTCCTACACACACGGGCCATATCTAGTTCAACTCTGCTTAGGAAACTGACAAGAACAGTAGATCCTCTTCAGTCCAATACACTGTACATGCTGGGAACAGACGCCAGTGCTATTTGCCCTGTGTATGACAATTGGAGAGCAATAGTGACTCTTCTTACCATAAAACAACTCTTGCTCCTAGGAACAGAAACTGCATGTGATTGAACTCCATTTAGGACTGGGAAACAAACGCTAGCTCGCCTTACAAGAAACACATTCTGCTTTTGAGAAAAGAGCACTCTTCTACTCTACTGTGTTTCCTATAGGGCCAGAAGAGTGAGCTTGCTCAGAACAAAAGAAGTGTACTTCCTACACACACGGGCCATATCTATTTCAAGTTTGCTTAGGAAACTGACAAGAACAGTAGATCCCCTTCAGTCCAATACACTGTACATCCTGGGAAGAGACGCGAGTGCTATTTGCCCTGTGTATGGCAATGGGAGCACAATAGTGACTCTTCTTACCAGAAAACAACTCTTGCTTGTAGGACCAGAAACTGCATGTAATTCAACTCCATTTAGGACTGGGAAACAAACGCTAGCTCACCTTACAAGAAACACACTCTGCTTTAGAGAAAAGAGCACTCTTCTACTCTACTATGTTTCCTATGGGGTCTGAACAGTGAGCTTGCTCAGAACAAAACAACTGTGCTTCCTACAAACGGGCCATATCTAGTTCAACTCTGCTTAGGAAACTGACAAGAACAGTAGCTCCTCTTCTGTCCAATACACTGTACTTGCAAGGAACAGTAGCGAGTGTTGTTTGCACTGTGTATGGCAATGGGAGCGCAATAGTTACTCTTCTTACCAGAAAACAACTCTTGCTCATAGGACCAGAAACTGCATGTGATTCAACTCCATTCAGGACTGGGAAACAAACGCTAGCTCGCCTTACAAGAAACACACTCTGCTTTTGAGAAAAGAGCACTCTTCTACTCTACTGTGTTCCTATGGGGTCCGAACAGTGAGCATGCTCAGAACAAAACAACTGTGCTTCCTACACACGGGCCATATCTAGTTCAACTCTGCTTAGGAAACTGACAAGAACAGTAGCTCCTCTTCTGTCCAATACACTGTACTTGTTGGGAACAGACGCCAGTGCTATTTGCACTGTGTATGTCAATGGGAGCGCAATAGTGACTCTTCTTACCAGAAAACAACTCTTGCTCTTAGGACCAGAAACTGCATGTGATTCAACTCCATTTAGGACTGGGAAACAAACGCTAGCTCACCTTACATGAAACACACTCTGCTTTTGAGAAAAGAGCACTCTTCTACTGTACTCTGTCTCCTAAAGGGCCAGAACAGTGAGCTTGCTCAAATAAAAGAACTGTGATTCCTACACACGGGCCATATCTAGTTCAACTCTGTTTAGGAAACTGACAAGAACAGTAGCCTCTCTTCAGTCCAATACACTGTACTTGCTGGGAACAGACGCCAGTGCTATTTGCACTGTGTATGGAAAAGGGAACACAGTAGTGACTTTCTTTACCAGAAAACATCCCTTGCTCATAGGACCAAAAACTGAATGTGATTCAACTCCATTTAGAACTGTGAAAAAAACACTAGCTCGCCTTACAAAAACACACTCTGCTTTTGAGAAAAGAGCACTCTTCTACTCTACTGTGTTTCCTATAGGGCGAGAACAGTGAGGTTGCTCAGAACAAAAGAACTGTGCTTCCTACACACACGGTCTATATCTAGTTCAGCTCTGCTTAGGAAACTGACAAGAACAGCAGCTCCTCTTCATTCCAATACACTGTACTTGCTGTGAGCAGACGCGAGTGCTATTTGCCCTGTGTATGGCAATGGGAGTGCAATAGTGACTCTTCTTCCCAGAAAAAAACTCTTGCTCGTAGGACCAGAAACTGCATGGGATTGAACTCCTTTTAGAACTGAAAAACAAACGCTAGCTCGCCTTACAAGAAACACACTCTGCTTTTGAGAAAAGAGCACTCTTCTACTCTACTGTGTTTCCTATAGGGCCAGAACTGTGAGCTTGCTCAGAACAAAAGAACTGTGCTTCCTACACACACGGGCCATATCTAGTTCAACTCTGCTTAGGAAACTGACAAGAACAGTATCTCCTCTTCTGTACAATACACTGTACTTGCTGGGAACAGACGCGACTGCTATTTGCACTGTGTATGACAATGGTAGCACAATAGTGACTCTTCTTACCAGAAAACAACTCTTGCTCGTAGGACCAGAAACTGCATGTGATTCAACTCCATTTAGGACTGCGAAACAAAGGCTAGCTCGCCTTACAAGAAACACACTCTGCTTTTGAGAAAAGAGCACTCTTCTACTCTACTCTGTTTCCTATAGGGCCAGAACAGTGAGCTTGCTCAGAAGAAAAGAACTGTGCTTCCTACACACACGGGCCATATCTAGTTTAACTCTGCTTAGGACTGACAAGAACAGTATCCCCTCTTCTGTCCAATACACTGTACTTGCTGGGAACAGATGCGAGTGCTATTTGCACTGGGTGTGGCAATGGAAGCACAATAGTGACTCTTCTTACCAGAAAACAACTCTTGCTGGTAGGACCAAAAACAGCATGTGATTCAACTCCTTTTAGCACTGGGAAACAAACACTAGCTCGCCATACAAGAAACACCCTCTGCTTTTGAGAAAGAGCCCTCTTCTACTCTACTGTGTTTCCTCTGGTGTCCGAAAAGTGAGCTTGCTCAGAACAAAAGAACTGTGCTTCCTACACACACGGGCCATATCTAGTTCAACTCTGCTTAGGAAACTGACAAGAACAGTAGCTCCTCTTCAGTCCAATACACTGTACTTGCTGGGAACAGACGCCAGTGCTATTTGCACTGCATAATTCAATGGGAGCACAATAGTGACTTTTCTTACCAGAAAACAACTCTTGCTCGTACGTCTAGAAACTGCATGTGATTCAACTATATTTAGGACTGGGAAAAAAAACGCTAGCTCACCTTTCAAGAAACACACTCTGCTTTTGAGAAAAGAGCACTCTTCTACTCTACTGTGTTTCCTATAGGGCCAGAACAGTGAGCTTGCTCAGAACAAAAGAACTGTGCTTCCTACACACACGGGCTATATCTAGTTCCACTCTGCTTAGGAAACTGACAAGAACAGTAGCTCCTCTTCAGTCCAATACACTGTACATGCTGGGAGCAGTCGCGAGTGCTATTTGCACTGTGTATGGCAATGGGAGTGCAATAGTGACTCTTCTTACCAGAAAACAACTCTTGCGCGTAGGACCAGAAACTGCATGGGATTCAACTCCGTTTCTGACTGGGAAACAAACACTAGCTCGCCTTACAAGAAACACACTCTGCTTTTGAGAATAGAGCAGTCTTCTACTCTACTGTGTTTCCTATGGGGTCCGAAAAGTGAGCTTGCTCAGAACAAAAGAACTGTGCTTCACACACACGGGCCATATCTAGTTCAACTCTGCATAGGAAACTGACAAGAACAGTAGCTCCTCTACTGTCCAATGCTCTGTAATTGCTGGGAACAGACGCCAGTGCTATTTGCACTGTGTATGGCAATGGGAGCGCAATAGTGACTCTTCTTACCAGAAAACAACTCTTGCTCCTAGGAACAGAAACTTCATGTGATTCAATTCCTTTTAGGACTGGGTAACAAATGCTAGCTCGCCTTACAAGAAACACACTCTGCTTCTGAGAAAAGAGCACTCTTCTACTCTACTGTGTTTCCTATACGGCCAGAACAGTGAGCTTGCTCAGAACAAAAGAACTGTGCTTCCTACACACACGGGACATATCTAGTTCAACTCTGCTTAGGAAACTGACAAGAACAGTAGCTCCTCTTCAGTCCAATGCACTGTACTTGCTGGGAACAGACGCGAGTGCTATTTGCACTGTGTATGGCAAAAGGAGCACAATAGTGACTTTCCTTACCAGAAAACAACTCTTGCTCGTAGGACCAGAAACTGCATGTGATTCAACTCCATTTAGGACTGGGAAACAAACGCTAGCTCACCTTACAAGAAACACACTCTGCTTCTGAGAAAAGAGCACTCTTCTACTCTACTGTGTTTCCTATACGGCCAGAACAGTGAGCTTGCTCAGAACAAAAGAACTGTGCTTCCTACACACACGGGACATATCTAGTTCAACTCTGCTTAGGAAACTGACAAGAACAGTAGCTCCTCTTCAGTCCAATGCACTGTACTTGCTGGGAACAGACGCCAGTGCTATTTGCACTGTGTATGGCAAAAGGAGCACAATAGTGACTTTCCTTAACAGAAAACAACTCTTGCTCATAGGACCAGAAACTGCATGTGATTCAACTCCATTTAGGACTGGGAAACAAACGCTAGTTCGCCTTACAACAAACACACTCTGCTTTTGAGAAAAGAGCACTCTTCTACTCTACTGTGTTTCCTATAGGGCCAGAACAGTGAGCTTGCTCAGAAGAAAAGAACTGTGCATCCTACACAAACGGGCCATATCTAGTTAAACTCTGCTTAGGAAACTGACACGAACAGTAGCTCCTCTTCAGTCCAATACACTGTACTTGCAGGTAGCAGACGCGAGTCCTATTTGCACTGTGTATGGCAATGGGAGCGCAATAGTGACTCCTCTTACCAGAAAACAACACTTACTTATAAGACCAGAAACTGCATGTGATTAAACTCCATTTAGGACTTGGAAACAAATGCTAGTTCGCCTTAGAAGAAACACACTCTGCTTTGGAGAAAAGAGCAGTCTTCTACTCTATTGTGTTTCCTATAGGGCCAGAACTGTGAGCTTGCTCACAACAAAAGAACTGTGCTTCCTACACACACGGGCCATATCTAGTTCAACTCTGCTTAGGAAACTGACAAGAACAGTAGATGCACTTCAGTCCAATACACTGTACATGCTGGGAACAGACACCAGTGCTATTTGCCTTGTGTATGACAATTGGAGCGCAATAGTGACTCTTCTTACCATAAAACAACTCTTGCTCCTAGGACCAGAAACTGCATGTGATTGAACTCCATTTAGGACTGGGAAACAAACGCTAGCTCGCCTTACAAGAAACACATTCTGCTTTTGAGAAAAGAGCACTCTTCTACTCTACTGTGTTTCCTATAGGGCCAGAACTGTGAGCTTGCTCAGAAAAAAAGAAGTGTACTTCCTACACACAAGGGCAATATCTATTTCAAATTTGCTTAGGAAACTGACAAGAACAGTAGTTCCTCTTCAGTCCAATACACTGTACATCCTGGGAAGAGACGCGAGTGCTATTTGCCCTGTGTATGGCAATGGGAGCACAATAGTGACTCTTCTTACCAGAAAACAACTCTTGCTTGTAGGACCAGAAACTGCATGTAATTCAACTCCATTTAGGACTGCGAAACAAACTCTAGCTATCCTTACAAGAAACACACTCTGCTTTTGATAAAAGAGCACTCTTCTACTCTTCTGTGTTTCCTATGGGGTCCGAACAGTGAGCTTGCTCAGGACAAAAGAACTGTGCTTCCTACACACACGGGCCATATCTAGTTCAACTCTGCTTAGGAAACTGACAAGAACAGTAGATCCTCTTCAGTCCAATACACTGTACATGCTGGGAACAGACACCAGTGCTATTTGCCCTGTGTATGACAATGGGAGCGCAATAGTGACTCTTCTTACCATAAAACAACTCTTGCTCCTAGGACCAGAAACTGCATGTGATTCAACTCCATTTAGGACTGGGAAACAAACGCTAGTTCGCATTACAACAAACACACTCTGCTTTTGAGAAAAGAGCAGTCTTCTACTCTACTGTGTTTCCTATAGGGCCAGAACAGTGAGCTTGCTCAGAACAAAAGAACTGTGCTTCCTACACACACGGGCCATATCTAGTTCAACTCTGCTTAGGAAACACAGAAGAACAGTAGATCCTCTTCAGTCCAATACACTGCACATGCTGGGAACAGACACCAGTGCTATTTACCCTGTCTATGACAATGGAAGCGCAATAGTGACTCTTCTTACCAGAAAACAACTCTTGCTTCTAGGATCAGAAACTGCATGTGACTCAAACCATTTAGGACTGGGAAACAAACGCTAGCTCGCCTTACAAGAAACAAACTCTGCTTTTGAGAAAAGAGCACTCTTCTACTCTACTGTGTTTCCTATGGTGTCCGAACAGTGAGCTTGCTCAGAACAAAAGAACTGTGCTTCCTACACACACGGCCCATATCTAGTTCAACTCTGCTTAGGAAACTGACAAGAACAGTAGCTCCTCTTCAGTCCAATACACTGTACTTGTTGAGAACAGACGCCAGTGCTATTTGCACTGTGTATGTCAATGGGAGCGCAATAGTTACTCTTCTTACCAGAAAACAACTCTTGCTCTTAGGACCAGAAACTGCATGTGATTCAACTCCATTTAGGACTGGGAAACAAACGCTAGCTCACCTTACATGAAACACACTCTGCTTTTGAGAAAAGAGCACTCTTCTACTGTACTCTGTCTCCTAAAGGGCCAGAACAGTGAGCTTGCTCAAATAAAAGAACTGTGATTCCTACACACGGGCCATATCTAGTTCAACTCTGTTTAGGAAACTGACAAGAACAGTAGCCTCTCTTCAGTCCAATACACTGTACTTGCTGGGAACAGACGCCAGTGCTATTTGCACTGTGTATGGAAAAGGGAACACAGTAGTGACTTTCTTTACCAGAAAACATCCCTTGCTCATAGGACCAAAAACTGAATGTGATTCAACTCCATTTAGAACTGTGAAAAAAACACTAGCTCGCCTTACAAAAACACACTCTGCTTTTGAGAAAAGAGCACTCTTCTACTCTACTGTGTTTCCTATAGGGCGAGAACAGTGAGGTTGCTCAGAACAAAAGAACTGTGCTTCCTACACACACGGACTATATCTAGTTCAGCTCTGCTTAGGAAACTGACAAGAACAGCAGCTCCTCTTCATTCCAATACACTGTACTTGCTGTGAGCAGACGCGAGTGCTATTTGCCCTGTGTATGGCAATGGGAGCGCAATAGTGACTCTTCTTCCCAGAAAAAAACTCTTGCTCGTAGGACCAGAAACTGCATGGGATTGAACTCCTTTTAGAACTGAAAAACAAACGCTAGCTCGCCTTACAAGAAACACACTCTGCTTTTGAGAAAAGAGCACTCTTCTACTCTACTGTGTTTCCTATAGGGCCAGAACTGTGAGCTTGCTCAGAACAAAAGAACTGTGCTTCCTACACACACGGGCCATATCTAGTTCAACTCTGCTTAGGAAACTGACAAGAACAGTATCTCCTCTTCTGTACAATACACTGTACTTGCTGGGAACAGACGCAACTGCTATTTGCACTGTGTATGACAATGGTAGCACAATAGTGACTCTTCTTACCAGAAAACAACTCTTGCTTGTAGGACCAGAAACTGCATGTGATTCAACTCCATTTAGGACTGCGAAACAAAGGCTAGCTCGCCTTACAAGAAACACACTCTGCTTTTGAGAAAAGAGCACTCTTCTACTCTACTCTGTTTCCTATAGGGCCAGAACATTGAGCTTGCTCAGAAGAAAAGAACTGTGCTTCCTACACACACGGGCCATATCTAGTTTAACTCTGCTTAGGACTGACAAGAACAGTATCCCCTCTTCTGTCCAATACACTGTACTTGCTGGGAACAGATGCGAGTGCTATTTGCACTGGGTGTGGCAATGGAAGCACAATAGTGACTCTTCTTACCAGAAAACAACTCTTGCTGGTAGGACCAAAAACAGCATGTGATTCAACTCCTTTTAGCACTGGGAAACAAACACTAGCTCGCCATACAAGAAACACCCTCTGCTTTTGAGAAAGAGCCCTCTTCTACTCTACTGTGTTTCCTCTGGTGTCCGAAAAGTGAGCTTGCTCAGAACAAAAGAACTGTGCTTCCTACACACACGGGCCATATCTAGTTCAACTCTGCTTAGGAAACTGACAAGAACAGTAGCTCCTCTTCAGTCCAATACACTGTACTTGCTGGGAACAGACGCCAGTGCTATTTGCACTGTGTAATTCAATGGGAGCACAATAGTGACTTTTCTTACCAGAAAACAACTCTTGCTCGTACGTCTAGAAACTGCATGTGATTCAACTATATTTAGGACTGGGAAAAAAAACGCTAGCTCACCTTTCAAGAAACACACTCTGCTTTTGAGAAAAGAGCACTCTTCTACTCTACTGTGTTTCCTATAGGGCCAGAACAGTGAGCTTGCTCAGAACAAAAGAACTGTGCTTCCTACACACACGGGCTATATCTAGTTCCACTCTGCTTAGGAAACTGACAAGAACAGTAGCTCCTCTTCAGTCCAATACACTGTACATGCTGGGAGCAGTCGCGAGTGCTATTTGCACTGTGTATGGCAATGGGAGTGCAATAGTGACTCTTCTTACAAGAAAACAACTCTTGCGCGTAGGACCAGAAACTGCATGGGATTCAACTCCGTTTCTGACTGGGAAACAAACACTAGCTCGCCTTACAAGAAACACACTCTGCTTTTGAGAATAGAGCAGTCTTCTACTCTACTGTGTTTCCTATGGGGTCCGAAAAGTGAGCTTGCTCAGAACAAAAGAACTGTGCTTCACACACACGGGCCATATCTAGTTCAACTCTGCATAGGAAACTGACAAGAACAGTAGCTCCTCTTCTGTCCAATGCTCTGTAATTGCTGGGAACAGACGCCAGTGCTATTTGCACTGTGTATGGCAATGGGAGCGCAATAGTGACTCTTCTTACCAGAAAACAACTCTTGCTCCTAGGAACAGAAACTTCATGTGATTCAATTCCTTTTAGGACTGGGTAACAAATGCTAGCTCGCCTTACAAGAAACACACTCTGCTTCTGAGAAAAGAGCACTCTTCTACTCTACTGTGTTTCCTATACGGCCAGAACAGTGAGCTTGCTCAGAACAAAAGAACTGTGCTTCCTACACACACGGGACATATCTAGTTCAACTCTGCTTAGGAAACTGACAAGAACAGTAGCTCCTCTTCAGTCCAATGCACTGTACTTGCTGGGAACAGACGCGAGTGCTATTTGCACTGTGTATGGCAAAAGGAGCACAATAGTGACTTTCCTTACCAGAAAACAACTCTTGCTCGTAGGACCAGAAACTGCATGTGATTCAACTCCATTTAGGACTGGGAAACAAACGCTAGCTCACCTTACAAGAAACACACTCTGCTTCTGAGAAAAGAGCACTCTTCTACTCTACTGTGTTTCCTATACGGCCAGAACAGTGAGCTTGCTCAGAACAAAAGAACTGTGCTTCCTACACACACGGGACATATCTAGTTCAACTCTGCTTAGGAAACTGACAAGAACAGTAGCTCCTCTTCAGTCCAATACACTGTACTTGCTGGGAGCAGACGCCAGTGCTATTTGCACTGTGTATGGCAAAGGGAGCACAATAGTGACTTTCCTTAACAGAAAACATCCCTTGCTCGTAGGACCAAAAACTGCATGTGATTCAACTCCATTTAGGACTGGGAAACAAACGCTAGTTCGCCTTACAACAAACACACTCTGCTTTTGAGAAAAGAGCACTCTTCTACTCTACTGTGTTTCCTATAGGGCCAGAACAGTGAGCTTGCTCAGAAGAAAAGAACTGTGCATCCTACACACACGGGCCATATCTAGTTCAACTCTGCTTAGGAAACTGACACGAACAGTAGCTCCTCTTCAGTCCAATACACTGTACTTGCAGGTAGCAGACGCGAGTCCTATTTGCACTGTGTATGGCAATGGGAGCGCAATAGTGACTCCTCTTACCAGAAAACAACACTTACTTATAAGACCAAAAACTGCATGTGATTAAACTCCATTTAGGACTTGGAAACAAACGCTAGTTCGCCTTAGAAGAAACACACTCTGCTTTGGAGAAAAGAGCAGTCTTCTACTCTACTGTGTTTCCTATAGGGCCAGAACTGTGAGCTTGCTCACAACAAAAGAACTGTGCTTCCTACACACACGGGCCATATCTAGTTCAACTCTGCTTAGGAAACTGACAAGAACAGTAGATGCACTTCAGTCCAATACACTGTACATGCTGGGAACAGACACCAGTGCTATTTGCCCTGTGTATGACAATTGGAGCGCAATAGTGACTCTTCTTACCATAAAACAACTCTTGCTCCTAGGACCAGAAACTGCATGTGATTGAACTCCATTTAGGACTGGGAAACAAACGCTAGCTCGCCTTACAAGAAACACATTCTGCTTTTGAGAAAAGAGCACTCTTCTACTCTACTGTGTTTCCTATAGGGCCAGAACTGTGAGCTTGCTCAGAAAAAAAGAAGTGTACTTCCTACACACAAGGGCAATATCTATTTCAAGTTTGCTTAGGAAACTGACAAGAACAGTAGATCCTCTTCAGTCCAATACACTGTACTTGCTGGGAACAGACGCGAGTGCTATTTGCACTGTTTGAGGCAAAGAGAACACAATAGTGACTTTCCTTACCAGAAAACATCCCTTGCTCATAGGACCAAAAACTGCATGTGATTCAACTCCATTTAGGACTGGGAAACAAATGATAGCTCACCTTACAAGAAACACACTCTGCTTTAGAGAAAAGAGCACTCTTCTACTCTACTGTGTTTCCTATAAGGCCAGAACAGTGAGCTTGCTCAGAACAAAAGAACTGTGCTTCCTACACAATCTGGCTATTTCTAGTTCAACTCTGCTTAGGAAACTGACAAGAACAGTAGCTCCTCTTCAGTCCAATACACTGTACTTGAAGGTTGCAGACGTTAGTCCTATTTGCACTGCGTATGGCAATGGGAGAACAATAGTGACTCCTCTTACCAGAAAACAACTCTTACTTATAGGACCAGAAACTGCATGTGATTAAACTCCATTTAGGACTTGGAAACAAACGCTAGTTCACCTTAGAAGAAACACACTCTGCTTTGGAGAAAAGAGCACTCTTCGACTCTACTGTGTTTCCTATAGGGCCAGAACTGTGAGCTTGCTCAGAACAAAAGAACTGTGCTTCCTACACACACGGGCCATATCTAGTTCAACTCTGCTTAGGAAACTGACAAGAACAGTAGATCCTCTTCAGTCCAATACACTGTACATGCTGGGAACAGACGCCAGTGCTATTTGCCCTGTGTATGACAATTGGAGAGCAATAGTGACTCTTCTTACCATAAAACAACTCTTGCTCCTAGGAACAGAAACTGCATGTGATTGAACTCCATTTAGGACTGGGAAACAAACGCTAGCTCGCCTTACAAGAAACACATTCTGCTTTTGAGAAAAGAGCACTCTTCTACTCTACTGTGTTTCCTATAGGGCCAGAAGAGTGAGCTTGCTCAGAACAAAAGAAGTGTACTTCCTACACACACGGGCCATATCTATTTCAAGTTTGCTTAGGAAACTGACAAGAACAGTAGATCCCCTTCAGTCCAATACACTGTACATCCTGGGAAGAGACGCGAGTGCTATTTGCCCTGTGTATGGCAATGGGAGCACAATAGTGACTCTTCTTACCAGAAAACAACTCTTGCTTGTAGGACCAGAAACTGCATGTAATTCAACTCCATTTAGGACTGGGAAACAAACGCTAGCTCACCTTACAAGAAACACACTCTGCTTTAGAGAAAAGAGCACTCTTCTACTCTACTATGTTTCCTATGGGGTCTGAACAGTGAGCTTGCTCAGAACAAAACAACTGTGCTTCCTACAAACGGGCCATATCTAGTTCAACTCTGCTTAGGAAACTGACAAGAACAGTAGCTCCTATTCTGTCCAATACACTGTACTTGCAAAGATCAGTAGCAAGTGTTGTTTGCACTGTGTATGGCAATGGGAGCGCAATAGTGACTCTTTGCACCAGAAAACAAATCTTGCTCATAGGACCAGAAACTGCATGTAATTCAACTCCATTTAGGACTGGGAAGCAAACGCTAGCTCACCTTACAAGAAACACACTCTGCTTTGAGAAAAGAGCACTCTTCTACTCTTCTGTGTTTCCTATAGTGCCAGAACAGTGAGCTTGCTCAGAACAAAAGAACTGTGCTTCCTACACACACGGGAAATATCTAGTTCAACTCTTCTTAGGAAACTGACAAGAACAGTAGTTCCTCTTCAGTCCAATACACTGTACTTGCTGGGAACAGACGTGAGTGCTATTTGCACTGTGTTAGGCAAAGGGAGCACAATAGTGACTTTCCTTACCAGAAAACATCCCTTGCTCGTAGGACCAAAAACTGCATGTGATTCAACTCCATTTAGGACTGGGAATCAAACGATAGCTCACCTTACAAGAAACACACTCTGCTTTAGAGAAAAGAGCACTCTTCTACTCTACAGTGTTTCCTATAAGGCCAGAACAGTGAGCTTGCTCAGAACAAAAGAACTGTGCTTCCTACACACTCGGGCTATATCTAGTTCAACTCTGCTTAGGAAACTGACAAGAAAAGTAGCTCCTCTTCTGTCCAATACACTGTACTTGCTGGTAACAGACGAGAGTGCTATTTGCACTGTGTATGGCAATGGTAGCACAATAGTGACTTTCCTTACCAGAAAACATCCCATGCTCGTAGGACCAAAAACTGCATGTGATTCAACTCCATTTAGGACTGGGAAAGAAATGCTAGCTCGCCTTACAAGAAACACACTCTGCTTTTGAGAAAAGAGCACTCTTCTACTCTACTGTTTCCTATGGTGTCCGAACAGTGAGCTTGCTCAGAACAAAAGAACTGTGCTTCCTACACACAGGTCCCATATCTAGTTCAACTCTGCTTAGGAAACTGACAAGAACAGTAGCTCCTCTTCTGTCCAATACACTGTACTTGCAAGGAACAGTAGCGAGTGTTGTTTGCACTGTGTATGGCAATGGGAGCGCAATAGTGACTCTTCTTACCAGAAAACAACTCTTGCACATAGGACCAGAAACTGCATGTGATTCAACTCCATTTAGGACTGGGAAACAAACGCTAGCTCGCCTTACAAGAAACACACTCGGCTTTTGAGAAAAGAGCACTCTTCTACTCTACTGTGTTTCCTATAGGGCCAGAACAGTGAGCTTGCTCAGAACAAAAGAACTGTGCTTCCTACACACACACGCTATATCTAGTTCAACTCTGCTTAGGAAACTGACAAGAACAGTAGATCCTCTTCAGTCCAATACACTGTACTTGCTGGGAGCAGACGCGAGTGCTATTTGCACTGTATGGCAAAGGGAGCACAATAGTGACTTTCCTTACCAGAAAACATCCCTTGCTCATAGGACCAAAAACTGCATGGGATTCAACTCCATTTAGGACTGGGAAACAAACGATAGCTCGCCTTACAAGAAACACACTCTGCTTTAGAGAAAAGAGCACTCTTCTACTCTACTGTGATTCCTATAAGGCCAGGAAAGTGAGCTTGCTCAGAACAAAAGAACTGTGCTTCCTACACACACGGGCCATATTTAGTTCAACTCTACTTAGGAAACTGACAAGAACTGTAGTTCCTCTTCAGTACAATACACTGTACATGCTGGGAACAGACGCCAGTGCTATTTACCCTGTGTATGACAATGGGAGCACAATATTGACTCTTCTTACCAGAAAACAACTCTTGCTCCTAGGATCAGAAACTGCATGTGATTCAACTCCATTTAGGACTGGGAAAGAAACGCTAGCTCGCCTTACAAGAAACACACTCTGCTTTTGAGAAAAGAGCACTCTTCTACTCTACTCTGTTTCCTATGGTGTCCGAACAGTGAGCTTGCTCAGTACAAAAGAACTGTGCTTCCTACACACACGGCCCATATCTAATTCAACTCGGCTTAGGAAACTGACAAAAACAATAGCTCCTCTTTTGTCCAATACACTGTACTTGCAAGGAACAGTAGCGAGTGTTGTTTGCACTGTGTATGGCAATGGGAGCGCAATAGTGACTCTTCTTACCAGAAAACAACTCTTGCTCATAGGACCAGAAACTGCATGTGATTCAACTCTATTTAGGACTGGGAAACAAACGCTAGCTCGCCTTACAAAAAACACACTCTGCTTTTGAGAAAAGAGCACTCTTCTACTCTACTGTGTTTCCTATGGGGTCCGAACAGTGAGCTTGCTCAGAACAAAACAACTGTGCTTCCTACACACGGGCCATATCTAGTTCAACTCTGCTTAGGAAACTGACAAGAACAGTAGATCCAATTCAGTCCAATACACTGTACTTTCTGGGAACAGACGTGAGTGCTATTTGCACTGTTTATGGCAAAGGGAGCACAATAGTGACTTTCCTTACCAGAAAACATCCCTTGCTCGTAGGACCAAAAACTGCATGTGATTCAACTCCATTTAGGACTGGGAAACAAACGCTAGCTCGCCTTACAAGAAACACACTCTGCTTTTGAGAAAAGAGCAGTCTTCTACTCTACTGTGTTTCCTATAGGGCCAGAACAGTGAGCTTCTCAGAAGAAAAGAACTGTGCTTCCTACACACACACACTATATCTAGTTCAACTCTGCTTAGGAAACTGACAAGAACAGTAGATCCTCTTCAGTCCAATACACTGTACTTGCTGGGAGCAGACGCGAGTGCTATTTGCACTGTGTATGGCAAAGGGAGCACAATAGTGACTTTCCTTACCAGAAAACATCCCTTGCTTGTAGGACCTAAAACTGCATGGGATTCAACTCCATTTAGGACTGGGAAACAAACGATAGCTCACCTTACAAGAAACACACTCTGCTTTAGAGAAAAGAGCACTCTTCTACTCTACTGTGATTCCTATAGGGCCAGAAGAGTGAGCTTGCTCAGAACAAAAGAACTGTGCTTCCTACACACAAGGGCAATATCTAGTTCAACTCTGCTTAGGAAACTGACAAGAACAGTAGTTCCTCTTCAGTCCAATACACTGTACTTGCTGGGAACAGACGTGAGTGCTATTTGCACTGTGTAAGGCAAAGGGAACACAGTAGTGACTTTCCTTACCAGAAAACATCCCTTGTTCGTAGGACCAAAAACTGCATGTGATTAAACTCCATTTAGGACTGGGAAACAAACGCTAGCTCACCTTACAAGAAACACACTCTGCTTTAGAGAAAAGAGCACTCTTCTACTCTACTGTGTTTCCTATAGGGACAGAACAGTGAGCTTGCTCAGAACAAAAGAACTGTGCTTCCTACACACACGGGCCATATCTAGTTCAACTCTGCGTAGGAAACTGACAATAAACAGTAGCTCCTCTTCAGTCCAATACACTGTACTTGCTGGGAACAGACGCCAGTGCTATTTGCACTGTTTATGGCAAAGGGAGCGCATAGTGACTTTCTTTACCAGAAAACATCCCTTGCTCGTAGGACCAGAAACTGTATGTGATTCAACTCCATTTAGGACTTGGAAACAAATGTTAGCTCACCTTACAAGAAACACACTCTGCTTTTGAGAAAAGAGCACTCTTCTACTCTACTGGGTTTCCTGTAGGGCCAGAACAGTGAGCTTGCTCAGAACAAAAGAACTGTGCTTCCTACACACACGGGAAATATCTAGTTCAACTCTTCTTAGGAAACTGACAAGAACAGTAGTTCCTCTTCAGTCCAATACACTGTACTTGCTGGGAACAGACGTGAGTGCTATTTGCACTGTGTTAGGCAAAGGGAGCACAATAGTGACTTTCCTTACCAGAAAACATCCCTTGCTCGTAGGACCAAAAACTGCATGTGATTCAACTCCATTTAGGACTGGGAATCAAACGATAGCTCACCTTACAAGAAACACACTCTGCTTTAGAGAAAAGAGCACTCTTCTACTCTACAGTGTTTCCTATAAGGCCAGAACAGTGAGCTTGCTCAGAACAAAAGAACTGTGCTTCCTACACACTCGGGCTATATCTAGTTCAACTCTGCTTAGGAAACTGACAAGAAAAGTAGCTCCTCTTCTGTCCAATACACTGTACTTGCTGGTAACAGACGAGAGTGCTATTTGCACTGTGTATGGCAATGGTAGCACAATAGTGACTTTCCTTACCAGAAAACATCCCATGCTCGTAGGACCAAAAACTGCATGTGATTCAACTCCATTTAGGACTGGGAAAGAAATGCTAGCTCGCCTTACAAGAAACACACTCTGCTTTTGAGAAAAGAGCACTCTTCTACTCTACTGTTTCCTATGGTGTCCGAACAGTGAGCTTGCTCAGAACAAAAGAACTGTGCTTCCTACACACAGGTCCCATATCTAGTTCAACTCTGCTTAGGAAACTGACAAGAACAGTAGCTCCTCTTCTGTCCAATACACTGTACTTGCAAGGAACAGTAGCGAGTGTTGTTTGCACTGTGTATGGCAATGGGAGCGCAATAGTGACTCTTCTTACCAGAAAACAACTCTTGCACATAGGACCAGAAACTGCATGTGATTCAACTCCATTTAGGACTGGGAAACAAACGCTAGCTCGCCTTACAAGAAACACACTCGGCTTTTGAGAAAAGAGCACTCTTCTACTCTACTGTGTTTCCTATAGGGCCAGAACAGTGAGCTTGCTCAGAACAAAAGAACTGTGCTTCCTACACACACACGCTATATCTAGTTCAACTCTGCTTAGGAAACTGACAAGAACAGTAGATCCTCTTCAGTCCAATACACTGTACTTGCTGGGAGCAGACGCGAGTGCTATTTGCACTGTATGGCAAAGGGAGCACAATAGTGACTTTCCTTACCAGAAAACATCCCTTGCTCATAGGACCAAAAACTGCATGGGATTCAACTCCATTTAGGACTGGGAAACAAACGATAGCTCGCCTTACAAGAAACACACTCTGCTTTAGAGAAAAGAGCACTCTTCTACTCTACTGTGATTCCTATAAGGCCAGGAAAGTGAGCTTGCTCAGAACAAAAGAACTGTGCTTCCTACACACACGGGCCATATTTAGTTCAACTCTACTTAGGAAACTGACAAGAACTGTAGTTCCTCTTCAGTACAATACACTGTACATGCTGGGAACAGACGCCAGTGCTATTTACCCTGTGTATGACAATGGGAGCACAAAATTGACTCTTCTTACCAGAAAACAACTCTTGCTCCTAGGATCAGAAACTGCATGTGATTCAACTCCATTTAGGACTGGGAAAGAAACGCTAGCTCGCCTTACAAGAAACACACTCTGCTTTTGAGAAAAGAGCACTCTTCTACTCTACTCTGTTTCCTATGGTGTCCGAACAGTGAGCTTGCTCAGTACAAAAGAACTGTGCTTCCTACACACACGGCCCATATCTAATTCAACTCGGCTTAGGAAACTGACAAAAACAATAGCTCCTCTTTTGTCCAATACACTGTACTTGCAAGGAACAGTAGCGAGTGTTGTTTGCACTGTGTATGGCAATGGGAGCGCAATAGTGACTCTTCTTACCAGAAAACAACTCTTGCTCATAGGACCAGAAACTGCATGTGATTCAACTCTATTTAGGACTGGGAAACAAACGCTAGCTCGCCTTACAAAAAACACACTCTGCTTTTGAGAAAAGAGCACTCTTCTACTCTACTGTGTTTCCTATGGGGTCCGAACAGTGAGCTTGCTCAGAACAAAACAACTGTGCTTCCTACACACGGGCCATATCTAGTTCAACTCTGCTTAGGAAACTGACAAGAACAGTAGATCCAATTCAGTCCAATACACTGTACTTTCTGGGAACAGACGTGAGTGCTATTTGCACTGTTTATGGCAAAGGGAGCACAATAGTGACTTTCCTTACCAGAAAACATCCCTTGCTCGTAGGACCAAAAACTGCATGTGATTCAACTCCATTTAGGACTGGGAAACAAACGCTAGCTCGCCTTACAAGAAACACACTCTGCTTTTGAGAAAAGAGCAGTCTTCTACTCTACTGTGTTTCCTATAGGGCCAGAACAGTGAGCTTCTCAGAAGAAAAGAACTGTGCTTCCTACACACACACACTATATCTAGTTCAACTCTGCTTAGGAAACTGACAAGAACAGTAGATCCTCTTCAGTCCAATACACTGTACTTGCTGGGAGCAGACGCGAGTGCTATTTGCACTGTGTATGGCAAAGGGAGCACAATAGTGACTTTCCTTACCAGAAAACATCCCTTGCTTGTAGGACCTAAAACTGCATGGGATTCAACTCCATTTAGGACTGGGAAACAAACGATAGCTCACCTTACAAGAAACACACTCTGCTTTAGAGAAAAGAGCACTCTTCTACTCTACTGTGATTCCTATAGGGCCAGAAGAGTGAGCTTGCTCAGAACAAAAGAACTGTGCTTCCTACACACAAGGGCAATATCTAGTTCAACTCTGCTTAGGAAACTGACAAGAACAGTAGTTCCTCTTCAGTCCAATACACTGTACTTGCTGGGAACAGACGTGAGTGCTATTTGCACTGTGTAAGGCAAAGGGAACACAGTAGTGACTTTCCTTACCAGAAAACATCCCTTGTTCGTAGGACCAAAAACTGCATGTGATTAAACTCCATTTAGGACTGGGAAACAAACGCTAGCTCACCTTACAAGAAACACACTCTGCTTTAGAGAAAAGAGCACTCTTCTACTCTACTGTGTTTCCTATAGGGACAGAACAGTGAGCTTGCTCAGAACAAAAGAACTGTGCTTCCTACACACACGGGCCATATCTAGTTCAACTCTGCGTAGGAAACTGACAATAAACAGTAGCTCCTCTTCAGTCCAATACACTGTACTTGCTGGGAACAGACGCCAGTGCTATTTGCACTGTTTATGGCAAAGGGAGCGCATAGTGACTTTCTTTACCAGAAAACATCCCTTGCTCGTAGGACCAGAAACTGTATGTGATTCAACTCCATTTAGGACTTGGAAACAAATGTTAGCTCACCTTACAAGAAACACACTCTGCTTTTGAGAAAAGAGCACTCTTCTACTCTACTGGGTTTCCTGTAGGGCCAGAACAGTGAGCTTGCTCAGAACAAAAGAACTGTGCTTCCTACAATCACGGGCTATATCTAGTTCAACTCTGCTTAGGAAACTGACAAGAACAGTAGCTCCTCTTCAGTCCAATACACTGTACTTGCTGGGAGCAGACGCGAGTGCTATTTTCACTGTGTATGGCAATGGGAGTGCAATAGTGACTCTTCCTACCAGAAAACAACTCTTGCTTGTAGGATCAGAAACTTCATGTGATTCAACTCTGTTTCTGACTGGGAAACAAACACCAGCTAGCCTTACAAGAAACACACTCTGCTTTTGAGAATAGAGCACTATTCTACTCTACAGTGTTTCCTATGGGGTCCGAAAATTGAGCTTGCTCAGAACAAAAGAACTGTGCTTCACACACACGGGCCATATTTAGTTCAACTCTGCTTAGGAAACTGACAAGATGGGTAGCTCCTCTTCTGTCCAATACACTGTACTTGCTGGGAACAGACGCGACTGCTATTTGCACTGTTTATGGCAATGTAGCACAATAGTGACTCTTCTTACCAGAAAACAACTCTTGCTCGTAAGACTAGAAACTGCATGGGATTCAACTCCATTTAAGACTGGGAAAAAAACGCTAGCTCGCCTTACAAGAAACACACTCTGCTTTTGAGAAAAGAGCACTCTTCCACTCTACTGTGTTTCCTAAGGGTCCAAACAGTGAGCTTGCTCAGAACAAAAGAACTGTGCTTTCTACACACTGACCATATGTAGTTCAACTCTGCTTAGGAAACTGACAAGAACAGTAGCTCCTATTCAGTCCAATACACTGTACTTGCTGGGAAAAGACGCGAGTGCTATTTGCCCTGTGTATGGCAATGGGAGCACAATAGTGACTTTCCTTACCAGAAAACAACTCTTGTTTGTAGGACCAGAAACTTCATGTGATTCAACTCCATTTAGGACTAGAAAACAAACGCTAGCTCGCCTTACAAGAAACACACTCTGCTTTTGAGAAAAGAGCACTCTTCTACTCTACTGTGTTTCCTATAGGGCCAGAACAGTGAGCTTGCTCAGAACATAAGAACTGTGCTTCCTACACACACTGGCCATATCTAGTTCAACTCTGCTTAGGAAACTGACAAGAACAGTAGCTCCTCTTCAGTCCGATACACTGTACTTGCTGGGAACAGACGCCAGTGCTATTTGCCCTTTGTATGACAATTGGAGCGCAATAGTGACTCTTCTTACCATAAAACAACTCTTGCTCCTAGGACCAGAAACTGCATGTGATTGAACTCCATTTAGGACTGGGAAACAAACGCTAGCTCGACTTACAAGAAACACACTCTGCTTTTGAGAAAAGAGCACTCTTCTACTCTACTGTGTTTCCTATAGGGCCAGAACAGTGAGCTTGCTCAGAACAAAAGAAGTGTACTTCCTACACACACGGGCCATATCTATTTCAAGTTTGCTTAGGAAACTGACAAGAACAGTAGATCCTCTTCAGTCCAATACACTGTACATCCTGGAAACAGACGCGAGTGCTATTTGCCCTGTGTATGGCAATGGGAGCACAATAGTGACTCTTCCTACCAGAAAACAACTCTTGCTTGTAGGACCAGAAACTGCATGTAATTCAACTCCATTTAGGACTGGGAAACAAACGCTTGCTCACCTTACAAGAAACACGCTCTGCTTTAGAGAAAAGAGCACTCTTCTACTCTTCTGTGTTTCCTATGGGGTCCGAACAGTGAGCTTGCTCAGAACAAAAGAACTGTGCTTCCTACACACACGAGCCATATCTAGTTCAACTCTGCTTAGGAAACTGACAAGAACAGTAGCTCCTCTTCAGTCCAATACACTGTACTTGCTGAGAACAGACGCGAGTGCTATTTGCACTGTTTAAGGCAAAGAGAACACAATAGTGACTTTCCTTACCAGAAAACATCCCTTGCTCATAGGACCAAAAACTGCATGTGATTCAACTCCATTTAGGACTGGGAAACAAATGATAGCTCACCACACAAGAAACACACTCTGCTTTAGAGAAAAGAGCACTTTTCTACTCTACTGTGTTTCCTAAAAGGCCAGAACAGTGAGCTTGCTCAGAACAAAAGAACTGTGCATCCTACACACTCGGGCTATATCTAGTTCAACTCTGCTTAGGAAACTGACAAGAACAGTAGCTCCTCTTCTGTCCAATACACTGTACTAGCTGGGAACAAACGAGAGTGCTATTTGCACTGTGTATGGCAATGGTAGCACAATAGTGACTTTCCTTACCAGAAAATATCCCTTGCTCGTAGGACCAAAAACTGCATGTGATTCAACTCCATTTAGGACTGGGAAACAAACGCTAGTTCGCCTTACAACAAACACACTCTGCTTTTGAGAAAAGAGCACTCTTCTACTCTACTGTGTTTCCTATAGGGCAGAACAGTGAGCTTGCTCAGAAGAAAAGAACTGTGCATTCTACACACACGGGCCATATCTAGTTCAACTCTGCTTAGGAAACTGACACGAACAGTAGCTCCTCTTCAGTCCAATACACTGTACTTGCAGGTAGCAGACGCGAGTCCTATTTGCACTGTGTATGGCAATGGGAGCGCAATAGTGACTCCTCTTACCAGAAAACAACACTTACTTATAAGACCAAAAACTGCATGTGATTAAACTCCATTTAGGACTTGGAAACAAACGCTAGTTCGCCTTAGAAGAAACACACTCTGCTTTGGAGAAAAGAGCAGTCTTCTACTCTACTGTGTTTCCTATAGGGCCAGAACTGTGAGCTTGCTCACAACAAAAGAACTGTGCTTCCTACACACACGGGCCATATCTAGTTCAACTCTGCTTAGGAAACTGACAAGAACAGTAGATGCACTTCAGTCCAATACACTGTACATGCTGGGAACAGACACCAGTGCTATTTGCCCTGTGTATGACAATTGGAGCGCAATAGTGACTCTTCTTACCATAAAACAACTCTTGCTCCTAGGACCAGAAACTGCATGTGATTGAACTCCATTTAGGACTGGGAAACAAACGCTAGCTCGCCTTACAAGAAACACATTCTGCTTTTGAGAAAAGAGCACTCTTCTACTCTACTGTGTTTCCTATAGGGCCAGAACTGTGAGCTTGCTCAGAAAAAAAGAAGTGTACTTCCTACACACAAGGGCAATATCTATTTCAAGTTTGCTTAGGAAACTGACAAGAACAGTAGATCCTCTTCAGTCCAATACACTGTACTTGCTGGGAACAGACGCGAGTGCTCTTTGCACTGTTTGAGGCAAAGAGAACACAATAGTGACTTTCCTTACCAGAAAACATCCCTTGCTCATAGGACCAAAAACTGCATGTGATTCAACTCCATTTAGGACTGGGAAACAAATGATAGCTCACCTTACAAGAAACACACTCTGCTTTAGAGAAAAGAGCACTCTTCTACTCTACTGTGTTTCCTATAAGGCCAGAACAGTGAGCTTGCTCAGAACAAAAGAACTGTGCTTCCTACACAATCGGGCTATTTCTAGTTCAACTCTGCTTAGGAAACTGACAAGAACAGTAGCTCCTCTTCAGTCCAATACACTGTACTTGAAGGTTGCAGACGTTAGTCCTATTTGCACTGCGTATGGCAATGGGAGAACAATAGTGACTCCTCTTACCAGAAAACAACTCTTACTTATAGGACCAGAAACTGCATGTGATTAAACTCCATTTAGGACTTGGAAACAAACGCTAGTTCACCTTAGAAGAAACACACTCTGCTTTGGAGAAAAGAGCACTCTTCGACTCTACTGTGTTTCCTATAGGGCCAGAACTGTGAGCTTGCTCAGAACAAAAGAACTGTGCTTCCTACACACACGGGCCATATCTAGTTCAACTCTGCTTAGGAAACTGACAAGAACAGTAGATCCTCTTCAGTCCAATACACTGTACATGCTGGGAACAGACGCCAGTGCTATTTGCCCTGTGTATGACAATTGGAGAGCAATAGTGACTCTTCTTACCATAAAACAACTCTTGCTCCTAGGAACAGAAACTGCATGTGATTGAACTCCATTTAGGACTGGGAAACAAACGCTAGCTCGCCTTACAAGAAACACATTCTGCTTTTGAGAAAAGAGCACTCTTCTACTCTACTGTGTTTCCTATAGGGCCAGAAGAGTGAGCTTGCTCAGAACAAAAGAAGTGTACTTCCTACACACACGGGCCATATCTATTTCAAGTTTGCTTAGGAAACTGACAAGAACAGTAGATCCCCTTCAGTCCAATACACTGTACATCCTGGGAACAGACGCGAGTGCTATTTGCCCTGTGTATGGCAATGGGAGCACAATAGTGACTCTTCTTACCAGAAAACAACTCTTGCTTGTAGGACCAGAAACTGCATGTAATTCAACTCCATTTAGGACTGGGAAACAAACGCTAGCTCACCTTACAAGAAACACACTCTGCTTTAGAGAAAAGAGCACTCTTCTACTCTACTATGTTTCCTGTGGGGTCTGAACAGTGAGCTTGCTCAGAACAAAACAACTGTGCTTCCTACAAACGGGCCATATCTAGTTCAACTCTGCTTAGGAAACTGACAAGAACAGTAGCTCCTATTCTGTCCAATACACTGTACTTGCAAAGATCAGTAGCAAGTGTTGTTTGCACTGTGTATGGCAATGGGAGCGCAATAGTGACTCTTTGCACCAGAAAACAAATCTTGCTCATAGGACCAGAAACTGCATGTAATTCAACTCCATTTAGGACTGGGAAGCAAACGCTAGCTCACCTTACAAGAAACACACTCTGCTTTGAGAAAAGAGCACTCTTCTACTCTTCTGTGTTTCCTATAGTGCCAGAACAGTGAGCTTGCTCAGAACAAAAGAACTGTGCTTCCTACACACACGGGAAATATCTAGTTCAACTCTCCTTAGGAAACTGACAAGAACAGTAGTTCCTCTTCAGTCCAATACACTGTACTTGCTGGGAACAGACGTGAGTGCTATTTGCACTGTGTTAGGCAAAGGGAGCACAATAGTGACTTTCCTTACCAGAAAACATCCCTTGCTCGTAGGACCAAAAACTGCATGTGATTCAACTCCATTTAGGACTGGGAATCAAACGATAGCTCACCTTACAAGAAACACACTCTGCTTTAGAGAAAAGAGCACTCTTCTACTCTACAGTGTTTCCCATAAGGCCAGAACAGTGAGCTTGCTCAGAACAAAAGAACTGTGCTTCCTACACACTCGGGCTATATCTAGTTCAACTCTGCTTAGGAAACTGACAAGAAAAGTAGCTCCTCTTCTGTCCAATACACTGTACTTGCTGGTAACAGACGAGAGTGCTATTTGCACTGTGTATGGCAATGGTAGCACAATAGTGACTTTCCTTACCAGAAAACATCCCATGCTCGTAGGACCAAAAACTGCATGTGATTCAACTCCATTTAGGACTGGGAAAGAAATGCTAGCTCGCCTTACAAGAAACACACTCTGCTTTTGAGAAAAGAGCACTCTTCTACTCTACTGTTTCCTATGGTGTCCGAACAGTGAGCTTGCTCAGAACAAAAGAACTGTGCTTCCTACACACAGGTCCCATATCTAGTTCAACTCTGCTTAGGAAACTGACAAGAACAGTAGCTCCTCTTCTGTCCAATACACTGTACTTGCAAGGAACAGTAGCGAGTGTTGTTTGCACTGTGTATGGCAATGGGAGCGCAATAGTGACTCTTCTTACCAGAAAACAACTCTTGCACATAGGACCAGAAACTGCATGTGATTCAACTCCATTTAGGACTGGGAAACAAACGCTAGCTCGCCTTACAAGAAACACACTCGGCTTTTGAGAAAAGAGCACTCTTCTACTCTACTGTGTTTCCTATAGGGCCAGAACAGTGAGCTTGCTCAGAACAAAAGAACTGTGCTTCCTACACACACACGCTATATCTAGTTCAACTCTGCTTAGGAAACTGACAAGAACAGTAGATCCTCTTCAGTCCAATACACTGTACTTGCTGGGAGCAGACGCGAGTGCTATTTGCACTGTATGGCAAAGGGAGCACAATAGTGACTTTCCTTACCAGAAAACATCCCTTGCTCATAGGACCAAAAACTGCATGGGATTCAACTCCATTTAGGACTGGGAAACAAACGATAGCTCGCCTTACAAGAAACACACTCTGCTTTAGAGAAAAGAGCACTCTTCTACTCTACTGTGATTCCTATAAGGCCAGGAAAGTGAGCTTGCTCAGAACAAAAGAACTGTGCTTCCTACACACACGGGCCATATTTAGTTCAACTCTACTTAGGAAACTGACAAGAACTGTAGTTCCTCTTCAGTACAATACACTGTACATGCTGGGAACAGACGCCAGTGCTATTTACCCTGTGTATGACAATGGGAGCACAATATTGACTCTTCTTACCAGAAAACAACTCTTGCTCCTAGGATCAGAAACTGCATGTGATTCAACTCCATTTAGGACTGGGAAAGAAACGCTAGCTCGCCTTACAAGAAACACACTCTGCTTTTGAGAAAAGAGCACTCTTCTACTCTACTCTGTTTCCTATGGTGTCCGAACAGTGAGCTTGCTCAGTACAAAAGAACTGTGCTTCCTACACACACGGCCCATATCTAATTCAACTCGGCTTAGGAAACTGACAAAAACAATAGCTCCTCTTTTGTCCAATACACTGTACTTGCAAGGAACAGTAGCGAGTGTTGTTTGCACTGTGTATGGCAATGGGAGCGCAATAGTGACTCTTCTTACCAGAAAACAACTCTTGCTCATAGGACCAGAAACTGCATGTGATTCAACTCTATTTAGGACTGGGAAACAAACGCTAGCTCGCCTTACAAAAAACACACTCTGCTTTTGAGAAAAGAGCACTCTTCTACTCTACTGTGTTTCCTATGGGGTCCGAACAGTGAGCTTGCTCAGAACAAAACAACTGTGCTTCCTACACACGGGCCATATCTAGTTCAACTCTGCTTAGGAAACTGACAAGAACAGTAGATCCAATTCAGTCCAATACACTGTACTTTCTGGGAACAGACGTGAGTGCTATTTGCACTGTTTATGGCAAAGGGAGCACAATAGTGACTTTCCTTACCAGAAAACATCCCTTGCTCGTAGGACCAAAAACTGCATGTGATTCAACTCCATTTAGGACTGGGAAACAAACGCTAGCTCGCCTTACAAGAAACACACTCTGCTTTTGAGAAAAGAGCAGTCTTCTACTCTACTGTGTTTCCTATAGGGCCAGAACAGTGAGCTTCTCAGAAGAAAAGAACTGTGCTTCCTACACACACACACTATATCTAGTTCAACTCTGCTTAGGAAACTGACAAGAACAGTAGATCCTCTTCAGTCCAATACACTGTACTTGCTGGGAGCAGACGCGAGTGCTATTTGCACTGTGTATGGCAAAGGGAGCACAATAGTGACTTTCCTTACCAGAAAACATCCCTTGCTTGTAGGACCTAAAACTGCATGGGATTCAACTCCATTTAGGACTGGGAAACAAACGATAGCTCACCTTACAAGAAACACACTCTGCTTTAGAGAAAAGAGCACTCTTCTACTCTACTGTGATTCCTATAGGGCCAGAAGAGTGAGCTTGCTCAGAACAAAAGAACTGTGCTTCCTACACACAAGGGCAATATCTAGTTCAACTCTGCTTAGGAAACTGACAAGAACAGTAGTTCCTCTTCAGTCCAATACACTGTACTTGCTGGGAACAGACGTGAGTGCTATTTGCACTGTGTAAGGCAAAGGGAACACAGTAGTGACTTTCCTTACCAGAAAACATCCCTTGTTCGTAGGACCAAAAACTGCATGTGATTAAACTCCATTTAGGACTGGGAAACAAACGCTAGCTCACCTTACAAGAAACACACTCTGCTTTAGAGAAAAGAGCACTCTTCTACTCTACTGTGTTTCCTATAGGGACAGAACAGTGAGCTTGCTCAGAACAAAAGAACTGTGCTTCCTACACACACGGGCCATATCTAGTTCAACTCTGCGTAGGAAACTGACAATAAACAGTAGCTCCTCTTCAGTCCAATACACTGTACTTGCTGGGAACAGACGCCAGTGCTATTTGCACTGTTTATGGCAAAGGGAGCGCATAGTGACTTTCTTTACCAGAAAACATCCCTTGCTCGTAGGACCAGAAACTGTATGTGATTCAACTCCATTTAGGACTTGGAAACAAATGCTAGCTCACCTTACAACAAACACACTCTGCTTTTGAGAAAAGAGCACTCTTCTACTCTACTGGGTTTCCTGTAGGGCCAGAACAGTGAGCTTGCTCAGAACAAAAGAACTGTGCTTCCTACAATCACGGGCTATATCTAGTTCAACTCTGCTTAGGAAACTGACAAGAACAGTAGCTCCTCTTCAGTCCAATACACTGTACTTGCTGGGAGCAGACGCGAGTGCTATTTTCACTGTGTATGGCAATGGGAGTGCAATAGTGACTCTTCCTACCAGAAAACAACTCTTGCTTGTAGGATCAGAAACTTCATGTGATTCAACTCTGTTTCTGACTGGGAAACAAACACCAGCTAGCCTTACAAGAAACACACTCTGCTTTTGAGAATAGAGCACTATTCTACTCTACAGTGTTTCCTATGGGGTCCGAAAATTGAGCTTGCTCAGAACAAAAGAACTGTGCTTCACACACACGGGCCATATTTAGTTCAACTCTGCTTAGGAAACTGACAAGATGGGTAGCTCCTCTTCTGTCCAATACACTGTACTTGCTGGGAACAGACGCGACTGCTATTTGCACTGTTTATGGCAATGTAGCACAATAGTGACTCTTCTTACCAGAAAACAACTCTTGCTCGTAAGACTAGAAACTGCATGGGATTCAACTCCATTTAAGACTGGGAAAAAAACGCTAGCTCGCCTTACAAGAAACACACTCTGCTTTTGAGAAAAGAGCACTCTTCTACTCTACTGTGTTTCCTAAGGGTCCAAACAGTGAGCTTGCTCAGAACAAAAGAACTGTGCTTTCTACACACTGACCATATGTAGTTCAACTCTGCTTAGGAAACTGACAAGAACAGTAGCTCCTATTCAGTCCAATACACTGTACTTGCTGGGAAAAGACGCGAGTGCTATTTGCCCTGTGTATGGCAATGGGAGCACAATAGTGACTTTCCTTACCAGAAAACAACTCTTGTTTGTAGGACCAGAAACTTCATGTGATTCAACTCCATTTAGGACTAGAAAACAAACGCTAGCTCGCCTTACAAGAAACACACTCTGCTTTTGAGAAAAGAGCACTCTTCTACTCTACTGTGTTTCCTATAGGGCCAGAACAGTGAGCTTGCTCAGAACATAAGAACTGTGCTTCCTACACACACTGGCCATATCTAGTTCAACTCTGCTTAGGAAACTGACAAGAACAGTAGCTCCTCTTCAGTCCGATACACTGTACTTGCTGGGAACAGACGCCAGTGCTATTTGCCCTTTGTATGACAATTGGAGCGCAATAGTGACTCTTCTTACCATAAAACAACTCTTGCTCCTAGGACCAGAAACTGCATGTGATTGAACTCCATTTAGGACTGGGAAACAAACGCTAGCTCGACTTACAAGAAACACATTCTGCTTTTGAGAAAAGAGCACTCTTCTACTTTACTGTGTTTCCTATAGGGCCAGAAGAGTGAGCTTGCTCAGAACAAAAGAAGTGTACTTCCTACACACATGGGCCATATCTATTTCAAGTTTGCTTAGGAAACTGACAAGAACAGTAGATCCTCTTCAGTCCAATACACTGTACATCCTGGAAACAGACGCGAGTGCTATTTGCCCTGTGTATGGCAATGGGAGCACAATAGTGACTCTTCCTACCAGAAAACAACTCTTGCTTGTAGGACCAGAAACTGCATGTAATTCAACTCCATTTAGGACTGGGAAACAAACGCTTGCTCACCTTACAAGAAACACGCTCTGCTTTAGAGAAAAGAGCACTCTTCTACTCTTCTGTGTTTCCTATGGGGTCCGAACAGTGAGCTTGCTCAGAACAAAAGAACTGTGCTTCCTACACACACGGACTATATCTAGTTCAACTCTGCTTAGGAAACTGACAAGAACAGTAGCTCCTCTTCAGTCCAATACACTGTACTTGCTGAGAACAGACGCGAGTGCTATTTGCACTGTTTAAGGCAAAGAGAACACAATAGTGACTTTCCTTACCAGAAAACATCCCTTGCTCATAGGACCAAAAACTGCATGTGATTCAACTCCATTTAGGACTGGGAAACAAATGATAGCTCACCACACAAGAAACACACTCTGCTTTAGAGAAAAGAGCACTTTTCTACTCTACTGTGTTTCCTAAAAGGCCAGAACAGTGAGCTTGCTCAGAACAAAAGAACTGTGCATCCTACACACTCGGGCTATATCTAGTTCAACTCTGCTTAGGAAACTGACAAGAACAGTAGCTCCTCTTCTGTCCAATACACTGTACTAGCTGGGAACAAACGAGAGTGCTATTTGCACTGTGTATGGCAATGGTAGCACAATAGTGACTTTCCTTACCAGAAAATATCCCTTGCTCGTAGGACCAAAAACTGCATGTGATTCAACTCCATTTAGGACTGGGAAACAAACGCTAGTTCGGCTTACAACAAACACACTCTACTTTGGAGAAAAGAGCACTCTTCTACACTACTGTGTTTCCTATAGGGCCAGAACAGTGAGCTTGCTCAGAAGAAAAGAACTGTGCATCCTACACAAACGGGCCATATCTAGTTCAACTCTGCTTAGGAAACTGACAAGAACAGTAGCTCCTCTTCAGTCCAATACACTGTACTTGCAGGTTGCAGACGTGAGTCCTATTTGCACTGTGTATGGCAATGGGAGCACAATAGTGACTCCTCTTACCAGAAAACAACTCTTACTTATAGGACCAGAAACTGCATGTGATTAAACTCCATTTAGGACTTGGAAACAAACGCTAGTTCACCTTAGAAGAAACACACTCTGCTTTGGAGAAAAGAGCACTCTTCGACTCTACTGTGTTTCCTATAGGGCCAGAACTGTGAGCTTGCTCAGAACAAAAGAACTGTGCTTCCTACACACACGGGCCATATCTAGTTCAACTCTGCTTAGGAAACTGACAAGAACAGTAGATCCTCTTCAGTCCAATACACTGTACATGCTGGGAACAGACGCCAGTGCTATTTGCCCTGTGTATGACAATTGGAGAGCAATAGTGACTCTTCTTACCATAAAACAACTCTTGCCCTATGAACAGAAACTGCATGTGATTGAACTCCATTTAGGACTGGGAAACAAACGCTAGCTCGCCTTACAAGAAACACATTCTGCTTTTGAGAAAAGAGCACTCTTCTACTCTACTGTGTTTCCTATAGGGCCAGAAGAGTGAGCTTGCTCAGAACAAAAGAAGTGTACTTCCTACACACAGGGGCCATATCTATTTCAAGTTTGCTTAGGAAACTGACAAGAACAGTAGATCCTCTTCAGTCCAATACACTGTACATCCTGGGAACAGACGCGAGTGCTATTTGCCCTTTGTATGGCAATGGGAACACAATAGTGACTCTTCTTACCAGAAAACAACTCTTGCTTGTAGGACCAGAAACTGCATGTAATTCAACTCCATTTAGGACTGGGAAACAAACACTAGCTCACCTTACAAGAAACACACTCTGCTTTAGAGAAAAGAGCACTCTTCTACTCTACTGTGTTTCCTATAAGGCCAGAACAGTGAGCTTGCTCACAACAAAAGAACTGTGCTTCCTACGCACTCAGGCTATATCTAGTTCAACTCTGCTTAGGAAACTGACAAGAACAGTAGCTCCTCTTCTGTCCAATACACTGTACTTGGTGGGAACAGACAAGAGTGCTATTTGCACTGTGTATGTCAATGGTAGCACAATAGTGACTTTCCTTCCCAGAAAACATCCCTTGCTCGTAGGACCAAAAACTGCATGTTATTCAACTCCATTTAGGACTGGGAAACAAACGCTAGTTCGCCTTACAACAAACACACTCTGCTTTTGAGAAAAGAGCACTCTTCTACACTACTGTGTTTCCTATAGGGCCAGAAAAGGGAGCTTGCTCAGAAGAAAAGAACTGTGCATCCTACACAAACGGGCCATATCTAGTTAAACTCTGCTTAGGAAACTGACAAGAACAGTAGCTCCTCTTCAGTCCAATACACTGTACTTGCAGGTAGTAGACGCGAGTCCTATTTGCACTGTGTATGGCAATGGGAGCACAATAGTGACTCCTCTTAACAGAAAACAACTCTTACTTATAGGACCAGAAACTGCATGTGATTCAACTCCATTTAGGACTTGGGAACAAACGCTAGTTCGCCTTAGAAGAAACACACTCTGCTTTGGAGAAAAGAGCACTCTTCTACTCTTCTGTGTTTCCTATGGGGTCCGAACAGTGAGCTTGCTCTGAACAAAAGAACTGTGCTTCCTACACACACGGGCCATATCTAGTTCAACTCTGCTTAGGAAACTGACAAGAACAGTAGCTCCTCTTCAGTCCAATACACTGTACTTGCTGGGAACAGACGAGAGTGCTATTTGCACTGGGTATGGCAAAGGGAGCACAATAGTGACTTTCCTTACCAGAAAACATCCCTTGCTCGTAGGACCAAAAACTGCATGTGATTCAACTCCATTTAGGACTGCGAAAAAAACGCTAGCTCATATTACAAGAAACACACTCTGCTTTAGAGAAAAGAGCACTCTTCTACTCTACTGTGTTTCCTAAAGGGCCAGAACAGTGAGCTTGCTCAGAACAAAAGAACTGTGCTTCCTACACACACACGCTATATCTAGTTCAACTCTGCTTAGGAAACTGACAAGAACAGTAGATCCTATTCAGTCCAATACACTGTACTTGCAGGGAGCAGACGCGAGTGCTATTTGCACTGTGTATGGCAAAGGGAGCACAATAGTGACTTTCCTTACCAGAAAACATCCCTTGCTCGTAGGACCAAAAACTGCATGGGATTCAACTCCATTTAGGACTGGGAAACAAAGGCTAGCTCGCCTTACAAGAAACACACTCTGCTTTAGAGAAAAGAGCACTCTTCTACTCTACTGTGATTCCTATAAGGCCAGGACAGTGAGCTTGCTCAAAACAAAAGAACTGTGCTTCCTACACACACGGGCAATATCTTGTTCAACTCTACTTAGGAAACTGACAAGAACTGTAGTTCCTCTTCAGTACAATACACTGTACTTTCTGGGAACAGACGTGAGTGCTATTTGCACTGTTTATGGCAAAGGGAGCACAATAGTGACTTTCCTTACCAGAAAACATCCCGTGCTCGTAGGACCAAAAACTGCATGTGATTCAACTCCATTTAGGACTGGGAAACAAACGCTAGCTCGCCTTACAAGAAACACACTCTGCTTTTGAGAAAAGAGCATTCTTCTACTCTACTGTGTTTCCTATAGGGCCAGAACAGTGAGCTTGCTCAGAACAAAAGAACTGTGCTTCCTACACACACATGCTATATCTAGTTCAACTCTGCTTAGGAAACTCAAAGGAACAGTAGATCCTCTTCAGTCCAATACACTGTCCTTGCTGGGAACAGAAGCCAGTGCTATTTGCACTGTGTATGGCAAAGGGAGCACAATAGTGACTTTCCTTACCAGAAAATATCCCTTGCTTGTAGGACCTAAAACTGCATGGGATTCAACTCCATTTAGGACTGGGAAACAAACGATAGCTCACCTTACAAGAAACACACTCTGCTTTAGAGAAAAGAGCACTCTTCTACTCTACTGTGATTCCTATAGGGCCAGAAGAGTGAGCTTGCTCAGAACAAAAGAACTGTGCTTCCTACACACAAGGGCAATATCTAGTTCAACTCTGCTTAGGAAACTGACAAGAACAGTAGTTCCTCTTCAGTCCAATTCACTGTAATTGCTGGGAACAGACGTGAGTGCTATTTGCACTGTGTAAGGCAAAGGGAACACAGTAGTGACTTTCCTTACCAGAAAACATCCCTTGTTCGTAGGACCAAAAACTGCATGTGATTAAACTCCATTTAGGACTGGGAAACAAACGCTAGCTCACCTTACAAGAAACACACTCTGCTTTAGAGAAAAGAGCACTCTTCTACTCTACTGTGTTTCCTATAGGGACAGAACAGTGAGCTTGCTCAGAACAAAAGAACTGTGCTTCCTACACACACGGGCCATATCTAGTTCAACTCTGCGTAGGAAACTGACAAGAACAGTAGCTCCTCTTCAGTCCAATACACTGTACTTGCTGGGAACAGACGCCAGTGCTATTTGCACTGTTTATGGCAAAGGGAGCGCAAAAGTGACTTTCTTTACCAGAAAACATCCCTTGCTCGTAGGACCAGAAACTGTATGTGATTCAACTCCATTTAGGACTGGGAAACAAACGCTAGCTCACCTTACAAGAAACACACTCTGCTTTTGAGAAAAGAGCACTCTTCTACTCTACTGTGTTTCCTGTAGGGCCAGAACAGTGAGCTTGCTCAGAACAAAAGAACTGTGCTTCCTACAATCACGGGCTATATCTAGTTCAACTCTGCTTAGGAAACTGACAAGAACAGTAGCTCCTCTTCAGTCCAATACACTGTACTTGCTGGGAGCAGACGCGAGTGCTATTTTCACTGTGTATGGCAATGGGAGTGCAATAGTGACTCTTCCTACCAGAAAACAACTCTTGCTTGTAGGATCAGAAACTTCATGGGATTCAACTCCATTTCTGACTGGGAAACAAACACCAGCTAACCTTACAAGAAACACACTCTGCTTTTGAGAATAGAGCACTATTCTACTCTACAGTGTTTCCTATGGGGTCCGAAAATTGAACTTGCTCAGAACAAAAGAACTGTGCTTCACACACACGGGCCATATTTAGTTCAACTCTGCTTAGGAAACTGACAAGAAGGGTAGCTCCTCTTCTGTCCAATACACTGTACTTGCTGGGAACAGACGCGACTGCTATTTGCACTGTTTATGGCAATGGTAGCACAATAGTGACTCTTCTTACCAGAAAACAACTCTTGCTCGTAAGACTAGAAACTGCATGGGATTCAACTCCATTTAAGACTGGGAAACAAACACTAGCTCGCCTTACAAGAAACACACTCTGCTTTTGAGAAAAGAGCACTCTTCTACTCTACTGTGTTTCCTAAGGGTCCAAACAGTGAGCTTGCTCAGAACAAAAGAACTGTGCTTTCTACACACGGACCATATGTAGTTCAACTCTGCTTAGGAAACTGACAAGAACACTAGCTCCTCTTCAGTCCAATACACTGTACTTGCTGGGAAAAGACGCGAGTGCTATTTGCCCTGTTAATGGCAATGGGAGCACAATAGTGACTTTCCTTACCAGAAAACAAATCTTGTTTGTAGGACCAGAAACTTCATGTGATTCAACTCCATTTAGGACTAGAAAACAAACGCTAGCTCGCCTTACAAGAAACACACTCTGCTTTTGAGAAAAGAGCACTCTTCTACTCTACTGTGTTTCCTATAGGGCCAGAACAGTGAGCTTGCTCAGAACATAAGAACTGTGCTTCCTACACACACTGGCCATATCTAGTTCAACTCTGCTTAGGAAACTGACAAGAACAGTAGCTCCTCTTCAGTCCGATACACTGTACTTGCTGGGAACAGACGCCAGTGCTATTTGCCCTGTGCATGACAATTGGAGCGCAATAGTGACTCTTCTTACCATAAAACAACTCTTGCTCCTAGGACCAGAAACTGCATGTGATTGAACTCCATTTAGGACTGGGAAACAAACGCTAGCTCGCCTTACAAGAAACACATTCTGCTTTTGAGAAAAGAGCACTCTTCTACTTTACTGTGTTTCCTATAGGGCCAGAAGCGTGAGCTTGCTCAGAACAAAAGAAGTGTACTTCCTACACACACGGGCCATATCTATTTCAAGTTTGCTTAGGAAACTGACAAGAACAGTAGATCCTCTTCAGTCCAATACACTGTACATCCTGGAAACAGACACGAGTGCTATTTGCCCTGTGTATGGCAATGGGAGCACAATAGTGACTCTTCCTACCAGAAAACAACTCTTGCTTGTAGGACCAGAAACTGCATGTAATTCAACTCCATTTAGGACTGGGAAACAGACGCTAGCTCACCTTACAAGAAACACGCTCTGCTTTTGAGAAAAGAGCACTCTTTTACTCTTCTGTGTTTCCTATGGGGTCCGAACAGTGAGCTTGCTCAGAACAAAAGAACTGTGCTTCCTACACACACGGGCCATATCTAGTTCAACTCTGCTTAGGAAACTGACAAGAACAGTAGCTCCTCTTCAGTCCAATACACTGTACTTGCTGGGAACAGACGCGAGTGCTATTTGCACTGTTTAAGGCAAAGAGAACACAATAGTGACTTTTCTTACCAGAAAACATCCCTTGCTCATAGGACCAAAAACTGCATGTGATTCAACTCCATTTAGGACTGGGAAACAAATGATAGCTCACCTTACAAGAAACACACTCTGCTTTAGAGAAAAGAGCACTTTTCTACTCTACTGTGTTTCCTATAAGGCCAGAACAGTGAGCTTGCTCAGAACAAAAGAACTGTGCTTCCTACACACTCGGGCTATATCTAGTTCAACTCTGCTTAGGAAACTGACAAGAACAGTAGCTCCTCTTCTGTCCAATACACTGTACTAGCTGGGAACAAACGAGAGTGCTATTTGCACTGTGTATGACAATGGTAGCACAATAGTGACTTTCCTTACCAGAAAATATCCCGTGCTCGTAGGACCAAAAAGTGCATGTGATTCAACTCCATTTAGGACTGGGAAACAAACGCTAGTTCGCCTTACAACAAACACACTCTGCTTCTGAGAAAAGAGCACTCTTCTACACTACTGTGTTTCCTATAGGGCAAGAACAGTGAGCTTGCTCAGAAGAAAAGAACTGTGTATCTTACACAAACGGGCCATATCTAGTTAAACTCTGCTTAGGAAACTGACAAGAACAGTAGCTCCTCTTCAGTCTAATACACTGTACTTGCAGGTAGCAGACGCGAGTCCTATTTGCACTGTGTATGGCAATGGGAGCGCAATAGTGACTCCTCTTACCAGAAAACAACTCTTACTTATAGGACCAGAAACTGCATGTGATTAAACTCCATTTAGGACTTCGAAACAAACACTAGTTCGCCTTAGAAGAAACACACTCTGCTTTGGAGAAATGAGCACTCTTCTACTCTACTGTGTTTCCTATAGGGCCAGAACTGTGAGCTTGCTCAGAACAAAAGAACTGTGCTTCCTACACACGGGCCATATTTGTTCAACTCTGCTTAGGAAACTGACAAGAACAGTAGATCCACTTCAGTCCAATACACTGTACATGCTGGGAACAGACACCAGTGCTATTTGCCCTGTGTATGACAATTGGAGCGCAATAGTGACTCTTCTTACCATAAAACAACTCTTGCTCCTAGGACCAGAAACTGCATGTGATTGAACTCCATTTAGGACTGGGAAACAAACGCTAGCTCGCCTTACAAGAAACACATTCTGCTTTTGAGAAAAGAGCACTCTTCTAATCTACTGTGTTTCCTATAGGGCCAGAACTGTGAGCTTGCTCAGAAAAAAAGAAGTGTACTTCCTACACACAAGGGCAATATCTATTTCAAATTTGCTTAGGAAACTGACAAGAACAGTAGTTCCTCTTCAGTCCAATACACTGTACATCCTGGGAAGAGACGCGAGTGCTATTTGCCCTGTGTATGGCAATGGGAGCACAATAGTGACTCTTCTTACCAGAAAACAACTCTTGCTTGTAGGACCAGAAACTGCATGTAATTCAACTCCATTTAGGACTGCGAAACAAACTCTAGCTCACCTTACAAGAAACACACTCTGCTTTTGATAAAAGAGCACTCTACTACTCTTCTGTGTTTCCTATGGGGTCCGAACAGTGAGCTTGCTCCGGACAAAAGAACTGTGCTTCCTACACACACGGGCCATATCTAGTTCAACTCTGCTTAGGAAACACAGAAGAACAGTAGATCCTCTTCAGTCCAATACACTGCACATGCTGGGAACAGACACCAGTGCTATTTACCCTGTCTATGACAATGGAAGCGCAATAGTGACTCTTCTTACCAGAAAACAACTCTTGCTCATAGGACCAGCAACTGCATGTAATTCAACTCCATTTAGGACTGGGAAACAAACGCTAGCTCACCTTACAAGAAACACACTCTGCTTTTGAGAAAAGAGCACTCTTCTACTCTACTGTGTTTCCTATGGTGTCCGAACAGTGAGCTTGCTCAGAACAAAAGAGCTGTGCTTCCTACACACACGGGCCATATCTAGTTCAACTCTGCTTAGGAAACTGACAAGAACAGTAGCTCCTCTTCTGTCCAATACACTGTACTTGCAAGGAACAGTAGCGAGTGTTGTTTGCACTGTGTATGGCAATGGGAGCGCAATAGTTACTCTTCTTACCAGAAAACAACTCTTGCTCATAGGACCAGAAACTGCATGTGATTCAACTCCATTCAGGACTGGGAAACAAACGCTAGCTCGCCTTACAAGAAACACACTCTGCTTTTGAGAAAAGAGCACTCTTCTACTCTACTGTGTTCCTATGGGGTCCGAACAGTGAGCTTGCTCAGAACAAAACAACTGTGCTTAATACACACGGGCCATATCTAGTTCAACTCTGCTTAGGAAACTGACAAGAACAGTAGCTCCTCTTCTGTCCAATACACTGTACTTGCAAAGATCAGTAGCGAGTGTTGTTTGCACTGTGTATGGCAACGGGAGCGCAATAGTGACTCTTTGCACCAGAAAACAACTCTTGCTCATAGGACCAGCAACTGCATGTAATTCAACTCCATTTAGGACTGGGAAACAAACGCTAGCTCACCTTGCAAGAAACACACTCTGCTTTTGAGAAAAGAGCACTGTTCTACTCTACTGTGTTTCCAATAGGGCCAGAACAGTCAGCTTGCTCAGAACAAAAGAACTGTGCTTCCTACACACATGGCCATATCTAGTTCAATTCTGCTTAGGAAACTGACAAGAACAGTAGATCCTCTTCAGTCTAATACACTGTACATGCTGGGAACAGACGCCAGTGCTATTTGCCCTGTGTATGACAATGGGAGGGCAATAGTGACTCTTCTTACCAGAAAACAACTCTTGCTTGTAGGACCAGAAACTGCACGTGATTCAACTCCATTTAGGACTGGGAAACAAATGCTAGCTCGCCTTACAAGAAACACACTCTGCTTTTGAGAAAAGAGCACTCTTCTACTCTACTGTGTTTCCTATGGTGTCCGAACAGTGAGCTTGCTCAGAACAAAAGAACTGTGCTTCCTACACACACGGGTCATATCTAGTTCAACTATGCTTAGGAAACTGACAAGAACAGTAGCTCCTCTTCAGTCCAATACACTGTACTTGCTGGGAACAGACGCCAGTGCTATTTGCACTGTGTATGGCAATGGGAGTGCAATAGTGACTCTTCTTACCAGAAAACAACTCTTGCTCCTAGGAACAGAAACTGCATGTGATTCAATTCCATTTAGGTCTGGGAAGCAAACGCTAACTCGCCTTAGAAGAAACACACTCTGCTTTTGAGAAAAGAGCTCTCTTCTACTCTACTGTGTTTCCTATAGGGCCAGAACAGTGAGCTTGCTCAGAACAAAAGAACTGTGCTTCCTATACACACGGTCCATATCTAGTTCAACTCTGCTTAGGAAACTGACAAGACCTGTATCACCTCTTCAGTCCAATACACTGTACTTGATTGGAACAGACGCAAGTGCTATTTGCACTGTGTATGGCAATGGGAGCGCAATAGTGACTTTTTTTTTTATTTACCAAATAACAACTCTACTCATAGGACCAGAAACTGCATGTGATTCAACTCCATTTAGGACTGGGAAACAAAAGCTAGCTCGCCTTACAAGAAACACACTCTGCTTTTGAAAAAAGAGCACTCTTCTACTCTACTGTGTTTCCTATTGGGTCCGAACAGTGAGCTTGCTCAGAACAAATGAACTGTGCTTCGTACACACACGGGCCATATCTAGTTCAAGTCTGCTTAGGAAACTGACAAGAACAGTAGCTCCTCTTCAATCCAATACACTGTACTTGCTAAGAGCAGACGCGAGTGCTATTTGCACTGTGTATGGCAATGGGAGCGCAATAGTGAATCTTCTTACCAGAAAACAACTCTTGCTCGTAGGACCAGAAACTGGATGTGATTCAACACCATTTAGGACTGGGAAACAAACGCTAGGTCGCCTTACACTAAACACACTCGGCTTTAGAGAAAAGAGCACTCTTCTACTCTACTGTGTTTCCTATGGGGTCCGAACAGTGAGCTTGCTCAGAACAAATGAACTGTGTTTTTTACACACATGGGCCATATCTAGTTCAACTCTGCTTAGGAAACTGACAAGAAGAGTATCTCCTCTTCAGTCCAATGCACTGTACTTGCTGGGAACAGACGAGTGCTATTTGTACTGTGTACAGCAATGGGAGCACAATAGTGACCCTTCTTACCAGAAAACAACTCTGGCTCTTAGGACCAGAAACTGCATGCGATTCAACTCCACTTAGGACTGGGAAACAAACGCTAGCTTGCTTTACAAGAAACACACTCTGCTTTTGAGAAAAGAGTACTCTTCTACTCTACTGTTTTTCCTATAGGGCCAGAACAGTAAGCTTGCTCAGAACAAAAGAAATGTGCTTCCTACACACAGGGGCCATATCTTGTTCAACTCTGCATCAGAAACTGACAAGAACAGTAGATCCTCTTCATTCCAATACACTGTACATGCTGGGAACAGACACGAGTGCTATTTGCCCTGTGTATGACAATGGGAGCGAAATAGTGACTCTTCTTACCAGAAAACAACTCTTGATCATAGGACCAGAAACAGCATGTGATTCAACTCCATTTAGGTCTGGGAAGCAAACGCTAGCTCGCCTTACAAGAAACACACTCTGCTTTTGAGAAAAGAGCACTCTTCTACTCTACTGTGTTTCCTATGGGGTCCGAACAGTGAGCTTGCTCAGAACAAATGAACTGTGCTTCCTATACATACGGGCCATATCTAGTTCAACTCTGCTTAGGAACCTGACAAGAACAGTAGCTCCTCTTCAGTCCAATACACTGTACTTGATTGGAACAGACACAAGTGCTATTTGTACTGTGTATGGCATTGGGAGCGCAATAGTGACTCTTCTTACCAAAAAATAACTCTACTCGTAGGACCAGAAACTGCATGTGATTCAAATTCATTTAGGACTGGGAAACAAAAGCTAGTCGCCTTACAAGAAATACACTCTGCTTTTGAGAAAAGAGCACTCTTCTTCTCTGCTATGTGTCCTATGGAGTCCGAACAGTGAGCTTGCTCAGAACAAAAGAACTGTGCTTCCTACGCACAGGGGCCATATCTAGTTCAACTCTGCTTAGGAAACTGACAAGAACAGTAGCTCCTCTTCAGTCCAATACACTGTACTTGCTGGGATCAGACGCGAGTGCTATTTGCACTGTGTAAGGATTTGGGAGCACAAAAGTGACTCTTTTTACCAGAAAACAACTCTTGCTCATAGGACCAGAAACTGCATGTGTTTCAACTCCATTTAGGACTGGGAAACAAATGATATCTCGCCTTACAAGAAAGGCACTCTGCTTTTGAGAAAAGAGCACTCTTCTACTCTACTGTGTTTCCTATAGGGCCAGTACAGTGAGCTTGCTCAGAACAAAAGAACTGTGCTTCCTACACAAATGGCCATATCCAGTTCAATCCTGCTTAGGAAACTGACAAGAACAGTAGCTCCTCTTCAGTCCAATACACTGTACTTGCTGGGAACAGATGCAAGTGCTATTTGCACTGTGTTTGGCAATGGGAGCGCAATAGTGACTTTCGTTACCAGAAAACAACTCTTGCTCGTATGACCAAAAACTGCATGTGATTCAACTCCATTTAGGACTGGGAAACAAACGCTAGCTCACCTTGCAAGAAACACACTCTGCTTTTGAGAAAAGAGCACTGTTCTACTCTACTGTGTTTCCAATAGGGCCAGAACAGTCAGCTTGCTCAGAACAAAAGAACTGTGCTTCCTACACACATGGCCATATCTAGTTCAATTCTGCTTAGGAAACTGACAAGAACAGTAGATCCTCTTCAGTCCAATACACTGTACATGCTGGGAACAGACGCCAGTGCTATTTGCCCTGTGTATGACAATGGGAGGGCAATAGTGACTGTTCTTACCAGAAAACAACTCTTGCTTGTAGGACCAGAAACTGCACGTGATTCAACTCCATTTAGGACTGGGAAACAAATGCTAGCTCGCCTTACAAGAAACACACTCTGCTTTTGAGAAAAGAGCACTCTTCTACTCTACTGTGTTTCCTATGGTGTCCGAACAGTGAGCTTGCTCAGAACAAAAGAACTGTGCTTCCTACACACACGGTCCATATCTAGTTCAACTATGCTTAGGAAACTGACAAGAACAGTAGCTCCTCTTCAGTCCAATACACTGTACTTGCTGGGAACAGACGCCAGTGCTATTTGCACTGTGTATGGCAATGGGAGTGCAATAGTGACTCTTCTTACCAGAAAACAACTCTTGCTCCTAGGAACAAAACTGCATGTGATTCAATTCCATTTAGGTCTGGGAAGCAAACGCTAACTCGCCTTAGAAGAAACACACTCTGCTTTTGAGAAAAGAGCACTCTTCTACTCTACTGTGTTTCCTATAGGGCCAGAACAGTGAGCTTGCTCAGAACAAAAGAACTGTGCTTCCTATACACACGGTCCATATCTAGTTCAACTCTGCTTAGGAAACTGACAAGACCTGTATCACCTCTTCAGTCCAATACACTGTACTTGATTGGAACAGACGCAAGTGCTATTTGCACTGTGTATGGCAATGGGAGCGCAATAGTGACTTTTTTTTTTTTTACCAAATAACAACTCTACTCATAGGACCAGAAACTGCATGTGATTCAACTTCATTTAGGACTGGGAAACAAAAGCTAGCTCGCCTTACAAGAAACACACTCTGCTTTTGAAAAAAGAGTACTCTTCTACTCTACTGTGTTTCCTATTGGGTCCGAACAGTGAGCTTGCTCAGAACAAATGAACTGTGCTTCGTACACACACGGGCCATATCTAGTTCAAGTCTGCTTAGGAAACTGACAAGAACAGTAGCTCCTCTTCAATCCAATACACTGTACTTGCTAAGAGCAGACGCGAGTGCTATTTGCACTGTGTATGGCAATGGGAGCGCAATAGTGAATCTTCTTTCCAGAAAACAACTCTTGCTCGTACGACAAGAAACTGCATGTGATTCAACTCCATTTAGGACTGGGAAACAAACGCTAGGTCGCCTTACAAGAAACACACTCTGCTTTTGAGAAAAGAGCACTCTTCTACTCTACTGTGTTTCCTATAGGGCCAGAACAGTGAGCTTTCTCAGGATAAAAGAACTGTGCTTCCTACACACACGGGCCATATCTAGTTCAACTCTGCTTAGGAAACTGACAAGAACAGTAGATCCTCTTCAGTCCAATACAATGTACAGGCTGGGAACAGACGCCAGTGATATTTGCCCTGTGTATGACAATGGGAGCACGATAGTGACTCTTCTTACCAGAAAACAACTCTTGCTCGTAGGACCAGAAACTGGATGTGATTCAACACCATTTAGGACTGGGAAACAAACGCTAGGTCGCCTTACACTAAACACACTCGGCTTTAGAGAAAAGAGCACTCTTCTACTCTACTGTGTTTCCTATGGGGTCCGAACAGTGAGCTTGCTCAGAACAAATGAACTGTGTTTTTTACACACATGGGCCATATCTAGTTCAACTCTGCTTAGGAAACTGACAAGAAGAGTATCTCCTCTTCAGTCCAATGCACTGTACTTGCTGGGAACAGACGAGTGCTATTTGTACTGTGTACAGCAATGGGAGCACAATAGTGACCCTTCTTACCAGAAAACAACTCTGGCTCTTAGGACCAGAAACTGCATGTGATTCAACTCCACTTAGGACTGGGAAACAAACGCTAGCTTGCCTTACAAGAAACACACTCTGCTTTTGAGAAAAGAGTACTCTTCTACTCTACTGTTTTTCCTATAGGGCCAGAACAGTAAGCTTGCTCAGAACAAAAGAAATGTGCTTCCTACACACAGGGGCCATATCTTGTTCAACTCTGCATCAGAAACTGACAAGAACAGTAGATCCTCTTCATTCCAATACACTGTACATGCTGGGAACAGACACGAGTGCTATTTGCCCTGTGTATGACAATGGGAGCGAAATAGTGACTCTTCTTACCAGAAAACAACTCTTGATCATAGGACCAGAAACAGCATGTGATTCAACTCCATTTAGGTCTGGGAAGCAAACGCTAGCTCGCCTTACAAGAAACACACTCTGCTTTTGAGAAAAGAGCACTCTTCTACTCTACTGTGTTTCCTATGGGGTCCGAACAGTGAGCTTGCTCAGAACAAATGAACTGTGCTTCCTATACACACGGGCCATATCTAGTTCAACTCTGCTTAGGAACCTGACAAGAACAGTAGCTCCTATTCAGTCCAATACACTGTACTTGATTGGAACAGACACAAGTGCTATTTGTACTGTATATGGCATTGGGAGCGCAATAGTGACTCTTCTTACCAAAAAATAACTCTACTCGTAGGACCAGAAACTGCATGTGATTCAAATTCATTTAGGACTGGGAAACAAAAGCTAGTCGCCTTACAAGAAATACACTCTGCTTTTGAAAAAAGAGCACTCTTCTTCTCTGCTATGTGTCCTATTAGGTCCGAACAGTGAGCTTGCTCAGAACAAAAGAACTGTGCTTCCTACGCACAGGGGCCATATCTAGTTCAACTCTGCTTAGGAAACTGACAAGAACAGTAGCTCCTCTTCAGTCCAATACACTGTACTTGCTGGGAACAGACGCGAGTGCTATTTGCACTGTGTAAGGATTTGGGAGCACAAAAGTGACTCTTTTTACCAGAAAACAACTCTTGCTCATAGGACCAGAAACTGCATGTGTTTCAACTCCATTTAGGACTGGGAAACAAATGATATCTCGCCTTACAAGAAAGGCACTCTGCTTTTGAGAAAAGAGCACTCTTCTACTCTACTGTGTTTCCTATAGGGCCAGTACAGTGAGCTTGCTCAGAACAAAAGAACTGTGCTTCCTACACAAATGGCCATATCCAGTTCAATCCTGCTTAGGAAACTGACAAGAACAGTAGCTCCTCTTCAGTCCAATACACTGTACTTGCTGGGAACAGATGCAAGTGCTATTTGCACTGTGTTTGGCAATGGGAGCGCAATAGTGACTTTCGTTACCAGAAAACAACTCTTGCTCGTATGACCAAAAACTGCATGTGATTCAACTCCATTTAGGACTGGGAAACAAACGCTAGCTCACCTTGCAAGAAACACACTCTGCTTTTGAGAAAAGAGCACTGTTCTACTCTACTGTGTTTCCAATAGGGCCAGAACAGTCAGCTTGCTCAGAACAAAAGAACTGTGCTTCCTACACACATGGCCATATCTAGTTCAATTCTGCTTAGGAAACTGACAAGAACAGTAGATCCTCTTCAGTCCAATACACTGTACATGCTGGGAACAGACGCCAGTGCTATTTGCCCTGTGTATGACAATGGGAGGGCAATAGTGACTCTTCTTACCAGAAAACAACTCTTGCTTATAGGACCAGAAACTGCATGTGATTCAAATTCATTTAAGACTTGGAAACAAAAGCTAGCTCACCTTACAAGAAACACACTCTGCTTTTGAGAAAAGAGCATTCTTCTTCTCTACTATGTTTCCTATGGGGTCTGAACATTGAGCTTTCTCAGAACAAAAGAACTGTGCTTCCTACACACACGGGCCATATCTAGTTCAACTCTGCTTAGGAAACTGACAAGAACAGTAGCTCCCCTTCAATACAATACACTGTACTTGCTGGAAACGGAGGCGAGTGCTATTTGCACTGTGTATGGCAATGGGAGCGCAATAGTGACTTTCCTTACCAGAAAACAACTCTTGCTCGTTGGACCAAAAACTGCATGTGATTGAACTCCATTTGGGACTGGGAAACAAACGCTAGATCGCCTTACAAGAAACACACTCTGCTTTTGAGAAAAGAGCACTCTTCTACTCTACTGTGTTTCCTATAGGGCCAGAACAGTGAGCTTGCTCAGAACAAAAGAAATGTGCTTCATACACACACGGGCCATATCTAGTTCAATTCTGCTTAGGAAACTGACAAGAACAGTAGCTCCTCTTCTGTCCAATACACTGTACTTGCTGGAAACAGACGCGAGTGCTATTTGCACTGTGTATGTCAACGGGAGCGCAATAGTGACTTTCCTTACCAGAAAACAACTCTTGCTCGTAGGACCAAAAACTGCATGTGATTCAACTCCATTTAGGACTGGGAAACAAACGCGGGCTCGCCTTACAAGAAACACACTCTGCTTTTGAGAAAAGAGCACTCTTCTACTCTACTGTGTTTCCTATAGGGCCAGTACAGTGAGCTTGCTCAGAACAAAAGAACTGTGCTTCCTACACAAATGGCCATATTCAGTTCAATCCTGCTTAGGAAACTGACAAGAACAGTAGCTCCTCTTCAGTCCAATACACTGTACTTGCTGGGAACAGATGCGAGTGCTATTTGCACTGTGTATGGCAATGGGAGCGCAATAGTGACTTTCATTACCAGAAAACAACTCGTGCACGTAGGACCAAAAACTGCATGTGATTCAACTCCATTTAGGACTAGGAAACAAACACCAGCTCGCCTAACAAGAAACATACTCTGCTTTTGAGAAAAGAGCACTCTTCTATTCTACTGTGTTTCCTATAGGGCCAGAACAGTGAGCTTGCTCAGAACAAAAGAACTGTGCTTCCTGCACACAGGGGCCATATCTAGTTCAACTCTGGTTAGGAAACTGACAAGAATAGTAGCTCCTCTTCAGTCCAATACACTGTACTTGCTGGGAACAGACGTGAGTGCTATTTGCACTGTGTATGGCACTGGGAGTGCAGTAGTGACTCTTTTTACCAGAAAACAACTCTTGCTCGTTGGACCAGAAACTGCATGGGATTCAACTCCATTTAGGACTGGGAAACAAATGCTAGCTTGCCTTACAAGAAACACACTCTTCTTTTGAGAAAAGAGCACTCTTCTACTCTACTGTGTTTCCTATAGGGCCAGAACAGTGAGCTTGCTCAGAACAAAAGAAATGTGCTTCATAAACACACGGGCCATATCTAGTTCAACTCTGCTTAGGAACCTGACAAGAACAATAGATCCTCTTCAGTCCAATACACTGTACATGCTGGGAACAAATGCCAGTGCTATTTGCCCTGTGTTTGACAATGGTAGCGCAATAGTGACTCTTCTTAACAGAAAATACTCTTGTTGTAGGACCAGAAACTGCATGTGATTCAACTCCATTTAGGACTGGGAAACAAATGCTATCTCGCCTTACAAGAAACACACTCTGATTTTGAGAAAAGAGCACTCTTGTACTCTACTGTGTTTCCTATAGGGCCAGTACAGTGAGCTTGCTAAGAACAAAAGAACTGTGCTTCCTACACAAATGGCCATATCCAGTTCAATTCTGCTTAGGAAACTGAGAAGTACAGTAGCTCCTCTTCAGTCCAATACACTGTACTTGCTGGGAACAGATGCGAGTGCTATTTGCACTGTGTTTGGCAATGGGAGCGCAATAGTGACTTTCCTTACCAGAAAACAACTCTTGCGCGTAGGACCAAAAAGTGCATGTGATTCAACTCCATTTAGGACTGGGAAACAAACACTAGCTCGCCTTACAAGAAACACACTCTGCTTTTGAGAAAAGAACACTCTTCTACTCTACTGTGTTTCCTATAGGGCCAGAACAGTGAGCTTGCTCAGAAGAAAAGAACTGTGCTTTCTGCACACACGGGCCATATCTAGTTCAACTCTGCTTAGGAAACTGACAAGAACAGTAGCTCGTCTTCAGTCCAATACACTGTACTTTCTAGGAACAGATGCAAGTGCTATTTGCATTGTGTATGACAATGGGAGCGCAATAGTGACTCTTCTTACCACAAAACAACTCTTGCTCGTAAGACCAGAAACTACATGGGATTCAACTCCATTTAGGACTGGGAAACAAACGCTAGCTTGCTTTACAAGAAACACACTCTGCTTTTGATGAAAGAGCAATGTGTTTCCTATCGGGTCCACACAGTGAGCTTGCTCAGAACAAAAAAACTGTGCTTCCTATACACACTGGACATATCTAGTTCAACTCTGCTTAGGAAACTGATAAGAACAGTAGCTCCTCTTCAGTCCAATACACTGTACTTGCTGGGAACAGAAGTGAGTGCTATTTGCGCTGTGTATGGCAAAGTGAGCGCAATAGTGACTTTCCTTACCAGAAAACAACTCTTGCTCGTATGACCAAAAACTGCATGTGATTCAACTCCATTTAGGACTGGGAAACAAACGCTAGCTCACCTTGCAAGAAACACACTCTGCTTTTGAGAAAAGAGCACTGTTCTACTCTACTGTGTTTCCAATAGGGCCAGAACAGTCAGCTTGCTCAGAACAAAAGAACTGTGCTTCCTACACACATGGCCATATCTAGTTCAATTCTGCTTAGGAAACTGACAAGAACAGTAGATCCTCTTCAGTCCAATACACTGTACATGCTGGGAACAGACGCCAGTGCTATTTGCCCTGTGTATGACAATGGGAGGGCAATAGTGACTCTTCTTACCAGAAAACAACTCTTGCTTGTAGGACCAGAAACTGCACGTGATTCAACTCCATTTAGGACTGGGAAACAAATGCTAGCTCGCCTTACAAGAAACACACTCTGCTTTTGAGAAAAGAGCACTCTTCTACTCTACTGTGTTTCCTATGGTGTCCGAACAGTGAGCTTGCTCAGAACAAAAGAACTGTGCTTCCTACACACACGGGTCATATCTAGTTCAACTATGCTTAGGAAACTGACAAGAACAGTAGCTCCTCTTCAGTCCAATACACTGTACTTGCTGGGAACAGACGCCAGTGCTATTTGCACTGTGTATGGCAATGGGAGTGCAATAGTGACTCTTCTTACCAGAAAACAACTCTTGCTCCTAGGAACAGAAACTGCATGTGATTCAATTCCATTTAGGTCTGGGAAGCAAACGCTAACTCGCCTTAGAAGAAACACACTCTGCTTTTGAGAAAAGAGCACTCTTCTACTCTACTGTGTTTCCTATAGGGCCAGAACAGTGAGCTTGCTCAGAACAAAAGAACTGTGCTTCCTATACACACGGTCCATATCTAGTTCAACTCTGCTTAGGAAACTGACAAGACCTGTATCACCTCTTCAGTCCAATACACTGTACTTGATTGGAACAGACGCAAGTGCTATTTGCACTGTGTATGGCAATGGGAGCGCAATAGTGACTTTTTTTTTTTTTACCAAATAACAACTCTACTCATAGGACCAGAAACTGCATGTGATTCAACTTCATTTAGGACTGGGAAACAAAAGCTAGCTCGCCTTACAAGAAACACACTCTGCTTTTGAAAAAAGAGTACTCTTCTACTCTACTGTGTTTCCTATTGGGTCCGAACAGTGAGCTTGCTCAGAACAAATGAACTGTGCTTCGTACACACACGGGCCATATCTAGTTCAAGTCTGCTTAGGAAACTGACAAGAACAGTAGCTCCTCTTCAATCCAATACACTGTACTTGCTAAGAGCAGACGCGAGTGCTATTTGCACTGTGTATGGCAATGGGAGCGCAATAGTGAATCTTCTTTCCAGAAAACAACTCTTGCTCGTACGACCAGAAACTGCATGTGATTCAACTCCATTTAGGACTGGGAAACAAACGCTAGGTCGCCTTACAAGAAACACACTCTGCTTTTGAGAAAAGAGCACTCTTCTACTCTACTGTGTTTCCTATAGGGCCAGAACAGTGAGCTTTCTCAGGATAAAAGAACTGTGCTTCCTACACACACGGGCCATATCTAGTTCAACTCTGCTTAGGAAACTGACAAGAACAGTAGATCCTCTTCAGTCCAATACAATGTACAGGCTGGGAACAGACGCCAGTGATATTTGCCCTGTGTATGACAATGGGAGCACGATAGTGACTCTTCTTACCAAAAAACAACTCTTGCTCGTAGGACCAGAAACTGGATGTGATTCAACACCATTTAGGACTGGGAAACAAACGCTAGGTCGCCTTACACTAAACACACTCGGCTTTAGAGAAAAGAGCACTCTTCTACTCTACTGTGTTTCCTATGGGGTCCGAACAGTGAGCTTGCTCAGAACAAATGAACTGTGTTTTTTACACACATGGGCCATATCTAGTTCAACTCTGCTTAGGAAACTGACAAGAAGAGTATCTCCTCCTCAGTCCAATGCACTGTACTTGCTGGGAACAGACGAGTGCTATTTGTACTGTGTACAGCAATGGGAGCACAATAGTGACCCTTCTTACCAGAAAACAACTCTGGCTCTTAGGACCAGAAACTGCATGTGATTCAACTCCACTTAGGACTGGGAAACAAACGCTAGCTTGCCTTACAAGAAACACACTCTGCTTTTGAGAAAAGAGTACTCTTCTACTCTACTGTTTTTCCTATAGGGCCAGAACAGTAAGCTTGCTCAGAACAAAAGAAATGTGCTTCCTACACACAGGGGCCATATCTTGTTCAACTCTGCATCAGAAACTGACAAGAACAGTAGATCCTCTTCATTCCAATACACTGTACATGCTGGGAACAGACACGAGTGCTATTTGCCCTGTGTATGACAATGGGAGCGAAATAGTGACTCTTCTTACCAGAAAACAACTCTTGATCATAGGACCAGAAACAGCATGTGATTCAACTCCATTTAGGTCTGGGAAGCAAACGCTAGCTCGCCTTACAAGAAACACACTCTGCTTTTGAGAAAAGAGCACTCTTCTACTCTACTGTGTTTCCTATGGGGTCCGAACAGTGAGCTTGCTCAGAACAAATGAACTGTGCTTCCTATACACACGGGCCATATCTAGTTCAACTCTGCTTAGGAACCTGACAAGAACAGTAGCTCCTATTCAGTCCAATACACTGTACTTGATTGGAACAGACACAAGTGCTATTTGTACTGTATATGGCATTGGGAGCGCAATAGTGACTCTTCTTACCAAAAAATAACTCTACTCGTAGGACCAGAAACTGCATGTGATTCAAATTCATTTAGGACTGGGAAACAAAAGCTAGTCGCCTTACAAGAAATACACTCTGCTTTTGAGAAAAGAGCACTCTTCTTCTCTGCTATGTGTCCTATGGGGTCCGAACAGTGAGCTTGCTCAGAACAAAAGAACTGTGCTTCCTACGCACAGGGGCCATATCTAGTTCAACTCTGCTTAGGAAACTGACAAGAACAGTAGCTCCTCTTCAGTCCAATACACTGTACTTGCTGGGAACAGACGCGAGTGCTATTTGCACTGTGTAAGGATTTGGGAGCACAAAAGTGACTCTTTTTACCAGAAAACAACTCTTGCTCATAGGACCAGAAACTGCATGTGTTTCAACTCCATTTAGGACTGGGAAACAAATGATATCTCGCCTTACAAGAAAGGCACTCTGCTTTTGAGAAAAGAGCACTCTTCTACTCTACTGTGTTTCCTATAGGGCCAGTACAGTGAGCTTGCTCAGAACAAAAGAACTGTGCTTCCTACACAAATGGCCATATCCAGTTCAATCCTGCTTAGGAAACTGACAAGAACAGTAGCTCCTCTTCAGTCCAATACACTGTACTTGCTGGGAACAGATGCAAGTGCTATTTGCACTGTGTTTGGCAATGGGAGCGCAATAGTGACTTTCGTTACCAGAAAACAACTCTTGCTCGTATGACCAAAAACTGCATGTGATTCAACTCCATTTAGGACTGGGAAACAAACGCTAGCTCACCTTGCAAGAAACACACTCTGCTTTTGAGAAAAGAGCACTGTTCTACTCTACTGTGTTTCCAATAGGGCCAGAACAGTCAGCTTGCTCAGAACAAAAGAACTGTGCTTCCTACACACATGGCCATATCTAGTTCAATTCTGCTTAGGAAACTGACAAGAACAGTAGATCCTCTTCAGTCCAATACACTGTACATGCTGGGAACAGACGCCAGTGCTATTTGCCCTGTGTATGACAATGGGAGGGCAATAGTGACTCTTCTTACCAGAAAACAACTCTTGCTTGTAGGACCAGAAACTGCATGTGATTCAAATTCATTTAAGACTTGGAAACAAAAGCTAGCTCACCTTACAAGAAACACACTCTGCTTTTGAGAAAAGAGCATTCTTCTTCTCTACTATGTTTCCTATGGGGTCTGAACATTGAGCTTTCTCAGAACAAAAGAACTGTGCTTCCTACACACACGGGCCATATCTAGTTCAACTCTGCTTAGGAAACTGACAAGAACAGTAGCTCCCCTTCAGTACAATACACTGTACTTGCTGGAAACGGAGGCGAGTGCTATTTGCACTGTGTATGGCAATGGGAGCACAATAGTGACTTTCCTTACCAGAAAACAACTCTTGCTCGTAGGACCAAAAACTGCATGTGATTGAACTCCATTTGGGACTGGGAAACAAACGCTAGATCGCCTTACAAGAAACACACTCTGCTTTTGAGAAAAGAGCACTCTTCTACTCTACTGTGTTTCCTATAGGGCCAGAACAGTGAGCTTGCTCAGAACAAAAGAAATGTGCTTCATACACACGGGCCATATCTAGTTCAATTCTGCTTAGGAAACTGACAAGAACAGTAGCTCCTCTTCTGTCCAATACACTGTACTTGCTGGAAACAGACGCGAGTGCTATTTGCACTGTGTATGTCAACGGGAGCGCAATAGTGACTTTCCTTACCAGAAAACAACTCTTGCTCGTAGGAACAAAAACTGCATGTGATTCAACTCCATTTAGGACTGGGAAACAAACGCGGGCTCGCCTTACAAGAAACACACTCTGCTTTTGAGAAAAGAGCACTCTTCTACTCTACTGTGTTTCCTATAGGGCCAGTACAGTGAGCTTGCTCAGAACAAAAGAACTGTGCTTCCTACACAAATGGCCATATTCAGTTCAATCCTGCTTAGGAAACTGACAAGAACAGTAGCTCCTCTTCAGTCCAATACACTGTACTTGCTGGGAACAGATGCAAGTGCTATTTGCACTGTGTATGGCAATGGGAGTGCAATAGTGACTCTTCCTACCAGAAAACAACTCTTGCACGTAGGACCAAAAACTGCATGTGATTCAACTCCATTTAGGACTAGGAAACAAACACCAGCTCGCCTAACAAGAAACATACTCTGCTTTTGAGAAAAGAGCACTCTTCTATTCTACTGTGTTTCCTATAGGGCCAGAACAGTGAGCTTGCTCAGAACAAAAGAACTGTGCTTCCTGCACACAGGGGCCATATCTAGTTCAACTCTGGTTAGGAAACTGACAAGAATAGTAGCTCCTCTTCAGTCCAATACACTGTACTTGCTGGGAACAGACGTGAGTGCTATTTGCACTGTGTATGGCACTGGGAGTGCAGTAGTGACTCTTTTTACCAGAAAACAACTCTTGCTCGTTGGACCAGAAACTGCATGGGATTCAACTCCATTTAGGACTGGGAAACAAATGCTAGCTTGCCTTACAAGAAACACACTCTTCTTTTGAGAAAAGAGCACTCTTCTACTCTACTGTGTTTCCTATAGGGCCAGAACAGTGAGCTTGCTCAGAACAAAAGAAATGTGCTTCATAAACACACGGGCCATATCTAGTTCAACTCTGCTTAGGAACCTGACAAGAACAATAGATCCTCTTCAGTCCAATACACTGTACATGCTGGGAACAAATGCCAGTGCTATTTGCCCTGTGTTTGACAATGGTAGCGCAATAGTGACTCTTCTTAACAGAAAATACTCTTGTTGTAGGACCAGAAACTGCATGTGATTCAACTCCATTTAGGACTGGGAAACAAATGCTATCTCGCCTTACAAGAAACACACTCTGATTTTGAGAAAAGAGCACTCTTGTACTCTACTGTGTTTCCTATAGGGCCAGTACAGTGAGCTTGCTAAGAACAAAAGAACTGTGCTTCCTACACAAATGGCCATATCCAGTTCAATTCTGCTTAGGAAACTGAGAAGTACAGTAGCTCCTCTTCAGTCCAATACACTGTACTTGCTGGGAACAGATGCGAGTGCTATTTGCACTGTGTTTGGCAATGGGAGCGCAATAGTGACTTTCCTTACCAGAAAACAACTCTTGCGCGTAGGACCAAAAAGTGCATGTGATTCAACTCCATTTAGGACTGGGAAACAAACACTAGCTCGCCTTACAAGAAACACACTCTGCTTTTGAGAAAAGAACACTCTTCTACTCTACTGTGTTTCCTATAGGGCCAGAACAGTGAGCTTGCTCAGAAGAAAAGAACTGTGCTTTCTGCACACACGGGCCATATCTAGTTCAACTCTGCTTAGGAAACTGACAAGAACAGTAGCTCGTCTTCAGTCCAATACACTGTACTTTCTAGGAACAGATGCAAGTGCTATTTGCATTGTGTATGACAATGGGAGCGCAATAGTGACTCTTCTTACCACAAAACAACTCTTGCTCGTAAGACCAGAAACTACATGGGATTCAACTCCATTTAGGACTGGGAAACAAACGCTAGCTTGCTTTACAAGAAACACACTCTGCTTTTGATGAAAGAGCAATGTGTTTCCTATCGGGTCCACACAGTGAGCTTGCTCAGAACAAAAAAACTGTGCTTCCTATACACACTGGACATATCTAGTTCAACTCTGCTTAGGAAACTGATAAGAACAGTAGCTCCTCTTCAGTCCAATACACTGTACTTGCTGGGAACAGAAGTGAGTGCTATTTGCGCTGTGTATGGCAAAGTGAGCGCAATAGTGACTTTCCTTACCAGAAAACAACTCTTGCTCGTATGACCAAAAACTGCATGTGATTCAACTCCATTTAGGACTGGGAAACAAACGCTAGCTCACCTTGCAAGAAACACACTCTGCTTTTGAGAAAAGAGCACTGTTCTACTCTACTGTGTTTCCAATAGGGCCAGAACAGTCAGCTTGCTCAGAACAAAAGAACTGTGCTTCCTACACACATGGCCATATCTAGTTCAATTCTGCTTAGGAAACTGACAAGAACAGTAGATCCTCTTCAGTCCAATACACTGTACATGCTGGGAACAGACGCCAGTGCTATTTGCCCTGTGTATGACAATGGGAGGGCAATAGTGACTCTTCTTACCAGAAAACAACTCTTGCTTGTAGGACCAGAAACTGCACGTGATTCAACTCCATTTAGGACTGGGAAACAAATGCTAGCTCGCCTTACAAGAAACACACTCTGCTTTTGAGAAAAGAGCACTCTTCTACTCTACTGTGTTTCCTATGGTGTCCGAACAGTGAGCTTGCTCAGAACAAAAGAACTGTGCTTCCTACACACACGGGTCATATCTAGTTCAACTATGCTTAGGAAACTGACAAGAACAGTAGCTCCTCTTCAGTCCAATACACTGTACTTGCTGGGAACAGACGCCAGTGCTATTTGCACTGTGTATGGCAATGGGAGTGCAATAGTGACTCTTCTTACCAGAAAACAACTCTTGCTCCTAGGAACAGAAACTGCATGTGATTCAATTCCATTTAGGTCTGGGAAGCAAACGCTAACTCGCCTTAGAAGAAACACACTCTGCTTTTGAGAAAAGAGCACTCTTCTACTCTACTGTGTTTCCTATAGGGCCAGAACAGTGAGCTTGCTCAGAACAAAAGAACTGTGCTTCCTATACACACGGTCCATATCTAGTTCAACTCTGCTTAGGAAACTGACAAGACCTGTATCACCTCTTCAGTCCAATACACTGTACTTGATTGGAACAGACGCAAGTGCTATTTGCACTGTGTATGGCAATGGGAGCGCAATAGTGACTTTTTTTTTTTTTACCAAATAACAACTCTACTCATAGGACCAGAAACTGCATGTGATTCAACTTCATTTAGGACTGGGAAACAAAAGCTAGCTCGCCTTACAAGAAACACACTCTGCTTTTGAAAAAAGAGTACTCTTCTACTCTACTGTGTTTCCTATTGGGTCCGAACAGTGAGCTTGCTCAGAACAAATGAACTGTGCTTCGTACACACACGGGCCATATCTAGTTCAAGTCTGCTTAGGAAACTGACAAGAACAGTAGCTCCTCTTCAATCCAATACACTGTACTTGCTAAGAGCAGACGCGAGTGCTATTTGCACTGTGTATGGCAATGGGAGCGCAATAGTGAATCTTCTTTCCAGAAAACAACTCTTGCTCGTACGACCAGAAACTGCATGTGATTCAACTCCATTTAGGACTGGGAAACAAACGCTAGGTCGCCTTACAAGAAACACACTCTGCTTTTGAGAAAAGAGCACTCTTCTACTCTACTGTGTTTCCTATAGGGCCAGAACAGTGAGCTTTCTCAGGATAAAAGAACTGTGCTTCCTACACACACGGGCCATATCTAGTTCAACTCTGCTTAGGAAACTGACAAGAACAGTAGATCCTCTTCAGTCCAATACAATGTACAGGCTGGGAACAGACGCCAGTGATATTTGCCCTGTGTATGACAATGGGAGCACGATAGTGACTCTTCTTACCAAAAAACAACTCTTGCTCGTAGGACCAGAAACTGGATGTGATTCAACACCATTTAGGACTGGGAAACAAACGCTAGGTCGCCTTACACTAAACACACTCGGCTTTAGAGAAAAGAGCACTCTTCTACTCTACTGTGTTTCCTATGGGGTCCGAACAGTGAGCTTGCTCAGAACAAATGAACTGTGTTTTTTACACACATGGGCCATATCTAGTTCAACTCTGCTTAGGAAACTGACAAGAAGAGTATCTCCTCCTCAGTCCAATGCACTGTACTTGCTGGGAACAGACGAGTGCTATTTGTACTGTGTACAGCAATGGGAGCACAATAGTGACCCTTCTTACCAGAAAACAACTCTGGCTCTTAGGACCAGAAACTGCATGTGATTCAACTCCACTTAGGACTGGGAAACAAACGCTAGCTTGCCTTACAAGAAACACACTCTGCTTTTGAGAAAAGAGTACTCTTCTACTCTACTGTTTTTCCTATAGGGCCAGAACAGTAAGCTTGCTCAGAACAAAAGAAATGTGCTTCCTACACACAGGGGCCATATCTTGTTCAACTCTGCATCAGAAACTGACAAGAACAGTAGATCCTCTTCATTCCAATACACTGTACATGCTGGGAACAGACACGAGTGCTATTTGCCCTGTGTATGACAATGGGAGCGAAATAGTGACTCTTCTTACCAGAAAACAACTCTTGATCATAGGACCAGAAACAGCATGTGATTCAACTCCATTTAGGTCTGGGAAGCAAACGCTAGCTCGCCTTACAAGAAACACACTCTGCTTTTGAGAAAAGAGCACTCTTCTACTCTACTGTGTTTCCTATGGGGTCCGAACAGTGAGCTTGCTCAGAACAAATGAACTGTGCTTCCTATACACACGGGCCATATCTAGTTCAACTCTGCTTAGGAACCTGACAAGAACAGTAGCTCCTATTCAGTCCAATACACTGTACTTGATTGGAACAGACACAAGTGCTATTTGTACTGTATATGGCATTGGGAGCGCAATAGTGACTCTTCTTACCAAAAAATAACTCTACTCGTAGGACCAGAAACTGCATGTGATTCAAATTCATTTAGGACTGGGAAACAAAAGCTAGTCGCCTTACAAGAAATACACTCTGCTTTTGAGAAAAGAGCACTCTTCTTCTCTGCTATGTGTCCTATGGGGTCCGAACAGTGAGCTTGCTCAGAACAAAAGAACTGTGCTTTCTACGCACAGGGGCCATATCTAGTTCAACTCTGCTTAGGAAACTGACAAGAACAGTAGCTCCTCTTCAGTCCAATACACTGTACTTGCTGGGAACAGACGCGAGTGCTATTTGCACTGTGTAAGGATTTGGGAGCACAAAAGTGACTCTTTTTACCAGAAAACAACTCTTGCTCATAGGACCAGAAACTGCATGTGTTTCAACTCCATTTAGGACTGGGAAACAAATGATATCTCGCCTTACAAGAAAGGCACTCTGCTTTTGAGAAAAGAGCACTCTTCTACTCTACTGTGTTTCCTATAGGGCCAGTACAGTGAGCTTGCTCAGAACAAAAGAACTGTGCTTCCTACACAAATGGCCATATCCAGTTCAATCCTGCTTAGGAAACTGACAAGAACAGTAGCTCCTCTTCAGTCCAATACACTGTACTTGCTGGGAACAGATGCAAGTGCTATTTGCACTGTGTTTGGCAATGGGAGCGCAATAGTGACTTTCGTTACCAGAAAACAACTCTTGCTCGTATGACCAAAAACTGCATGTGATTCAACTCCATTTAGGACTGGGAAACAAACGCTAGCTCACCTTGCAAGAAACACACTCTGCTTTTGAGAAAAGAGCACTGTTCTACTCTACTGTGTTTCCAATAGGGCCAGAACAGTCAGCTTGCTCAGAACAAAAGAACTGTGCTTCCTACACACATGGCCATATCTAGTTCAATTCTGCTTAGGAAACTGACAAGAACAGTAGATCCTCTTCAGTCCAATACACTGTACATGCTGGGAACAGACGCCAGTGCTATTTGCCCTGTGTATGACAATGGGAGGGCAATAGTGACTCTTCTTACCAGAAAACAACTCTTGCTTGTAGGACCAGAAACTGCATGTGATTCAAATTCATTTAAGACTTGGAAACAAAAGCTAGCTCACCTTACAAGAAACACACTCTGCTTTTGAGAAAAGAGCATTCTTCTTCTCTACTATGTTTCCTATGGGGTCTGAACATTGAGCTTTCTCAGAACAAAAGAACTGTGCTTCCTACACACACGGGCCATATCTAGTTCAACTCTGCTTAGGAAACTGACAAGAACAGTAGCTCCCCTTCAGTACAATACACTGTACTTGCTGGAAACGGAGGCGAGTGCTATTTGCACTGTGTATGGCAATGGGAGCACAATAGTGACTTTCCTTACCAGAAAACAACTCTTGCTCGTAGGACCAAAAACTGCATGTGATTGAACTCCATTTGGGACTGGGAAACAAACGCTAGATCGCCTTACAAGAAACACACTCTGCTTTTGAGAAAAGAGCACTCTTCTACTCTACTGTGTTTCCTATAGGGCCAGAACAGTGAGCTTGCTCAGAACAAAAGAAATGTGCTTCATACACACGGGCCATATCTAGTTCAATTCTGCTTAGGAAACTGACAAGAACAGTAGCTCCTCTTCTGTCCAATACACTGTACTTGCTGGAAACAGACGCGAGTGCTATTTGCACTGTGTATGTCAACGGGAGCGCAATAGTGACTTTCCTTACCAGAAAACAACTCTTGCTCGTAGGAACAAAAACTGCATGTGATTCAACTCCATTTAGGACTGGGAAACAAACGCGGGCTCGCCTTACAAGAAACACACTCTGCTTTTGAGAAAAGAGCACTCTTCTACTCTACTGTGTTTCCTATAGGGCCAGTACAGTGAGCTTGCTCAGAACAAAAGAACTGTGCTTCCTACACAAATGGCCATATTCAGTTCAATCCTGCTTAGGAAACTGACAAGAACAGTAGCTCCTCTTCAGTCCAATACACTGTACTTGCTGGGAACAGATGCAAGTGCTATTTGCACTGTGTATGGCAATGGGAGTGCAATAGTGACTCTTCCTACCAGAAAACAACTCTTGCACGTAGGACCAAAAACTGCATGTGATTCAACTCCATTTAGGACTAGGAAACAAACACCAGATCGCCTAACAAGAAACATACTCTGCTTTTGAGAAAAGAGCACTCTTCTATTCTACTGTGTTTCCTATAGGGCCAGAACAGTGAGCTTGCTCAGAACAAAAGAACTGTGCTTCCTGCACACAGGGGCCATATCTAGTTCAACTCTGGTTAGGAAACTGACAAGAATAGTAGCTCCTCTTCAGTCCAATACACTGTACTTGCTGGGAACAGACGTGAGTGCTATTTGCACTGTGTATGGCACTGGGAGCGCAGTAGTGACTCTTTTTACCAGAAAACAACTCTTGCTCGTTGGACCAGAAACTGCATGGGATTCAACTCCATTTAGGACTGGGAAACAAATGCTAGCTTGCCTTACAAGAAACACACTCTGCTTTTGAGAAAAGAGCACTCTTCTACTCTACTGTGTTTCCTATAGGGCCAGAACAGTGAGCTTGCTCAGAACAAAAGAAATGTGCTTCATAAACACACGGGCCATATCTAGTTCAACTCTGCTTAGGAACCTGACAAGAACAATAGATCCTCTTCAGTCCAATACACTGTACATGCTGGGAACAAATGCCAGTGCTATTTGCCCTGTGTTTGACAATGGTAGCGCAATAGTGACTCTTCTTAACAGAAAATACTCTTGTTGTAGGACCAGAAACTGCATGTGATTCAACTCCATTTAGGACTGGGAAACAAATGCTATCTCGCCTTACAAGAAACACACTCTGCTTTTGAGAAAAGAGCACTCTTGTACTCTACTGTGTTTCCTATAGGGCCAGTACAGTGAGCTTGCTAAGAACAAAAGAACTGTGCTTCCTACACAAATGGCCATATCCAGTTCAATTCTGCTTAGGAAACTGAGAAGAACAGTAGCTCCTCTTCAGTCCAATACACTGTACTTGCTGGGAACAGATGCGAGTGCTATTTGCACTGTGTTTGGCAATGGGAGCGCAATAGTGACTTTCCTTACCAGAAAACAACTCTTGCGCGTAGGACCAAAAAGTGCATGTGATTCAACTCCATTTAGGACTGGGAAACAAACACTAGCTCGCCTTACAAGAAACACACTCTGCTTTTGAGAAAAGAACACTCTTCCACTCTACTGTGTTTCCTATAGGGCCAGAACAGTGAGCTTGCTCAGAAGAAAAGAACTGTGCTTTCTGCACACACGGGCCATATCTAGTTCAACTCTGCTTAGGAAACTGACAAGAACAGTAGCTCGTCTTCAGTCCAATACACTGTACTTTCTAGGAACAGATGCAAGTGCTATTTGCATCGTGTATGACAATGGGAGCGCAATAGTGACTCTTCTTACCACAAAACAACTCTTGCTCGTAAGACCAGAAACTACATGGGATTCAACTCCATTTAGGACTGGGAAACAAACGCTAGCTTGCTTTACAAGAAACACACTCTGCTTTTGATGAAAGAGCAATGTGTTTCCTATCGGGTCCGCACAGTGAGCTTGCTCAGAACAAAAAAACTGTGCTTCCTATACACACTGGACATATCTAGTTCAACTCTGCTTAGGAAACTGATAAGAACAGTAGCTCCTCTTCAGTCCAATACACTGTACTTGCTGGGAACAGAAGTGAGTGCTATTTGCGCTGTGTATGGCAAAGTGAGCGCAATAGTGACTTTCCTTACCAGAAAACAACTCTTGCTCGTATGACCAAAAACTGCATGTGATTCAACTCCATTTAGGACTGGGAAACAAACGCTAGCTCACCTTGCAAGAAACACACTCTGCTTTTGAGAAAAGAGCACTGTTCTACTCTACTGTGTTTCCAATAGGGCCAGAACAGTCAGCTTGCTCAGAACAAAAGAACTGTGCTTCCTACACACATGGCCATATCTAGTTCAATTCTGCTTAGGAAACTGACAAGAACAGTAGATCCTCTTCAGTCCAATACACTGTACATGCTGGGAACAGACGCCAGTGCTATTTGCCCTGTGTATGACAATGGGAGGGCAATAGTGACTCTTCTTACCAGAAAACAACTCTTGCTTGTAGGACCAGAAACTGCACGTGATTCAACTCCATTTAGGACTGGGAAACAAATGCTAGCTCGCCTTACAAGAAACACACTCTGCTTTTGAGAAAAGAGCACTCTTCTACTCTACTGTGTTTCCTATGGTGTCCGAACAGTGAGCTTGCTCAGAACAAAAGAACTGTGCTTCCTACACACACGGGTCATATCTAGTTCAACTATGCTTAGGAAACTGACAAGAACAGTAGCTCCTCTTCAGTCCAATACACTGTACTTGCTGGGAACAGACGCCAGTGCTATTTGCACTGTGTATGGCAATGGGAGTGCAATAGTGACTCTTCTTACCAGAAAACAACTCTTGCTCCTAGGAACAGAAACTGCATGTGATTCAATTCCATTTAGGTCTGGGAAGCAAACGCTAACTCGCCTTAGAAGAAACACACTCTGCTTTTGAGAAAAGAGCACTCTTCTACTCTACTGTGTTTCCTATAGGGCCAGAACAGTGAGCTTGCTCAGAACAAAAGAACTGTGCTTCCTATACACACGGTCCATATCTAGTTCAACTCTGCTTAGGAAACTGACAAGACCTGTATCACCTCTTCAGTCCAATACACTGTACTTGATTGGAACAGACGCAAGTGCTATTTGCACTGTGTATGGCAATGGGAGCGCAATAGTGACTTTTTTTTTTTTTACCAAATAACAACTCTACTCATAGGACCAGAAACTGCATGTGATTCAACTTCATTTAGGACTGGGAAACAAAAGCTAGCTCGCCTTACAAGAAACACACTCTGCTTTTGAAAAAAGAGTACTCTTCTACTCTACTGTGTTTCCTATTGGGTCCGAACAGTGAGCTTGCTCAGAACAAATGAACTGTGCTTCGTACACACACGGGCCATATCTAGTTCAAGTCTGCTTAGGAAACTGACAAGAACAGTAGCTCCTCTTCAATCCAATACACTGTACTTGCTAAGAGCAGACGCGAGTGCTATTTGCACTGTGTATGGCAATGGGAGCGCAATAGTGAATCTTCTTTCCAGAAAACAACTCTTGCTCGTACGACAAGAAACTGCATGTGATTCAACTCCATTTAGGACTGGGAAACAAACGCTAGGTCGCCTTACAAGAAACACACTCTGCTTTTGAGAAAAGAGCACTCTTCTACTCTACTGTGTTTCCTATAGGGCCAGAACAGTGAGCTTTCTCAGGATAAAAGAACTGTGCTTCCTACACACACGGGCCATATCTAGTTCAACTCTGCTTAGGAAACTGACAAGAACAGTAGATCCTCTTCAGTCCAATACAATGTACAGGCTGGGAACAGACGCCAGTGATATTTGCCCTGTGTATGACAATGGGAGCACGATAGTGACTCTTCTTACCAAAAAACAACTCTTGCTCGTAGGACCAGAAACTGGATGTGATTCAACACCATTTAGGACTGGGAAACAAACGCTAGGTCGCCTTACACTAAACACACTCGGCTTTAGAGAAAAGAGCACTCTTCTACTCTACTGTGTTTCCTATGGGGTCCGAACAGTGAGCTTGCTCAGAACAAATGAACTGTGTTTTTTACACACATGGGCCATATCTAGTTCAACTCTGCTTAGGAAACTGACAAGAAGAGTATCTCCTCTTCAGTCCAATGCACTGTACTTGCTGGGAACAGACGAGTGCTATTTGTACTGTGTACAGCAATGGGAGCACAATAGTGACCCTTCTTACCAGAAAACAACTCTGGCTCTTAGGACCAGAAACTGCATGTGATTCAACTCCACTTAGGACTGGGAAACAAACACTAGCTTGCCTTACAAGAAACACACTCTGCTTTTGAGAAAAGAGTACTCTTCTACTCTACTGTTTTTCCTATAGGGCCAGAACATTAAGCTTGCTCAGAACAAAAGAAATGTGCTTCCTACACACAGGGGCCTTATCTTGTTCAACTCTGCATCAGAAACTGACAAGAACAGTAGATCCTCTTCATTCCAATACACTGTACATGCTGGGAACAGACACGAGTGCTATTTGCCCTGTGTATGACAAAGGGAGCGAAATAGTGACTCTTCTTACCAGAAAACCACTCTTGATCATAGAACCAGAAACAGCATGTGATTCAACTCCATTTAGGTCTGGGAAGCAAACGCTAGCTCGCCTTACAAGAAACACACTCTGCTTTTGAGAAAAGAGCACTCTTCTACTCTACTGTGTTTCCTATGGGGTCCGAACAGTGAGCTTGCTCAGAACAAATGAACTGTGCTTCCTATACACACGGGCCATATCTAGTTCAACTCTGCTTAGGAAACTGACAAGAACAGTAGCTCCTCTTCAGTCCAATACACTGTACTTGCTGGAAACAGACGCGAGTGCTATTTGCACTGTGTAAGGATTTGGGAGCACAAAAGTGACTCTTTTTACCAGAAAACAACTCTTGCTCGTAGGACCAGAAACTGCTTGTGTTTCAACTCCATTTAGGACTGGGAAACAAATGATATCTCGCCTTACAAGAAAGGCACTCTGCTTTTGAGAAAAGGGCACTCTTCTACTCTACTGTGTTTCCTATAGGGCCAGTACAGTGAGCTTGCTCAGAACAAAAGAACTGTGCTTCCTACACAAATGGCCATATCCAGTTCAATCCTGCTTAGGAAACTGACAAGAACAGTAGCTCCTCTTCAGTCCAATACACTGTACTTGCTGGGAACAGATGCGAGTGCTATTTGCACTGTGTTTGGCAATGGGAGCACAATAGTGACTTTCGTTACCAGAAAACAACTCTTGCACGTAGGACCAAAAACTGCATGTGATTCAACTCCATTTAGGACTGGGAAACAAACACCAGCTCGCCTAACAAGAAACATACTCTGCTTTTGAGAACAGAGCACTCTTCTACTCTACTCTGTTTCCTATAGGGCCAGAACAATGAGCTTGCTCAGAACAAAAGAAATGTGCTTCATACGCACACAGGCCATATTTAGTTCAATTCTGCATAGGAAACTGGCAAGAAGAGTAGCTCCATTTCAGTCCAATACACTGTACTTGATTGGAACAGACGCAAGTGCTATTTGTAATGTGTATTGGATTGGGAGCGCAATAGTGACTCTTCTTACCAAAAAATAACTCTACTCGTAGGACCAGAAACTGCATGTGATTCAAATTCATTTAAGACTTGGAAACAAAAGCTAGCTCACCTTACAAGAAACACACTCTGCTTTTGAGAAAAGAGCATTCTTCTTCTCTACTATGTTTCCTATGGGGTCTGAACATTGAGCTTTCTCAGAACAAAAGAACTGTGCTTCCTACACACACGGGCCATATCTAGTTCAACTCTGCTTAGGAAACTGACAAGAACAGTAGCTCCCCTTCAGTACAATACACTGTACTTGCTGGAAACGGAGGCGAGTTCTATTTGCACTGTGTATGGCAATGGGAGCGCAATAGTGACTTTCCTTACCAGAAAACAACTCTTGCTCGTAGGACCAAAAACTGCATGTGATTGAACTCCATTTGGGACTGGGAAACAAACGCTAGATCGCCTTACAAGAAACACACTCTGATTTTGAGAAAAGAGCACTCTTCTACTCTACTGTGTTTCCTATAGGGCCAGAACAGTGAGCTTGCTCAGGATAAAAGAACTGTGCTTCCTACACACACGGGCCATATCTAGTTCAACTCTGCTTAGGAAACTGACAAGAACAGTAGATCCTCTTCAGTCCAATACAATGTACAGGCTGGGAACAGACGCCAGTGATATTTGCCCTGTGTATGACAATGGGAGCGCGATAGTGACTCTTCTTACCAGAAAACAACTCTTGCTCGTAGGACCAGAAACTGGATGTGATTCAACACCATTTAGGACTGGGAAACAAACGCTAGGTCGCCTTACACTAAACACACTCGGCTTTAGAGAAAAGAGCACTCTTCTACTCTACTGTGTTTCCTATGGGGTCCGAACAGTGAGCTTGCTCAGAACAAATGAACTGTGTTTTTTACCCACATGGGCCATATCTAGTTCAACTCTGCTTAGGAAACTGACAAGAAGAGTATCTCCTCTTCAGTCCAATACACTGTACTTGCTGGGAACAGACGAGTGCTATTTGTACTGTGTACAGCAATGGGAGCACAATAGTGACCCTTCTTACCAGAAAGCAACTCTGGCTCTTAGGACCAGAAACTGCATGTGATTCAACTCCATTTAGGACTGGGAAACAAACTCTAGCTCACCTTGCAAGAAACACACTCTGCTTTTGAGAAAAGAGCACTGTTCTACTCTACTGTGTTTCCAATAGGGCCAGAACAGTGAGCTTGCTCAGAACAAAAGAACTGTGCTTCCTACACACATGGCCATATCTAGTTCAATTCTGCTTAGGAAACTGACAAGAACAGTAGATCCTCTTCAGTCCAATACACTGTACATGCTGGGAACAGACGCCAGTGCTATTTGCCCTGTGTATGACAATGGGAGGGCAATAGTGACTCTTCTTACCAAAAAACAACTCTTGCTTGTTGGACCAGAAACTGCACGTGATTCAACTCCATTTAGGACTGGGAAACAAATGCTAGCTCGCCTTACAAGAAACACACTCTGCTTTTGAGAAAAGAGCACTCTTCTACTCTACTGTGTTTCCTATTTTGTCCGAACAGTGAGCTTGCTCAGAACAAAAGAACTGTGCTTCCTACACACACGGGTTATATCTAGTTCAACTATGCTTAGGAAACTGACAAGAACAGTAGCTCCTCTTCAGTCAATACACTGTACTTGCTGGGAACAGACGTGAGTGCTATTTGCACTGTGTAATGCAATGGGAGCACAATAGTGACTTTCCTTACCAGAAAACAACTCTTGCTCGTACGTCCAGAAACTGCATGTGATTCAACTCCATTTAGGACTGGAAAACAAACGCTAGCTCGCCTTACAAGAAACACACTCCGCTTTTGAGAAAAGAGCACTCTTCTACTCTACTGTGTTTCCTATAGGGCCAGAACAGTGAGCTTGCCTAGAACAAAAGAACTGTGCTTCCTACACACGGGTCATATCTATTTCAACTCTGCATAGGAAACTGACAAGAACAGTAGATCCTCTTCAGTCCAATACACTGTACATACTGGGAACAGACGCCAGTGCTATTTGCCCTGTGTATGACAATGCGAGCGAAATAGTGACTCTTCTTACCAGAAAACAACTCTTTATCGTAGGACCAGAAACTGCATGTGATTCAACTCCATTGGGTCGGGGAAGCAAACGCTAACTCGCCTTAGAAGAAACACACTCTGCTTTTGAGAAAAGAGCACTCTTTTACTCTACTGTGTTTCCTACAGGGCCAGAAAGTGAGCTTGCTCAGAACAAAAGAACTGTGCTTCCTATACACAGGGGCCATATCTAGTTCAACTCTGCTTAGGAAACTGACAAAACCTGTATCACCTCTTCAGTCCAATACACTGTACTTTATTGGAACAGACGCAAGTGCTATTTGCACTGTGTATGGCAATGGGAGCGCAATAGTGACTTTTTTTTTTTTTTTACCAAATAACAACTCTACTCATAGGACCAGAAACTGCATGTGATTCAACTTCATTTAGGATTGGGAAACAAAAGCTAGCTCGCCTTACAAGAAACCCACTCTGCTTTTGAGAAAAGAGTACTCTTCTACTCTACTGTGTTTCCTATAGGGCCAGAACAGTGAGCTTGCTCAGAACAAAAGAACTGTGCTTCCTAGGCACACGTGCCATATCTAGTTCAACTCTGCTTAGGAAACTGACAAGAACAGTAGCTCCTCTTCAGTCCAATACACTGTACTTGCTGGTAGCAGATGTGAGTGCTATTTGTGCTGTGTATGGCAAAGGGAGCGCAATAGTGACTTTCCTTACCAGAAAAAAACTCTTGCTCCTACGTCCAGAAACTGCATGTGATTCAACTCCATTTAGGACTGGGAAACAAACGCTAGCTCGCCTTACAAGAAACACACTCTGCTTTTGAGAAAAGAGCACTCTTCTACTCTACTGTGTTTCCTATAGGGCCAGAACAGTGAGCTTGCTCAGAACAAAAGAACTGTGCTTCCGACACACACGGGTCATAACTATGTCAACTCTGCATAGGAAACTGACAAGAACAGTAGATCCTCTTCAGTGCAATACACTGTACATGCTGGGAACAGACGCCAGTGCTATTTGCCCTGTGTATGACAATGGGAGCGTGATAGTGACTCTTCTTACCAGAAAACAACTCTTGCTCGTAGGACCAGAAACTGCATGTGATTCAACTCCATTTAGGACTGGGAAGCAAACGCTAGGTCGCCTTACACTAAAAACACTCGGCTTTTGAGAAAAGAGCACTCTTCTACTCTACTGTGTTTCCTATGGGGTCCGAACAGTGAGCTTGCTCAGAACAAATGAACTGTGCTTTTTACACACATGGGCCATATCTAGTTCAACTCTGCTTACGAAACTGACAAGAACAGTATCTCCTCTTCAGTCCAATACACTGTACTTACTGGGAACAGAATCGAGTGCTATTTGCACTGTGTATAGCAATGGGAGCGCAATAGTGACTCTTCTTACCAGAAAACAACTCTTGCTCTTAGGACCAGAAACTGCTTGTGATTCAACTCCATTTAGGACTGAGAAACAAACGCTAGCTCACCTTACAAGAAACACACTCTGCTTTTGAGAATAGAGCACTCTTCTACTCTACTGTGTTTCCTATAGGGCCAAAACAGTGAGCTTGCTCAGAACAAAAGAACTGTGCTTCCTACACACACGGGCCATATGTAGTTCAACTCTGCTTAGGAAACTGACAAGAACAGTAGCTTCTCCACAGTCCAATACACTGTACTTGCTGGGAACAGACGCGAGTGCTATTTGCACTGTGTACGGAAATGGGAGCACAATAGTGAGTCTTCTTACCAGAAAACAACTCTTGCTCATAGGACCAGAAACTGCATGTGATTGAACTCCATTTACTGGGAAACAAATGCTAACTCGCCTTATAAGAAACACACTCTGCTTTTGAGAAAAGAGCACTCTTCTACTCTACTCTGTTTTCTATAGCGCCAGAACAGTTAGCTTGCTCAGAACAAAAGAACTGTGCTTCCTACACACACGGCCATATCTAGTTCAATTCTGCTTAGTAAATTGAGAAGAACAGTATCTCCTCTTCAGTCCAATACACTGTACATGCTGGGAACAGACGCCAGTGCTATTTGCACTGTGTACGACAAAGGGAGCACAATAGTAACTCTTCTTACCAGAAAACAACTCTTGCTCGTAGGACCAGAAAGTGCATGTGATTCAACTCTATTTAAGACTGGGAAACAAACGCTAGCTCGCCTTACAAGAAACACACTCTGCTTTTGAGAAAAGAGCACTCTTCTACTCTACTGTGTTTCCTATAGGGCCAGTACAGTGAGCCTGCTCAGAACAAAAGAACTGTGCTTCCTGCACAAATGGCCATATCCAGTTCAATTCTGCTTAGGAAACTGACAAGAACAGTATCTCCTCTTCAGTCCAATACACTGTACTTGCTGGGAATAGATGCACAACTCTTGTGCGTAGGACCAAAAACTGCATGTGATTCAACTCCATTTAGGACTGGGAAACAAACGCTAGCTCGCCTTACAAGAAACACAGTCTGCTTTTGAGAAAAGAGCACTCTTCTACTCTTCTGTGTTTCCTGTAGGGCCAGAACAGTGAAATTGCTCAGAACAAATGTACTGTGCTTCCTACACACACGGGCCATATCTAGTTCAACTCTGCTTAGGAACCTGACAAGAACAGTAGATCCTCTTCAGTCCAATACACTGTACATGCTGGGAACAAATGCCAGTGCTATTTGCCCTGTGTATGACAATGGGAGTGCAATAGTGACTCTTCTTACCAGAAAACAACTCTTGCTCGTAGGACCAGAAACTGCATGTGATTCAACTCCATTTAGGTCTGGGAAGCAAACGCTAGCTCGCCTTACAAGAAACACTCTCTGCTTTTGAGAAAAGAGCACTCTTCTACTCTACTGTGTTTCCTATGGGGTCCGAACAGTGAGCTTGCTCAGAACAAAAGAACTGTGCTTCTTATACACACGGGCCATATCTAGTTCAACTGTGCTTAGGAAACTGACAAGGACAGTAGCTCCTCTTCAGTCTAATACACTGTACTTGATTGGAACAGACACAAGTGCTATTTGTACTGTGTATGGCAATTGGAGCGCAATAGTGACTCTTCTTACCAAAAAATAACTCTACTCGTAGGACCAGAAACTGCATGTGATTCAAATTCATTTAGGACTTGGAAACAAAAGCTAGCTCGCCTTACAAGAAACACACTCTGCTTTTGAGAAAAGAGCACTCTTCTTCTCTATTATGTGTCCTATGGCGTCCGAACAGTGAGCTTGCTCACAACAAAAGAACTGTGCTTCCTATGCACCCGGGCCATATCTAGTTCAACTCTGCTTAGGAAACTGACAAGAACAGAAGCTCCTATTCAGTCCAATACACTGTACTTGCTGGGAAAAGATGCGAGTGCTATTTGCACTGTGTTTGGCAATGGGAGTGCAATAGTGACTTTCCTTACCAGAAAACAACTCTTGCGCGTAGGACCAAAAACTGCATGTGATTCAACTCCATTTAGGACTGGGAAACAAACGCTAGCTCGCCTTACAAGAAACACACTCTGCTTTTGAGAAAAGAGCACTCTTCTACTCTACTGTGTTTCCTATAGGGCCAGAACAGTGAGCTTGCTCAGAACAAAAGAACTGTGCTTCCTACACACACTGGCCATATCTAGTTCAACTCTGCTTAGGTAACTGACGAGAACAGTGGCTCCTCTTCAGTCCAATACTATGGTGATATTTTATTTGTATTAAAATGTTATTTGTATGTTTATAAATAAAGTTGCCCGGGTGTCAGAGCTATTAGCAAGACATAGGAAAGCAGGGCAGTGGTGGCGTATACTTGTATTCCCAGCACTTGGTATACAGATCTGGGTAAGTCTCTGTGTGTTCAGGGATACAGCCATTATTGGACACACATGCCTTTAATCTCAATACCAAGCAAGGAAAACTTGGAGGCCTATACAGACAGGCCATGACAAGGCAGTCATGTGGTTGGGTTTACAACCAATGAGAAGGCAGAACAGGAACACTATATAAAGACATTAACAAAGGGGTAGTGAGTTCTGAGAGGTAGGACCACTGCAGGAGGAAGGGTAAGGTTTTAGCTCTTAGCTCTGACCTCTTGGCTTTCTTCTTTGCATTGGTTCTGTGTTTCTTATTAAATAAGAAGGTTGTTTACATCTACATTTGGCGCCCAACGTGACAAGAATCCATTAACAACCGCTTGGCTTGGCTTGGCGGCAGGTCCGGTTTCCGGCCTGGGAGGCCCGGCTGCCTAGCTCGGGCCCAGGCCTGACTGACCAGCAGCTGGAGCTACTTGCAACTGCTACAAACAACTCAGGCCTGCCCTGCCGAATAGGGCCCATACCCGTAAAGCCAAGGCTTGACTCGGCTCAAGCCGCTACTCTTTCTCTCTCTCTCTCTCTCTCTCTCTCTCTCTCTCTCTCTCTCTCTTTCTGGATTCACACCTGGAACACCAGGAAGCTGTTTTGAAATTCCCTGGGATTCTACTGTTCTACCCAGACTTGGTAAGTCAATTAACATATCTATTTAAAAGAGAATTTTTTTTTCTACATTAAAAAAAATGGGCTTTATGTGTGCATTGGAAGAAAATTGGACTTTGTTTGAAATTTTAGGCACTGTGACAATGGAACAACTATAAGAAAAGGTTAATATTGATCGAATTATTCAGTTTATTACTTTTCTTATCCTCATTTTACTATTTAAAAAGATAGTCAATTTAAGTACCAGGATAACAGTCTTAGAAAAACCTATTAAACTAGTAAAAATGAATTATAGAGAAATTCAAAATCAGACAGAAGAAATAAACAGTGAAGTTGTTTCAAAATTGGATCATAAGGTTACAGAAAGAAAGCCAGTTTTCACACAATCACCCTTAATTTATCCGGTAGCGGTACAGCAGCTACCTGATGAAGAGAATGAACAGAATACTTGGGCTCCAATTAAAATGTTAGACTTACGAAGATTTAAGGAGGCAATAGCATCTTATGGCATGCACTCCCCATATGTAAAGCAAATGTTAAACAACTGGTCAACTAGTAATAGGATTATACCAAAGGACTGGCGGGAATTGGCACAGGCTGTTCTTGAACCTGGACAACATCTCCAGTGGAAAATGTGGTTCAATAATGAGGCTAAAAATATAGAAAAACAATGGAGGGATAGCGGAATACAAGTCTGTCAGGATCAGCTTATTGGAGAAGGCCAATATGCTTCAGTAGAAACACAAAGTTTATATGATGTCCAAACCCTAGTTCTATGTCGAAAGGCAGCTTTGAATGCATGGGACAAAGTTGAAGAACCAGGAAAAAAAACTGAGTCATTTACAAAGGTTATACAGGGCCCAAAAGAATCTTTCACAGATTTCTTACAAAGATTGACTTCAGCAGTACAGAAAATGGTCCCGAATTCAGAGGCTAGTCAGATAATAATTGAATCTTTGGCCTTTGAGAATGCAAATGCAGCATGCAAAAGGATAATCAGGCCGTTAAAGGCAAGATCTGCACCTTTGGAAGATTGGATTAGAGATACAGTTAATGTTGAGGCTTATGACCATGATGATATGTGGGTAGGAAAAGCAATTTCAAAAGGTTTGAGCAATGTTAGATGTTTTGGATGTGGAAAGCAAGGACATTTGAAAAGGGATTGTAAACAGGTCATTCCTAGAAATAATGTTTCTTCAAGGAACACTGGCAACAGAATGCCCCTTCCTTCTGGAGTATGCAGAAGGTGTGGTAAGGGAAAACACTGGACCAACGAATGTAGATCAACAAGGGACAGACAGGGTAATCCTCTGCCTCGAGCCTCGGGAAACTCCCAGAGGGGCCTCAGGCAGGCCCCCACAGTAAATCCAGTTCAAACGTTTCCTGCAGTTGTAGAGGAAACCCCTACTCAAAGCAACTAAATAACAAAATGTCTATAGGAATAAATCATGTTAGTCGAGATGATGAAACAGAGAAAATAGGGAATTCAGGAAAAAAACATAAAGAAAATTTTTTGGCAAACTTCTATTAATGAACAAAGACCAAAACTAACAATAAAAATAAATGGTGTTTTGTTGTCTGGTCTGGTAGACACAGGTGCTGACATTACCATAATTGCACCAGAATTTTGGCATCCAACTTGGCCTCCTCAGGAGGTAAACGTTCAACTGTTAGGAATTGGGACATTATCTCGAGTGAAACAAAGTGCAAGATGGCTTGAATGTATAGGTCCAGAAGGACAGAAAGGAAAATTAAAACCATATATGGCTAACATAGCTATGAACCTGTGGGGTCGAGATTTGTTACAACAATGGAATACTCAGATTAATATCCCTCCAATCTCAGAAACAAATCATAAATTAGTACATGTTTCTGAGAGAAATATTAAAAGATATTATTCTAATGAGTGCTCACCAGCCATCCATGTCATACAAGAACAGGGCACAACTGATAATTTTCCAAAAACACCAACAGCTCTACCTTTAAAATGGTCAACAGATAAGCCTGTATGGGTTCAGCAATGGCCTTTAACAACAGAGAAACTCCAGGCTTTACAAGAGCTGGTGGAAGAACAGTTAAATGCTCATCATATTGAAGAATCAACCAGCCCTTGGAATTCTCCTGTATTTGTTGTTAAAAAGAAATCTGGTAAATGGAGAATGGTAACAGACCTTAGAGCAATTAACAAAGTAATTCAGCCAATGGGCTCTTTACAATCTGGAATTCCTTTGCCTACTCTGTTACCAAAAGGATGGCCTCTCATAGTTATTGATTTAAAAGACTGTTTCTTTTCAATACCGTTACAAGAAAAAGACAGAGAAAGATTTGCTTTCACAGTGCCTACTTATAATAATTCTCAACCGGTTAAAAGATTTCAATGGAGGGTTCTCCCACAGGGAATGTTGAATAGCCCAACTTTGTGCCAATATTTTGTAAAACAGCCATTAGAAGTGATACGTAAAAAATTTCCTAAATCTATAATTTATCATTATATGGATGATATTTTATTAGCTGACTCAAATGCAGATACTTTAGAAAGAATGTTTGAAGAAGTAAAGAAAATTTTGACTTGCTGGGGTTTACAAATTGCCCCCGAAAAGATACAAAGAGGAGATTCTATTAATTACTTAGGATATAAAATAGAACTTCAAAAAATTAGACCTCAAAAGGTGCAAATTAGGAGAGATAGACTACAGACTCTTAATGACTTTCAAAGATTATTTGGAGACATTTCTCATCGAAGAACTATTGTTGGGGTAAAAAATGATGAACTGAATAATTTGTTTAAAACCTTAGAAGGTGATAAGGACTTGAACAGTCCAAGAGAATTATCACCTGAAGCTGAAAAAGAATTGGCCTTGGTAGAAAAGAAAGTACATAAAGGGCACGTAGATCGTATTGATCCAAAGCTGGATTGCATTTTGGTTATTTTACCTTCTAGGCATTCTCCAACAGGAATATTAATGCAAAGGGAAGATATTATATTAGAATGGATATTTTTACCAAATAAACCAAATAAAAAATTAAAAACTTATGTAGAAAAAATCTCTGACTTGATTTGGAAAGGATAATTGAGACTTCGTCAGTTAGCAGGAATAGACCCAGCAGAAATTGTTGTACCTTTAACTAAGGAGGATATTGAAAAATTATGGATAGAAAATGAAGCTTGGCAAAAAGCTTGTAGTAATTTTTTGGGAGAAATTAACAGCAAATATCCCAAAAGCAATAGAATTGATCTTATAAAGAGAGCTGATTGGATCTTGCCTCGAATTGTGAGGAAAAAACCCATATCTGGAGTTCGTACATTTTATACAGATGCCAACAAATAAGGAAAGGCAGGTTACAAATCAGAAAATTTAAGTAAAGTGGTTCAAAGTCCTTATAATTCAGTTCAAAAATCAGAATTGTATGCTATTCTGTTGGTATTAATGGATTTTTCAGAACCTCTCAATGTAGTAACTGACTCTCAGTATGCTGAAAGAGTAGTATTACATATTGAGACTGCAGAATTTATCCACGATACTTCAGAATTAACTACATTATTTATTCAATTACAAGATACAATCAGAAAAAGGAGTCATCCTTTATATATAACTCACATCCAATCCCATACTGGTCTGCCAGGCCCTCTAGCACAAGGCAATGATGAGATTGATAAATTATTGATAGGAAATGTGTTGGAGGCCTCAGAATTTCATAAAAAACATCATGTAAATAGTAAAGGTTTAAAAAAGGATTTTTCCATAACCTGGCAACAAGCCAAAGAAATAGTAAGGAAATGTCCTACTTGTTCCTTCTACAATCAAACGCCATTACCAGCAGGATGTAACCCAAAGGGTACTCAGAGGAATGAAATCTGGCAGATGGACGTGTTTCACTTTGCAGAATTTGGAAAATTGAAATATGTACACCACACTATTGATACTTATTCAGGATTTCAATGGGCAACTGCTTTGAGTTCTGAAAAAGCTGATTCTGTAATCACTCATTTGCTAGAAGTTATGGCCATTATGGGTATACCTGCACAAATCAAAACTGATAATGCTCCATCATATGTCTCTGTTAAAATGAAACAGTTTTTTGCTTATTATAATATAAACCATATTACAGGTATACCACATAATCCTACAGGTCAAGCAGTTATAGAAAGATCAAACAGAACTCTAAAGGATATGCTAAATAAACAGAAAGGAGTAACAAAAACCCCCAGAAATAGACTACATAATGCTCTATTAACTTTAAATTTTCTCAATGCCAATGAGAAAGGAACAACAGCTGCAGAGAGACATTGGATAATAGAAAAAACTACAGAATTAAATCAACCTATATACTTTAAGGATGTGCTGACCTCAGAATGGAAACCAGGATATGTATTTCATTGGGGACGAGGTTTTGCTTTTATTTCTACAGGAGAAGATAAGCTGTGGGTACCATCAAAATTGATAAAGGTTCGATTTGAACAAGAGAGACCTCTTAATTAGAGGAGGTGATAGTTCATCAACTATCATGAACATCCAATTTAAACTAACTTACACCAGTAACATATATCTTTTCATTTAATCAGATAGTAACTTGCCAAAAAGGAACATCCCCAAAAAACCTTGGGGAAAGGTTTTTGTTTTTGTCTTTTAGGAGAATGAAGGTTAAGGAATTTGAAGAACACTGGACAAATGAGACAACTGAAGAAAAGGGACAAATCGTCTATCCTAAGAAACAGAGTGAAATGGCATATGGGTATGTTATCTAAAAAATTTTATGTCTTCCTAAATGTTTGTTTCTGCTTTTCTTTAAAGATTTAACACTATTTAACTTCTAATAGTCCCAGTTCAATTAAAATTTAAAGCTGACTTTGGAGTTGGAGAATGGCTCGCTCCTTCTTTAAACTCAAGCATGTTGTTAAAAGGAAAATACAGACTCTCTGTATCATGCCAGAGGAAAAGAGCCATCTTCTGCTATGGGACAGGAGAAAAGCCAAATTAATTAAGGGACTATTCTATTACTAATCTCAACTCTTTGATTCTATTCTGATTCTTTAAACTTTTCTTAAAGTATGAAATTTATATCAAAATTTACAAGATTAATATATATAGATATATATACATTTTAAACTTTGTTAAGATATATAAATGGTCATATAGAGTACTAACTAATTCTAAAAAGCCGCATATATAGTCTTTGTGTTCGAGTCTCTTATCAGTTTTTTGCAGGAAATCACGGTCAGGCCTAACATCAACTGAAGTCTCCAGGAAGAAGATGGGGCCCCACAACAACAACAATTCCACATGGACAATAATAACATCACTAAGCTGACAAACATCATCTACAGATCAGCTTTGAACTACAAAGTGCTCAGAGCAATTTTGAGAGCGCTAGCTGAAATGATCCAGTCTCAAAGACTACTTGAATAAGGATTTGAGATAAACCCTGAACTTTGGCATTATATACAGACTGGATAACGAAGGATATAGTTACCTTTCCTAGAATTTGACAATTAACCTAAAATTATTCTTTCAGGATAAAGATAACTTTGCCCATACCCAGCAGGAAGCAATTTCAAGAATACGACGCCCACATTCCTAAAGAGGTGGTGTGGGGTGGTTGGTTTTTTTTTGGTCTTCTAGGTCTTTTAATGGGTTTTGGGTCTGGGATAATTTTCATTGATTAGGGGGGTTGGTTATAAGTTGTTGTAAAAGGTGAGGAAAAGGGCTAAGCAAAGGAGATTAGATTTAAGGTTCTTATTAAAAAAAGAGAGAAAGAAAGAAAGAAAAAAATGTAAATACTTTACATTGGATTGGATTGTTTTATAGCGTATATAAATTATATATATTGAAATTGATATTATTAGAAAATGCTATATGTATATTTCTAATTGTACCATTCATTTAACAATGTAATGCAATTTTCTAATCCTTGAATGTTGTTATTACCAACTATTAGGATATAAAGAAATGAAAGTTAGTAGTTAGACATTATAATAGAACTTGTAGTTATATTAGGTATGTTTTCAATACTGAGTAGATATATTTTAGATAGACAGGTTATCTTCAAACCCTTCAGAGATCTACAGAATATGGCATTTAAAATGTTTTAATAACTTAGAAAAATTTTCTTTTTTGTTATGACTATGAGACATGTAGGCTCCTGACAGTACCAATCTACTTCAGAGAAAATATGGGCATTGAAAAAACTGTAATTGGAGTTAACTTTCATTGTAGCAAAAGTTAGCCACTGGACAACAAAGTATCCTCGAATCAACTGCTGATGAACAGGACAGACAAGACACGAAACAAAGGACTACTGATTCTTGTCAAAACAAGTGTGGTTATGGCTTTATTAAAAGGCATCTTCTGAGGCCAGGACAATATGGCACCATCCCTGAAGTGGCCTTCGTAATCCGGGAAAGGTACAGTGCCCTTTTCTTCGAAGGCAGCTGAACAGGCAGTGGGCCGATGGCTTCTGATGTGTAATGGGGAGGTAGCTGAAACAGTTATTCTTGAAGAGTAATTAAGCTCACACCTCTCAAAAGAAGAATGGCATTTAATAGAGGGATGTGGAGAAGAATGGGATGCTGAAATGAAGCCACATACACACATAGCCAAGAAGAATGGAGAGCTGAATTCAAAAAACATCAACAATTTCCAGAATTTAAAATCCTGAATCATGACATGAAACTAGGGGAATTCAGGTATTTCTGGTATATAGACTGCTCTCACCCAATGTGAGGTTGAACTGTTGACCTTGTGTACATTCTACTTCACAAATGAGTCTGTCAGATACGCTAAGCCTATAGGCTGAAGATGATGCCCCAACACTGTGGAGAAACCTCAGATGATTGTCCAGACAGCTGGCTGTTTCTGTCAACTCACAAGTTTTTGGAAGTTGCTTGCATATACTTTCTGTTTTTATTTTTTTGTTAGCTAATACTATTTTCTTCTTGGGTCTCTGAGGGAGTTGAAGATTAGTTAGTTATAGTTGACGATTAATTAGGATAGAAAGTGAATTAGATACAATAGAATAGATAATGAAATTATTTTCTCTGAATTTGTCAAATACAAATGAACTAGACATTGTTTAGGTATTTATTACTTGTATATATTGTATATAGTTATTGTACTTTTGTATATAGTTTTTCTTATGTTAGTTATAAGCTTTTTCTTTTTTCCTTTTTATTAAAATAGAAAAGGGGAAATATGGTGATATTTTATTTGTATTAAAATGTTATTTGTATGTTAATGAATAAAGTTGCACGGGGGTCAGAGCTATTAGCAAGCCATAGGAAAGCAGGGCAGTGGTGGCGTATACTTGTATTCCCAGCACTTGGTATACAGAGCTGGGTAAGTCTCTGTGTGTTCAGGGATACAGTCATTATTGGACACACATGCCTTTAATCTCAATACCAAGCAAGGAAAACCTGGAGGCCTATACAGACAGGCCGTGACAAGGCAGTCATGTGGTTGGATATACAACCAATGAGAAGGCAGAACAGGAACACTATATAAAGACATTAAAACAGGGGTAGTGAGTTATGAGAGGTAGGAAAACTGCAGGAGGAAGGGTAAGGTTTTAGCTCTTAGCTCTGACCTCTTGGCTTTCTTCTTTGCATTGGTTCTATGTTTCTTATTAAATAAGAAGGTTGGTTACATCTACACAATACACTGTACTTGCTGGGAACAGATGCGAGGGCTATTTGCACTGTGTACGGCAATGGGAGCACAATAGTGGCTCTTCTTACCAGAAAACAACTCTTGCTCTTAGTACCAGTAACTGCATGTGATTCAAATCCACTTAGGACTGGGAAACAAACGCTAGCTCGCCTTACAAGAAACACACTCTAATTTTGAGAAAAGAGCACTCTTCTTCTCTACTGTGTTTCCTATGGGGTCCGAACTGTGAGCTTGCTCAGAACAAAAGAACTGTGCTTCCTAAACACACGGGCCATATCTATTTCAACTCTGCTTAGGAAACTGACAAGAACAGTAGCTCCTCTTCAGTCGAATACACTGTAATTGCTGGGAACAGACGCGAGTGCCGTTTGCACTGTGTAATGCAATGGGAGCGCAATAGTGACTTTCCATACCAGAAAATAACTCTTGCTCGTAGGACCCAAAACTGCATGTTATTCAACTCCATTTAGGACTGGGACACAAACGCTAACTCGCCTTACAAGAAACACACTCTGCTTTTGAGAAAAGAGCACTCTTCTACTCTACATGTTTCCTATAGCGCCAAAATAGTGAACTTGCTCAGAACAAAAGAACTGGGCTTCCTACACACACGGCCATATCTAGTTCAATTCTGCATAGGAAACTGACAAGAACAGTAGATCCTCTTCAGTCCAATACACTGTACATGCTGGGAACAGACGCCGGTGCTATTTGCCTTGTGTATGACAATGGGAGCACAATAGTGACTCTTCTTACCAGAAAACAATTTTTGCTCCTAGGAACAGAAACTGCATGTGATTCAACTCCATTTAGGACTGGGAAAAAAACACTAGCTCGACTTACAATAAACACACTCTGCTTTTGAGAAAAGAGCACTCTACTACTCTACTGTGTTTTCTATGGGGTCTGAACAGTGAGCTTGCTCAGAACAAAAGAACTGTACTTCCTGCAAACATGGACATATCTAGTTCAATTCTGCTTAGGAAACTGACAAGAACAGTAGATCCTCTTCAGTGCAATACACTGTACATGCTGGGAACAGAAGCCAGTGCTATTTGCCCTGTGTATGAAATTGGGAGCACAATAGTGACTCTTCTTACCAGAAAACATCTCTTGCTCGTAGAAACAGAAACTGCATGTGATTCAACTCCATTTAGGACTTGGAAACAAACACTAGCTCGCCTTACAAAAAACATACTCTGCTTTTGAGAAAAGAGCACTCTGATACTCTACTGTGTTTCCTATAGGGCCAGAACAGTGAGCTTGCTCAGAACAAAAGAACTGTGCTTCCTACACACAAGGCTATATCTAGTTCAACTCTGCATAGGAAACTGACAAGAAAAGTAGATCCTCTTCAGTCCAATACACTGTACATGCTGGGAACAGACGCCAGTGCTATTTGCCCTGAGTATGACAATGGGAGCGCAATAGTGACTCTTCTTACCAAAAAACAACTCTTGCTTGTAGGACCAGAAACTGCATGTGATTCAACTCCATTTAGGTCTGGGAAGCAAACGCTATCTCGCCTTACAAGAAACTCACTGTGCTTTAGAGAAAAGAGCACTGTGATTCCTATGGGGTCCGCACAGTGAGCTTGCTCAGAACAAAAGAACTGTGCTTCCTATACACACGGGCCATATCTAGTTCAACTTTGCTTAGGAAACTGACAAGAACAGTAGCTCCTCTTCAGTCCAATACACTGTATTTGCTGGGAACAGACGTGAGTGCTATTTGCGCTGTGTATGGCAAAGGGAGCACAATAGTGACTTTCCTTACCAGAAAACAACTCTTGCTCATAGGACCAAAAACTGCATGTGATTCAACTCCATTTAGGGGTGGGAAAGAAACGCTAGCTCACCTTACAAGAAAAATACTCTGCTTTTGAGAAAAGAGCACTCATCTACTCTACTGTGTTTCCTATGGTGTCCGAACAGTGAGCTTGCTCAGAACAAAAGAACTGTGCTTCCTACACACACGGGCCATATCTAGTTCAACTATGCTTAGGAAACTGACAAGAACAGTAGCTCCTCTTCAGTCCAATACACTGTACTTGCTGGGAACAGAGTCGAGTGCTATTTGCCCTGTGTATGGCAATGGGAGCGCAAAAGTGACTCTTCTTACCAGAAAACAACTCTTGCTGGTAGGACCAAAAACTGCATGTAATTCAACTCCTTTTAGGACTGGGAAACAAACACTAGCTCGCCTTACAAGAAACACACTCTGCTTTTGAGAAAAGAGCCCTCATCTACTCTACTGTGTTTCCTATGGTGTCCGAACAGTGAGCTTGCTCAGAACAAAAGAACTGTGCTTCCTACACACACGGGCCATATCTAGTTCAACTCTGCTTAGGAAACTGACAAGAACAGTAGCTCCTCTTCTGTGCAATACTCTGTACTTGCTGGGAACAGACGCCAGTGCTATTTGCACTGTGTATGGCAATGGGAGCGCAATAGTGACTCTTCTTACCAGAAAACAACTCTTGCTCCTAGGAACAGAAACTGCATGTGATTTAACTCCATTTAGGACTGGGAAACAAACGCCAGCTCGCCTTACAAGAAACACACTCTGCTTTTGAGAAAAGAGCACTCATCTACTCTACTGTGTTTCCTATAGGGACAGAACAGTGAGCTTGCTCAGAACAAAAGAAGTGTACTTTCTACACACACGGGCCATATCTATTTCAAGTTTGCTTAGGAAACTGACAAGAACAGTAGATCCTCTTCAGTCCAATATACTGTACATCCTGGGAACAGACGCGAGTGCCATTTGCCCTGAGTATGGCAAAGGGAGCACATTAGTGACTCTTCTTACCAGAAAACAACTCTTGCTCGTAGGACCAGAAACTGCATGTGATTCAACTCCATTTAGGTCTGGGAAGCAAACACTAGGTCGCCATACACTAAACACACTCGCTATTGAGAGAAGAGCACTCTACTACTCTACTGTGTTTCCTATGGGGTCCGAACAGTGAGCTTGCTCAGAACAAAAGAACTGTGCTTTTACACACACGGGCCATATCTAGTTCAACTCTGCTTAGGAAACTGACAAGAAGAGCATCTCCTCTTCAGTCCAATACACTGTACTTGCTGGGAAAAGACGGCAGTGCTATTTGCACTGTGTATGTCAATAGGAGTGCAATAGTGACTCTTCTTACCAGAAAACAACTCTTGCACGTAGGACCAAAAACTGCATGTGATTCAACTCCATTTAGGACTGGGAAACAAACACTAGCTCGCCTTACAAGAAACACACTCTGCTTTTGAGAAAAGAGCACTCTTCTACTCTACTGTGTTTCCTATAGGGCCAGAAGAGTGAGCTTGCTCAGAACAAAAGAGCTGTGCTTCTTACACACACGGGCCATATCTAGTTCAACTCTGCTTAGGAAAAAGACAAGAACAGTAGCTCCTCTTCAGTCCAATACACTGTACTTGCTGGGAACAGACGCGAGTGCTATTTGCATTGTGTATGGCAAAGGGAGCGCAATAGTGACTTTCCTTACCAGAAAACATACCTTGCTTGTAGGACCAAAAGCTGCATGTGATTCAAATCCATTTAGGACTGGGAAACAAACGCTAGCTCGCATTACAAGAAACACACTCTGCTTTTGAGAAAAGACCACTCTTCTACTCTACTGTGTTTCCTATAGGGCCAGAACAGTAGGCTTGCTCAGAAAAAAAGAACTGTGCTTCCTACACACAAGGGCCATATCTAGTTCAACTCTGCTTAGGAAACTGACAAGAACAGTAGATCCTCTTCAGTCCAATATACTGTATATGCTGGGAACAGACGCCAGTGCTGTTTGCCCTGTGTATGACAATGGGAGCGCAATAGTGACTCTTCTTACCAGAAAACAACTCTTGCTCCTAGGATCAGAAACTGCATGTGATTCAACTCCATTTAGGACTGGGAAACAAACGCTAGCTCGCCTTACAAGAAACACACTCTGCTTTTGAGAAAAGAGCACTCTTCAACTCTACTGTGTTTCCTATGGGTCCGAACAGTGAGCTTGCTCAGGACAAAAGAACTGTGCTTTCTACACTCACGGGCCATATCTAGTTCAATTCTGCTTAGGAAACTGACAAGAACAGTAGCTCCTCTTCTGTCCAATACGCTGTACTTGCTGGGAACAGACGCGAGTGCTATTTGCACTGGGTATGACAATGGAAGCACAATAGTGACACTTCTTACCAGAGAACAACTCTTGATCGTAGAACCAGAAACTGCATGTGATTCAATTCCAATTAGGACTGGGAAACAAACGTTAGCTCGCCTTACAAGAAACACACTCTGCTTTTGAGAAAAGAGCACTCTTCTACTATACTGTGTTTCCTATACGCCAGAAGAGTGAGCATGCTGAGAACAAAAGAATGTGCTTTCTACACACATGGCCGTATCTAGTTCAATTCTGCTTAGGAAACTGACAAAAAAAGTAGATCCTCTTCAGTCCAATACACTGTATATGCTGGGAACAGACGCCAATGCTATTTGTCCTGTGTATGACAATGGGAGGGCAATAGTGACTCTTCTTACCAGAAAACAACTCTTGCTTGTAGGACCAGAAACTGCATGTGATTCAAATCCATTTAGGACTTGGAAACAAACGCTAGATCACCTTACAAGAAACACACTCTGCTTTTGAGAAAAGAGCACTCTTCTACTCTACTTTGTTTCTTATAGGGCCAGAACAGTGAGCTTTCTCAGAACAAAACAACTGTGCTTCCTACACACACGGGACATATCTAGTTCAACTCTGATTAGGAAACTGACAAGAACAGTAGCTCCTCTTCAGTCCAATACACTGTACTTGCTGGGAACAGAGTCGAGTGCTATTTGCCCTGTGTATGGCAATGGGAGCGCAAAAGTGACTCTTCTTACCAGAAAACAACTCTTGCTGGTAGGACCAAAAACTGCATGTAATTCAACTCCTTTTAGGACTGGGAAACAAACACTAGCTCGCCTTACAAGAAACACACTCTGCTTTTGAGAAAAGAGCCCTCATCTACTCTACTGTGTTTCCTATGGTGTCCGAACAGTGAGCTTGCTCAGAACAAAAGAACTGTGCTTCCTACACACACGGGCCATATCTAGTTCAACTCTGCTTAGGAAACTGACAAGAACAGTAGCTCCTCTTCTGTGCAATACTCTGTACTTGCTGGGAACAGACGCCAGTGCTATTTGCACTGTGTATGGCAATGGGAGCGCAATAGTGACTCTTCTTACCAGAAAACAACTCTTGCTCCTAGGAACAGAAACTGCATGTGATTTAACTCCATTTAGGACTGGGAAACAAACGCCAGCTCGCCTTACAAGAAACACACTCTGCTTTTGAGAAAAGAGCACTCATCTACTCTACTGTGTTTCCTATAGGGCCAGAACAGTGAGCTTGCTCAGAACAAAAGAAGTGTACTTTCTACACACACGGGCCATATCTATTTCAAGTTTGCTTAGGAAACTGACAAGAACAGTAGATCCTCTTCAGTCCAATACACTGTACATCCTGGGAACAGACGCGAGTGCCATTTGCCCTGAGTATGGCAAAGGGAGCACATTAGTGACTCTTCTTACCAGAAAACAACTCTTGCTCGTAGGATCAGAAACTGCATGTGATTCAACTCCATTTAGGTCTGGGAAGCAAACACTAGGTCGCCTTACACTAAACATACTCGGCTTTTGAGAAAGGAGCACTCTTCTACTCTACTGTGTTTCCTATGGGGTCCGAACAGTGAGCTTGCTCAGAACAAAAGAACTGTGCTTTTTACACACATGGGCCATATCTAGTTCAACTCTGCTTATGAAACTGACAAGAACAGTATCTCCTCTTCAGTCCAATACACTGTACTTGCTGGGAACAGACGCCAGTGCTATTTGCACTGTGTATGTCAATGGGAGTGCAATAGTGACTCTTCTTACCAGAAAGCAACTCTTGCTCTTAGGACCAGAAACTGCATGTGATTCAACTCCATTTAGGACTGGGAAACAAACGCTAGCTCACCTTACATGAAACACACTCTGCTTTGGAGAAAAGAGCACTCTTCTACTGTACTGTTTCTCCTAAAGGGCCAGAACTGTGAGCTTGCTCAGAACAAAAGAACTGTGCTTCCTACACACACGGGCCATATCTAGTTCAACTCTGCTTAGGAAACTGACAAGAACAGTATCTCCTCTTCTGTACAATACACTGTACTTGCTGGGAACAGACGCGACTGCTATTTGCACTGTGTATGGCAATGGTAGCACAATAGTGACTCTTCTTACCAGAAAACAACTCTTGCTCGTAGGACCAGAAACTGCATGTGATTCAACTCCATTTAGGACTGTGAAACAAAGCTTAGCTCGCCTTACAAGAAACACACTCTGCTTTTGAGAAAAGAGCACTCTTCTACTCTACTGTGTTTCCTATAGGGCCAGAAAAGTGAGCTTGCTCAGAACAAAAGAACTGTGCTTCCTACACACACGGGCCATATCTAGTTCAGCTCTGCTTAGGAAACTGACAAGAACAGCAGCTCCTCTTTAGTCCAATACACTGTACTTGCTGTGAGCAGACGCGAGTGCTATTTGCCCTGTGTATGGCAATGGGAGCGCAATAGTGACTCTTCTTACCAGAAAACAGCTCTTGCTCGTAGGACCAGAAACTGCATGGGATTGAACTCCTTTTAGCACTGGGAAACAAACACTAGCTCGCCATACAAGAAACACCCTCTGCTTTTGAGTAAGAGCCCTCTTCTACTCTACCGTGTTTCCTCTTGTGTCCGAACAGTGAGCTTGCTCAGAACAAAAGAACTGTGCTTCCTACACACACGGGCCATATCTAGTTCAACTCTGCTTAGGAAACTGACAAGAACAGTAGCTCCTCTTCACTCCAATACACTGTACTTGCTGGGAACAGACGCCAGTGCTATTTGCACTGCGTAATGCAATGGGAGCACAATAGTGACTTTTCTTACCAGAAAACAACTCTTGCTCGTAGGAACAGAAACTGCATGTGATTCAACTATATTTAGGACTGGGAAAAAAACGCTAGCTCACCTTTCAAGAAACACACTCTGCTTTTGAGAAAAGAGCACTCTTCTACTCTACTGTGTTTCCTATGGTGTCCGAACAGTGAGCTTGCTCAGAACAAAAGAACTGTGCTTCCTACACACACGGGCTATATCTAGTTCCACTCTGCTTAAGAAACTGACAAGAACAGTAGCTCCTCTTCAGTCCAATACACTGTACATGCTGGGAGCAGTCGCGAGTGCTATTTGCACTGTGTATGGCAATGGGAGCGCAATAGTGACTCTTCTTACCAGAAAACAACTCTTGCTCGTAGGACCAGAAACTGCAGGGGATTCAACTCCGTTTCTGACTGGGAAACAAACACTAGCTCGCCTTACAAGAAACACACTCTGCTTTTGAGAATAGAGCAGTCTTCTACTCTACTGTGTTTCCTATGGGGTCCGAACAGTGAGCTTGCTCAGAACAAAACAACTGTGCTTCCTACACACGGGCCATATCTAGTTCAACTCTGCATAGGAAACTGACAAGAACAGTAGCTCCTCTTCTGTCCAATACTCTGTAATTGCTGGGAACAGACGCCAGTGCTATTTGCACTGTGTATGGCTATGGGAGCGCAATAGTGACTCTTCTTACCAGAGAACAACTCTTGCTCCTAGGAACAGAAACTTCATGTGATTCAACTCCTTTTAGGACTGGGTAACAAACGCTAGCTCGCCTTACAAGAAACACACTCTGCTTCTGAGAAAAGAGCTCTCTTCTACTCTACTGTGTTTCCTATAGGGCCAGAACAGTGAGCTTGCTCAGAAAAAAAGAACTGTGCTTCCTACACACACGGGCCATATCTAGTTCATCTCTCCTTAGGAAACTGACAAGAACCGTAGAACCTCTTCAGTCCAATGCACTGTACTTGCTGGGAACAGACGCCAGTGCTATTTGCACTGTGTATGGCAAAAGGAGCACAATAGTGACTTTCCTTACCAGAAAACAACTCTTGCTCATAGGACCAGAAACTGCATGTGATTAAACTCCATTTAGGACTGGGAAACAAACGCTGGTTCGCCTTACAACAAACACACTCTGCTTTTGAGAAAAGAGCACTCTTCTACTCTACTGTGTTTCCTATAGGGCGAGAACAGTGAGGTTGCTCAGAAGAAAAGAACTGTGCATCCTACACAAACGGGCCATATCTAGTTAAACTCTGCTTAGGAAACTGACAAGAACAGTAGATCCTCTTCAGTCCAATACACTGTACATGCTGGGAACAGACACCAGTGCTATTTGAACTGTGAATGGCAATTGGAGCACAATAGTGACTCGTCTTACCAGAAAACAACTCTTGCTCATAGGACAAAAAACTGCATGTGACTCAACTCCATTTACGACTATGAAACAAACTCTAGCTCGCCTTACAAGAAACACACTCTGCTTTTGAGAAAAGAGCACTCTTCTACTCTACTGTGTTTCCTATAAGGCCAGAACAGTGAGCTTGCTCAGAACAAAAGAACTGTGCTTCCTACACACACGGGCCATATCTAGTTCAACTCTGCTTAGGAAACTGACAAGAACAGTATCTCCTCTTCTGTACAATACACTGTACTTGCTGGGAACAGACGCGACTGCTATTTGCACTGTGTATGACAATGGTAGCACAATAGTGACTCTTCTTACCAGAAAACAACTCTTGCTCGTAGGACCAGAAACTGCATGTGATTCAACTCCATTTAGGACTGCGAAACAAAGGCTAGCTCGCCTTACAAGAAACACACTCTGCTTTTGAGAAAAGAGCACTCTTCTACTCTACTCTGTTTCCTATAGGGCCAGAACAGTGAGCTTGCTCAGAAGAAAAGAACTGTGCTTCCTACACACACGGGCCATATCTAGTTTAACTCTGCTTAGGACTGACAAGAACAGTATCCCCTCTTCTGTCCAATACACTGTACTTGCTGGGAACAGATGCGAGTGCTATTTGCACTGGGTGTGGCAATGGAAGCACAATAGTGACTCTTCTTACCAGAAAACAACTCTTGCTGGTAGGACCAAAAACAGCATGTGATTCAACTCCTTTTAGCACTGGGAAACAAACACTAGCTCGCCATACAAGAAACACCCTCTGCTTTTGAGAAAGAGCCCTCTTCTACTCTACTGTGTTTCCTCTGGTGTCCGAAAAGTGAGCTTGCTCAGAACAAAAGAACTGTGCTTCCTACACACACGGGCCATATCTAGTTCAACTCTGCTTAGGAAACTGACAAGAACAGTAGCTCCTCTTCAGTCCAATACACTGTACTTGCTGGGAACAGACGCCAGTGCTATTTGCACTGCATAATTCAATGGGAGCACAATAGTGACTTTTCTTACCAGAAAACAACTCTTGCTCGTACGTCTAGAAACTGCATGTGATTCAACTATATTTAGGACTGGGAAAAAAAACGCTAGCTCACCTTTCAAGAAACACACTCTGCTTTTGAGAAAAGAGCACTCTTCTACTCTACTGTGTTTCCTATAGGGCCAGAACAGTGAGCTTGCTCAGAACAAAAGAACTGTGCTTCCTACACACACGGGCTATATCTAGTTCCACTCTGCTTAGGAAACTGACAAGAACAGTAGCTCCTCTTCAGTCCAATACACTATACATGCTGGGAGCAGTCGTGAGTGCTATTTGCACTGTGTATGGCAATGGGAGTGCAATAGTGACTCTTCTTACCAGAAAACAACTCTTGCGCGTAGGACCAGAAACTGCATGGGATTCAACTCCGTTTCTGACTGGGAAACAAACACTAGCTCGCCTTACAAGAAACACACTCTGCTTTTGAGAATAGAGCAGTCTTCTACTCTACTGTGTTTCCTATGGGGTCCGAAAAGTGAGCTTGCTCAGAACAAAAGAACTGTGCTTCACACACACGGGCCATATCTAGTTCAACTCTGCATAGGAAACTGACAAGAACAGTAGCTCCTCTACTGTCCAATGCTCTGTAATTGCTGGGAACAGACGCCAGTGCTATTTGCACTGTGTATGGCAATGGGAGCGCAATAGTGACTCTTCTTACCAGAAAACAACTCTTGCTCCTAGGAACAGAAACTTCATGTGATTCAATTCCTTTTAGGACTGGGTAACAAATGCTAGCTCGCCTTACAAGAAACACACTCTGCTTCTGAGAAAAGAGCACTCTTCTACTCTACTGTGTTTCCTATACGGCCAGAACATTGAGCTTGCTCAGAACAAAAGAACTGTGCTTCCTACACACACGGGACATATCTAGTTCAACTCTGCTTAGGAAACTGACAAGAACAGTAGCTCCTCTTCAGTCCAATGCACTGTACTTGCTGGGAACAGACGCGAGTGCTATTTGCACTGTGTATGGCAAAAGGAGCACAATAGTGACTTTCCTTACCAGAAAACAACTCTTGCTCGTAGGACCAGAAACTGCATGTGATTCAACTCCATTTAGGACTGGGAAACAAACGCTAGCTCACCTTACAAGAAACACACTCTGCTTCTGAGAAAAGAGCACTCTTCTACTCTACTGTGTTTCCTATACGGCCAGAACAGTGAGCTTGCTCAGAACAAAAGAACTGTGCTTCCTACACACACGGGACATATCTAGTTCAACTCTGCTTAGGAAACTGACAAGAACAGTAGCTCCTCTTCAGTCCAATGCACTGTACTTGCTGGGAACAGACGCCAGTGCTATTTGCACTGTGTATGGCAAAAGGAGCACAATAGTGACTTTCCTTAACAGAAAACAACTCTTGCTCATAGGACCAGAAACTGCATGTGATTCAACTCCATTTAGGACTGGGAAACAAACGCTAGTTCGCCTTACAACAAACACACTCTGCTTTTGAGAAAAGAGCACTCTTCTACTCTACTGTGTTTCCTATAGGGCCAGAACAGTGAGCTTGCTCAGAAGAAAAGAACTGTGCATCCTACACAAACGGGCCATATCTAGTTAAACTCTGCTTAGGAAACTGACACGAACAGTAGCTCCTCTTCAGTCCAATACACTGTACTTGCAGGTAGCAGACGCGAGTCCTATTTGCACTGTGTATGGCAATGGGAGCGCAATAGTGACTCCTCTTACCAGAAAACAACACTTACTTATAAGACCAGAAACTGCATGTGATTAAACTCCATTTAGGACTTGGAAACAAATGCTAGTTCGCCTTAGAAGAAACACACTCTGCTTTGGAGAAAAGAGCAGTCTTCTACTCTATTGTGTTTCCTATAGGGCCAGAACTGTGAGCTTGCTCACAACAAAAGAACTGTGCTTCCTACACACACGGGCCATATCTAGTTCAACTCTGCTTAGGAAACTGACAAGAACAGTAGATGCACTTCAGTCCAATACACTGTACATGCTGGGAACAGACACCAGTGCTATTTGCCTTGTGTATGACAATTGGAGCAAAATAGTGACTCTTCTTACCATAAAACAACTCTTGCTCCTAGGACCAGAAACTGCATGTGATTGAACTCCATTTAGGACTGGGAAACAAACGCTAGCTCGCCTTACAAGAAACACATTCTGCTTTTGAGAAAAGAGCACTCTTCTACTCTACTGTGTTTCCTATAGGGCCAGAACTGTGAGCTTGCTCAGAAAAAAAGAAGTGTACTTCCTACACACAAGGGCAATATCTATTTCAAATTTGCTTAGGAAACTGACAAGAACAGTAGTTCCTCTTCAGTCCAATACACTGTACATCCTGGGAAGAGACGCGAGTGCTATTTGCCCTGTGTATGGCAATGGGAGCACAATAGTGACTCTTCTTACCAGAAAACAACTCTTGCTTGTAGGACCAGAAACTGCATGTAATTCAACTCCATTTAGGACTGCGAAACAAACTCTAGCTATCCTTACAAGAAACACAGTCTGCTTTTGATAAAAGAGCACTCTTCTACTCTTCTGTGTTTCTTATGGGGTCCGAACAGTGAGCTTTCTCAGGACAAAAGAACTGTGCTTCCTACACACACGGGCCATATCTAGTTCAACTCTGCTTAGGAAACTGACAAGAACAGTAGATCCTCTTCAGTCCAATACACTGTACATGCTGGGAACAGACACCAGTGCTATTTGCCCTGTGTATGACAATGGGAGCGCAATAGTGACTCTTCTTACCATAAAACAACTCTTGCTCCTAGGACCAGAAACTGCATGTGATTCAACTCCATTTAGGACTGGGAAACAAACGCTAGTTCGCATTACAACAAACACACTCTGCTTTTGAGAAAAGAGCAGTCTTCTACTCTACTGTGTTTCCTATAGGGCCAGAACAGTGAGCTTGCTCAGAACAAAAGAACTGTGCTTCCTACACACACGGGCCATATCTAGTTCAACTCTGCTTAGGAAACACAGAAGAACAGTAGATCCTCTTCAGTCCAATACACTGCACATGCTGGGAACAGACACCAGTGCTATTTACCCTGTCTATGACAATGGAAGCGCAATAGTGACTCTTCTTACCAGAAAACAACTCTTGCTTCTAGGATCAGAAACTGCATGTGACTCAAACCATTTAGGACTGGGAAACAAACGCTAGCTCGCCTTACAAGAAACAAACTCTGCTTTTGAGAAAAGAGCACTCTTCTACTCTACTGTGTTTCCTATGGTGTCCGAACAGTGAGCTTGCTCAGAACAAAAGAACTGTGCTTCCTACACACACGGCCCATATCTAGTTCAACTCTGCTTAGGAAACTGACAAGAACAGTAGCTCCTCTTCAGTCCAATACACTGTACTTGTTGGGAACAGACGCCAGTGCTATTTGCACTGTGTATGTCAATGGGAGCGCAATAGTTACTCTTCTTACCAGAAAACAACTCTTCCTCTAGGACCAGAAACTGCATGTGATTCAACTCCATTTAGGACTGGGAAACAAACGCTAGCTCACCTTACATGAAACACACTCTGCTTTTGAGAAAAGAGCACTCTTCTACTGTACTCTGTCTCCTAAAGGGCCAGAACAGTGAGCTTGCTCAAATAAAAGAACTGTGATTCCTACACACGGGCCATATCTAGTTCAACTCTGTTTAGGAAACTGACAAGAACAGTAGCCTCTCTTCAGTCCAATACACTGTACTTGCTGGGAACAGACGCCAGTGCTATTTGCACTGTGTATGGAAAAGGGAACACAGTAGTGACTTTCTTTACCAGAAAACATCCCTTGCTCATAGGACCAAAAACTGAATGTGATTCAACTCCATTTAGAACTGTGAAAAAAACACTAGCTCGCCTTACAAAAACACACTCTGCTTTTGAGAAAAGAGCACTCTTCTACTCTACTGTGTTTCCTATAGGGCCAGAACTGTGAGCTTGCTCAGAACAAAAGAACTGTGCTTCCTACACACACGGGCCATATCTAGTTCAACTCTGCTTAGGAAACTGACAAGAACAGTATCTCCTCTTCTGTACAATACACTGTACTTGCTGGGAACAGACGCGACTGCTATTTGCACTGTGTATGACAATGGTAGCACAATAGTGACTCTTCTTACCAGAAAACAACTCTTGCTCGTAGGACCAGAAACTGCATGTGATTCAACTCCATTTAGGACTGCGAAACAAAGGCTAGCTCGCATTACAAGAAACACACTCTGCTTTTGAGAAAAGAGCACTCTTCTACTCTACTCTGTTTCCTATAGGGCCAGAACATTGAGCTTGCTCAGAAGAAAAGAACTGTGCTTCCTACACACACGGGCCATATCTAGTTTAACTCTGCTTAGGACTGACAAGAACAGTATCCCCTCTTCTGTCCAATACACTGTACTTGCTGGGAACAGATGCGAGTGCTATTTGCACTGGGTGTGGCAATGGAAGCACAATAGTGACTCTTCTTACCAGAAAACAACTCTTGCTGGTAGGACCAAAAACAGCATGTGATTCAACTCCTTTTAGCACTGGGAAACAAACACTAGCTCGCCATACAAGAAACACCCTCTGCTTTTGAGAAAGAGCCCTCTTCTACTCTACTGTGTTTCCTCTGGTGTCCGAAAAGTGAGCTTGCTCAGAACAAAAGAACTGTGCTTCCTACACACACGGGCCATATCTAGTTCAACTCTGCTTAGGAAACTGACAAGAACAGTAGCTCCTCTTCAGTCCAATACACTGTACTTGCTGGGAACAGACGCCAGTGCTATTTGCACTGCGTAATTCAATGGGAGCACAATAGTGACTTTTCTTACCAGAAAACAACTCTTGCTCGTACGTCTAGAAACTGCATGTGATTCAACTATATTTAGGACTGGGAAAAAAAACGCTAGCTCACCTTTCAAGAAACACACTCTGCTTTTGAGAAAAGAGCACTCTTCTACTCTACTGTGTTTCCTATAGGGCCAGAACAGTGAGCTTGCTCAGAACAAAAGAACTGTGCTTCCTACACACACGGGCTATATCTAGTTCCACTCTGCTTAGGAAACTGACAAGAACAGTAGCTCCTCTTCAGTCCAATACACTGTACATGCTGGGAGCAGTCGCGAGTGCTATTTGCACTGTGTATGGCAATGGGAGTGCAATAGTGACTCTTCTTACCAGAAAACAACTCTTGCGCGTAGGACCAGAAACTGCATGGGATTCAACTCCGTTTCTGACTGGGAAACAAACACTAGCTCGCCTTACAAGAAACACACTCTGCTTTTGAGAATAGAGCAGTCTTCTACTCTACTGTGTTTCCTATGGGGTCCGAAAAGTGAGCTTGCTCAGAACAAAAGAACTGTGCTTCACACACACGGGCCATATCTAGTTCAACTCTGCATAGGAAACTGACAAGAACAGTAGCTCCTCTTCTGTCCAATGCTCTGTAATTGCTGGGAACAGACGCCAGTGCTATTTGCACTGTGTATGGCAATGGGAGCGCAATAGTGACTCTTCTTACCAGAAAACAACTCTTGCTCCTAGGAACAGAAACTTCATGTGATTCAATTCCTTTTAGGACTGGGTAACAAATGGTAGCTCGCCTTACAAGAAACACACTCTGCTTCTGAGAAAAGAGCACTCTTCTACTCTACTGTGTTTCCTATACGGCCAGAACAGTGAGCTTGCTCAGAACAAAAGAACTGTGCTTCCTACACACACGGGACATATCTAGTTCAACTCTGCTTAGGAAACTGACAAGAACAGTAGCTCCTCTTCAGTCCAATGCACTGTACTTGCTGGGAACAGACGCGAGTGCTATTTGCACTGTGTATGGCAAAAGGAGCACAATAGTGACTTTCCTTACCAGAAAACAACTCTTGCTCGTAGGACCAGAAACTGCATGTGATTCAACTCCATTTAGGACTGGGAAACAAACGCTAGCTCACCTTACAAGAAACACACTCTGCTTCTGAGAAAAGAGCACTCTTCTACTCTACTGTGTTTCCTATACGGCCAGAACAGTGAGCTTGCTCAGAACAAAAGAACTGTGCTTCCTACACACACGGGACATATCTAGTTCAACTCTGCTTAGGAAACTGACAAGAACAGTAGCTCCTCTTCAGTCCAATACACTGTACTTGCTGGGAGCAGACGCCAGTGCTATTTGCACTGTGTATGGCAAAGGGAGCACAATAGTGACTTTCCTTAACAGAAAACATCCCTTGCTCGTAGGACCAAAAACTGCATGTGATTCAACTCCATTTAGGACTGGGAAACAAACGCTAGTTCGCCTTACAACAAACACACTCTGCTTTTGAGAAAAGAGCACTCTTCTACTCTACTGTGTTTCCTATAGGGCCAGAACAGTGAGCTTGCTCAGAAGAAAAGAACTGTGCATCCTACACACACGGGACATATCTAGTTCAACTCTGCTTAGGAAACTGACACGAACAGTAGCTCCTCTTCAGTCCAATACACTGTACTTGCAGGTAGCAGACGCGAGTCCTATTTGCACTGTGTATGGCAATGGGAGCGCAATAGTGACTCCTCTTACCAGAAAACAACACTTACTTATAAGACCAAAAACTGCATGTGATTAAACTCCATTTAGGACTTGGAAACAAACGCTAGTTTGCCTTAGAAGAAACACACTCTGCTTTGGAGAAAAGAGCAGTCTTCTACTCTACTGTGTTTCCTATAGGGCCAGAACTGTGAGCTTGCTCACAACAAAAGAACTGTGCTTCCTACACACACGGGCCATATCTAGTTCAACTCTGCTTAGGAAACTGACAAGAACAGTAGCTCCTCTTCAGTCCAATACACTGTACTTGAAGGTTGCAGACGTTAGTCCTATTTGCACTGCGTATGGCAATGGGAGAACAATAGTGACTCCTCTTACCAGAAAACAACTCTTACTTATAGGACCAGAAACTGCATGTGATTAAACTCCATTTAGGACTTGGAAACAAACGCTAGTTCACCTTAGAAGAAACACACTCTGCTTTGGAGAAAAGAGCACTCTTCGACTCTACTGTGTTTCCTATAGGGCCAGAACTGTGAGCTTGCTCAGAACAAAAGAACTGTGCTTCCTACACACACGGGCCATATCTAGTTCAACTCTGCTTAGGAAACTGACAAGAACAGTAGATCCTCTTCAGTCCAATACACTGTACATGCTGGGAACAGACGCCAGTGCTATTTGCCCTGTGTATGACAATTGGAGAGCAATAGTGACTCTTCTTACCATAAAACAACTCTTGCTCCTAGGAACAGAAACTGCATGTGATTGAACTCCATTTAGGACTGGGAAACAAACGCTAGCTCGCCTTACAAGAAACACATTCTGCTTTTGAGAAAAGAGCACTCTTCTACTCTACTGTGTTTCCTATAGGGCCAGAAGAGTGAGCTTGCTCAGAACAAAAGAAGTGTACTTCCTACACACACGGGCCATATCTATTTCAAGTTTGCTTAGGAAACTGACAAGAACAGTAGATCCTCTTCAGTCCAATACACTGTACATCCTGGGAACAGACGCGAGTGCTATTTGCCCTGTGTATGGCAATGGGAGCACAATAGTGACTCTTCTTACCAGAAAACAACTCTTGCTTGTAGGACCAGAAACTGCATGTAATTCAACTCCATTTAGGACTGGGAAACAAACGCTAGCTCACCTTACAAGAAACACACTCTGCTTTAGAGAAAAGAGCACTCTTCTACTCTACTATGTTTCCTATGGGGTCTGAACAGTGAGCTTGCTCAGAACAAAACAACTGTGCTTCCTACAAACGGGCCATATCTAGTTCAACTCTGCTTAGGAAACTGACAAGAACAGTAGCTCCTATTCTGTCCAATACACTGTACTTGCAAAGATCAGTAGCAAGTGTTGTTTGCACTGTGTATGGCAATGGGAGCGCAATAGTGACTCTTTGCACCAGAAAACAAATCTTGCTCATAGGACCAGAAACTGCATGTAATTCAACTCCATTTAGGACTGGGAAGCAAACGCTAGCTCACCTTACAAGAAACACACTCTGCTTTGAGAAAAGAGCACTCTTCTACTCTTCTGTGTTTCCTATAGTGCCAGAACAGTGAGCTTGCTCAGAACAAAAGAACTGTGCTTCCTACACACACGGGAAATATCTAGTTCAACTCTCCTTAGGAAACTGACAAGAACAGTAGTTCCTCTTCAGTCCAATACACTGTACTTGCTGGGAACAGACGTGAGTGCTATTTGCACTGTGTTAGGCAAAGGGAGCACAATAGTGACTTTCCTTACCAGAAAACATCCCTTGTTCGTAGGACCAAAAACTGCATGTGATTCAACTCCATTTAGGACTGGGAATCAAACGATAGCTCACCTTACAAGAAACACACTCTGCTTTAGAGAAAAGAGCACTCTTCTACTCTACAGTGTTTCCTATAAGGCCAGAACAGTGAGCTTGCTCAGAACAAAAGAACTGTGCTTCCTACACACTCGGGCTATATCTAGTTCAACTCTGCTTAGGAAACTGACAAGAAAAGTAGCTCCTCTTCTGTCCAATACACTGTACTTGCTGGTAACAGACGAGAGTGCTATTTGCACTGTGTATGGCAATGGTAGCACAATAGTGACTTTCCTTACCAGAAAACATCCCATGCTCGTAGGACCAAAAACTGCATGTGATTCAACTCCATTTAGGACTGGGAAAGAAATGCTAGCTCGCCTTACAAGAAACACACTCTGCTTTTGAGAAAAGAGCACTCTTCTACTCTACTGTTTCCTATGGTGTCCGAACAGTGAGCTTGCTCAGAACAAAAGAACTGTGCTTCCTACACACAGGTCCCATATCTAGTTCAACTCTGCTTAGGAAACTGACAAGAACAGTAGCTCCTCTTCTGTCCAATACACTGTACTTGCAAGGAACAGTAGCGAGTGTTGTTTGCACTGTGTATGGCAATGGGAGCGCAATAGTGACTCTTCTTACCAGAAAACAACTCTTGCACATAGGACCAGAAACTGCATGTGATTCAACTCCATTTAGGACTGGGAAACAAACGCTAGCTCGCCTTACAAGAAACACACTCGGCTTTTGAGAAAAGAGCACTCTTCTACTCTACTGTGTTTCCTATAGGGCCAGAACAGTGAGCTTGCTCAGAACAAAAGAACTGTGCTTCCTACACACACACGCTATATCTAGTTCAACTCTGCTTAGGAAACTGACAAGAACAGTAGATCCTCTTCAGTCCAATACACTGTACTTGCTGGGAGCAGACGCGAGTGCTATTTGCACTGTATGGTAAAGGGAGCACAATAGTGACTTTCCTTACCAGAAAACATCCCTTGCTCATAGGACCAAAAACTGCATGGGATTCAACTCCATTTAGGACTGGGAAACAAACGATAGCTCGCCTTACAAGAAACACACTCTGCTTTAGAGAAAAGAGCACTCTTCTACTCTACTGTGATTCCTATAAGGCCAGGAAAGTGAGCTTGCTCAGAACAAAAGAACTGTGCTTCCTACACACACGGGCCATATTTAGTTCAACTCTACTTAGGAAACTGACAAGAACTGTAGTTCCTCTTCAGTACAATACACTGTACATGCTGGGAACAGACGCCAGTGCTATTTACCCTGTGTATGACAATGGGAGCACAATATTGACTCTTCTTACCAGAAAACAACTCTTGCTCCTAGGATCAGAAACTGCATGTGATTCAACTCCATTTAGGACTGGGAAAGAAACGCTAGCTCGCCTTACAAGAAACACACTCTGCTTTTGAGAAAAGAGCACTCTTCTACTCTACTCTGTTTCCTATGGTGTCCGAACAGTGAGCTTGCTCAGTACAAAAGAACTGTGCTTCCTACACACACGGCCCATATCTAATTCAACTCGGCTTAGGAAACTGACAAAAACAATAGCTCCTCTTTTGTCCAATACACTGTACTTGCAAGGAACAGTAGCGAGTGTTGTTTGCACTGTGTATGGCAATGGGAGCGCAATAGTGACTCTTCTTACCAGAAAACAACTCTTGCTCATAGGACCAGAAACTGCATGTGATTCAACTCTATTTAGGACTGGGAAACAAACGCTAGCTCGCCTTACAAAAAACACACTCTGCTTTTGAGAAAAGAGCACTCTTCTACTCTACTGTGTTTCCTATGGGGTCCGAACAGTGAGCTTGCTCAGAACAAAACAACTGTGCTTCCTACACACGGGCCATATCTAGTTCAACTCTGCTTAGGAAACTGACAAGAACAGTAGATCCAATTCAGTCCAATACACTGTACTTTCTGGGAACAGACGTGAGTACTATTTGCACTGTTTATGGCAAAGGGAGCACAATAGTGACTTTCCTTACCAGAAAACATCCCTTGCTCGTAGGACCAAAAACTGCATGTGATTCAACTCCATTTCGGACTGGGAAACAAACGCTAGCTCGCCTTACAAGAAACACACTCTGCTTTTGAGAAAAGAGCACTCTTCTACTCTACTGTGTTTCCTATAGGGCCAGAACAGTGAGCTTGCTCAGAAGAAAAGAACTGTGCATCCTACACAAACGGGCCATATCTAGTTAAACTCTGCTTAGGAAACTGACACGAACAGTAGCTCCTCTTCAGTCCAATACACTGTACTTGCAGGTAGCAGACGCGAGTCCTATTTGCACTGTGTATGGCAATGGGAGCGCAATAGTGACTCCTCTTACCAGAAAACAACACTTACTTATAAGACCAGAAACTGCATGTGATTAAACTCCATTTAGGACTTGGAAACAAATGCTAGTTCGCCTTAGAAGAAACACACTCTGCTTTGGAGAAAAGAGCAGTCTTCTACTCTATTGTGTTTCCTATAGGGCCAGAACTGTGAGCTTGCTCACAACAAAAGAACTGTGCTTCCTACACACACGGGCCATATCTAGTTCAACTCTGCTTAGGAAACTGACAAGAACAGTAGATGCACTTCAGTCCAATACACTGTACATGCTGGGAACAGACACCAGTGCTATTTGCCTTGTGTATGACAATTGGAGCAAAATAGTGACTCTTCTTACCATAAAACAACTCTTGCTCCTAGGACCAGAAACTGCATGTGATTGAACTCCATTTAGGACTGGGAAACAAACGCTAGCTCGCCTTACAAGAAACACATTCTGCTTTTGAGAAAAGAGCACTCTTCTACTCTACTGTGTTTCCTATAGGGCCAGAACTGTGAGCTTGCTCAGAAAAAAAGAAGTGTACTTCCTACACACAAGGGCAATATCTATTTCAAATTTGCTTAGGAAACTGACAAGAACAGTAGTTCCTCTTCAGTCCAATACACTGTACATCCTGGGAAGAGACGCGAGTGCTATTTGCCCTGTGTATGGCAATGGGAGCACAATAGTGACTCTTCTTACCAGAAAACAACTCTTGCTTGTAGGACCAGAAACTGCATGTAATTCAACTCCATTTAGGACTGCGAAACAAACTCTAGCTATCCTTACAAGAAACACAGTCTGCTTTTGATAAAAGAGCACTCTTCTACTCTTCTGTGTTTCCTATGGGGTCCGAACAGTGAGCTTGCTCAGGACAAAAGAACTGTGCTTCCTACACACACGGGCCATATCTAGTTCAACTCTGCTTAGGAAACTGACAAGAACAGTAGATCCTCTTCAGTCCAATACACTGTACATGCTGGGAACAGACACCAGTGCTATTTGCCCTGTGTATGACAATGGGAGCGCAATAGTGACTCTTCTTACCATAAAACAACTCTTGCTCCTAGGACCAGAAACTGCATGTGATTCAACTCCATTTAGGACTGGGAAACAAACGCTAGTTCGCATTACAACAAACACACTCTGCTTTTGAGAAAAGAGCAGTCTTCTACTCTACTGTGTTTCCTATAGGGCCAGAACAGTGAGCTTGCTCAGAACAAAAGAACTGTGCTTCCTACACACACGGGCCATATCTAGTTCAACTCTGCTTAGGAAACACAGAAGAACAGTAGATCCTCTTCAGTCCAATACACTGCACATGCTGGGAACAGACACCAGTGCTATTTACCCTGTCTATGACAATGGAAGCGCAATAGTGACTCTTCTTACCAGAAAACAACTCTTGCTTCTAGGATCAGAAACTGCATGTGACTCAAACCATTTAGGACTGGGAAACAAACGCTAGCTCGCCTTACAAGAAACAAACTCTGCTTTTGAGAAAAGAGCACTCTTCTACTCTACTGTGTTTCCTATGGTGTCCGAACAGTGAGCTTGCTCAGAACAAAAGAACTGTGCTTCCTACACACACGGCCCATATCTAGTTCAACTCTGCTTAGGAAACTGACAAGAACAGTAGCTCCTCTTCAGTCCAATACACTGTACTTGTTGGGAACAGACGCCAGTGCTATTTGCACTGTGTATGTCAATGGGAGCGCAATAGTTACTCTTCTTACCAGAAAACAACTCTTGCTCTTAGGACCAGAAACTGCATGTGATTCAACTCCATTTAGGACTGGGAAACAAACGCTAGCTCACCTTACATGAAACACACTCTGCTTTTGAGAAAAGAGCACTCTTCTACTGTACTCTGTCTCCTAAAGGGCCAGAACAGTGAGCTTGCTCAAATAAAAGAACTGTGATTCCTACACACGGGCCATATCTAGTTCAACTCTGTTTAGGAAACTGACAAGAACAGTAGCCTCTCTTCAGTCCAATACACTGTACTTGCTGGGAACAGACGCCAGTGCTATTTGCACTGTGTATGGAAAAGGGAACACAGTAGTGACTTTCTTTACCAGAAAACATCCCTTGCTCATAGGACCAAAAACTGAATGTGATTCAACTCCATTTAGAACTGTGAAAAAAACACTAGCTCGCCTTACAAAAACACACTCTGCTTTTGAGAAAAGAGCACTCTTCTACTCTACTGTGTTTCCTATAGGGCGAGAACAGTGAGGTTGCTCAGAACAAAAGAACTGTGCTTCCTACACACACGGACTATATCTAGTTCAGCTCTGCTTAGGAAACTGACAAGAACAGCAGCTCCTCTTCATTCCAATACACTGTACTTGCTGTGAGCAGACGCGAGTGCTATTTGCCCTGTGTATGGCAATGGGAGCGCAATAGTGACTCTTCTTCCCAGAAAAAATCTCTTGCTCGTAGGACCAGAAACTGCATGGGATTGAACTCCTTTTAGAACTGAAAAACAAACGCTAGCTCGCCTTACAAGAAACACACTCTGCTTTTGAGAAAAGAGCACTCTTCTACTCTACTGTGTTTCCTATAGGGCCAGAACTGTGAGCTTGCTCAGAACAAAAGAACTGTGCTTCCTACACACACGGGCCATATCTAGTTCAACTCTGCTTAGGAAACTGACAAGAACAGTATCTCCTCTTCTGTACAATACACTGTACTTGCTGGGAACAGACGCGACTGCTATTTGCACTGTGTATGACAATGGTAGCACAATAGTGACTCTTCTTACCAGAAAACAACTCTTGCTCGTAGGACCAGAAACTGCATGTGATTCAACTCCATTTAGGACTGCGAAACAAAGGCTAGCTCGCATTACAAGAAACACACTCTGCTTTTGAGAAAAGAGCACTCTTCTACTCTACTCTGTTTCCTATAGGGCCAGAACATTGAGCTTGCTCAGAAGAAAAGAACTGTGCTTCCTACACACACGGGCCATATCTAGTTTAACTCTGCTTAGGACTGACAAGAACAGTATCCCCTCTTCTGTCCAATACACTGTACTTGCTGGGAACAGATGCGAGTGCTATTTGCACTGGGTGTGGCAATGGAAGCACAATAGTGACTCTTCTTACCAGAAAACTACTCTTGCTGGTAGGACCAAAAACAGCATGTGATTCAACTCCTTTTAGCACTGGGAAACAAACACTAGCTCGCCATACAAGAAACACCCTCTGCTTTTGAGAAAGAGCCCTCTTCTACTCTACTGTGTTTCCTCTGGTGTCCGAAAAGTGAGCTTGCTCAGAACAAAAGAACTGTGCTTCCTACACACACGGGCCATATCTAGTTCAACTCTGCTTAGGAAACTGACAAGAACAGTAGCTCCTCTTCAGTCCAATACACTGTACTTGCTGGGAACAGACGCCAGTGCTATTTGCACTGCGTAATTCAATGGGAGCACAATAGTGACTTTTCTTACCAGAAAACAACTCTTGCTCGTACGTCTAGAAACTGCATGTGATTCAACTATATTTAGGACTGGGAAAAAAAACGCTAGCTCACCTTTCAAGAAACACACTCTGCTTTTGAGAAAAGAGCACTCTTCTACTCTACTGTGTTTCCTATAGGGCCAGAACAGTGAGCTTGCTCAGAACAAAAGAACTGTGCTTCCTACACACACGGGCTATATCTAGTTCCACTCTGCTTAGGAAACTGACAAGAACAGTAGCTCCTCTTCAGTCCAATACACTGTACATGCTGGGAGCAGTCGCGAGTGCTATTTGCACTGTGTATGGCAATGGGAGTGCAATAGTGACTCTTCTTACCAGAAAACAACTCTTGCGCGTAGGACCAGAAACTGCATGGGATTCAACTCCGTTTCTGACTGGGAAACAAACACTAGCTCGCCTTACAAGAAACACACTCTGCTTTTGAGAATAGAGCAGTCTTCTACTCTACTGTGTTTCCTATGGGGTCCGAAAAGTGAGCTTGCTCAGAACAAAAGAACTGTGCTTCACACACACGGGCCATATCTAGTTCAACTCTGCATAGGAAACTGACAAGAACAGTAGCTCCTCTTCTGTCCAATGCTCTGTAATTGCTGGGAACAGACGCCAGTGCTATTTGCACTGTGTATGGCAATGGGAGCGCAATAGTGACTCTTCTTACCAGAAAACAACTCTTGCTCCTAGGAACAGAAACTTCATGTGATTCAATTCCTTTTAGGACTGGGTAACAAATGGTAGCTCGCCTTACAAGAAACACACTCTGCTTCTGAGAAAAGAGCACTCTTCTACTCTACTGTGTTTCCTATACGGCCAGAACAGTGAGCTTGCTCAGAACAAAAGAACTGTGCTTCCTACACACACGGGACATATCTAGTTCAACTCTGCTTAGGAAACTGACAAGAACAGTAGCTCCTCTTCAGTCCAATGCACTGTACTTGCTGGGAACAGACGCGAGTGCTATTTGCACTGTGTATGGCAAAAGGAGCACAATAGTGACTTTCCTTACCAGAAAACAACTCTTGCTCGTAGGACCAGAAACTGCATGTGATTCAACTCCATTTAGGACTGGGAAACAAACGCTAGCTCACCTTACAAGAAACACACTCTGCTTCTGAGAAAAGAGCACTCTTCTACTCTACTGTGTTTCCTATACGGCCAGAACAGTGAGCTTGCTCAGAACAAAAGAACTGTGCTTCCTACACACACGGGACATATCTAGTTCAACTCTGCTTAGGAAACTGACAAGAACAGTAGCTCCTCTTCAGTCCAATACACTGTACTTGCTGGGAGCAGACGCCAGTGCTATTTGCACTGTGTATGGCAAAGGGAGCACAATAGTGACTTTCCTTAACAGAAAACATCCCTTGCTCGTAGGACCAAAAACTGCATGTGATTCAACTCCATTTAGGACTGGGAAACAAACGCTAGTTCGCCTTACAACAAACACACTCTGCTTTTGAGAAAAGAGCACTCTTCTACTCTACTGTGTTTCCTATAGGGCCAGAACAGTGAGCTTGCTCAGAAGAAAAGAACTGTGCATCCTACACACACGGGACATATCTAGTTCAACTCTGCTTAGGAAACTGACACGAACAGTAGCTCCTCTTCAGTCCAATACACTGTACTTGCAGGTAGCAGACGCGAGTCCTATTTGCACTGTGTATGGCAATGGGAGCGCAATAGTGACTCCTCTTACCAGAAAACAACACTTACTTATAAGACCAAAAACTGCATGTGATTAAACTCCATTTAGGACTTGGAAACAAACGCTAGTTTGCCTTAGAAGAAACACACTCTGCTTTGGAGAAAAGAGCAGTCTTCTACTCTACTGTGTTTCCTATAGGGCCAGAACTGTGAGCTTGCTCACAACAAAAGAACTGTGCTTCCTACACACACGGGCCATATCTAGTTCAACTCTGCTTAGGAAACTGACAAGAACAGTAGCTCCTCTTCAGTCCAATACACTGTACTTGAAGGTTGCAGACGTTAGTCCTATTTGCACTGCGTATGGCAATGGGAGAACAATAGTGACTCCTCTTACCAGAAAACAACTCTTACTTATAGGACCAGAAACTGCATGTGATTAAACTCCATTTAGGACTTGGAAACAAACGCTAGTTCACCTTAGAAGAAACACACTCTGCTTTGGAGAAAAGAGCACTCTTTGACTCTACTGTGTTTCCTATAGGGCCAGAACTGTGAGCTTGCTCAGAACAAAAGAACTGTGCTTCCTACACACACGGGCCATATCTAGTTCAACTCTGCTTAGGAAACTGACAAGAACAGTAGATCCTCTTCAGTCCAATACACTGTACATGCTGGGAACAGACGCAAGTGCTATTTGCCCTGTGTATGACAATTGGAGAGCAATAGTGACTCTTCTTACCATAAAACAACTCTTGCTCCTAGGAACAGAAACTGCATGTGATTGAACTCCATTTAGGACTGGGAAACAAACGCTAGCTCGCCTTACAAGAAACACATTCTGCTTTTGAGAAAAGAGCACTCTTCTACTCTACTGTGTTTCCTATAGGGCCAGAAGAGTGAGCTTGCTCAGAACAAAAGAAGTGTACTTCCTACACACACGGGCCATATCTATTTCAAGTTTGCTTAGGAAACTGACAAGAACAGTAGATCCTCTTCAGTCCAATACACTGTACATCCTGGGAACAGACGCGAGTGCTATTTGCCCTGTGTATGGCAATGGGAGCACAATAGTGACTCTTCTTACCAGAAAACAACTCTTGCTTGTAGGACCAGAAACTGCATGTAATTCAACTCCATTTAGGACTGGGAAACAAACGCTAGCTCACCTTACAAGAAACACACTCTGCTTTAGAGAAAAGAGCACTCTTCTACTCTACTATGTTTCCTATGGGGTCTGAACAGTGAGCTTGCTCAGAACAAAACAACTGTGCTTCCTACAAACGGGCCATATCTAGTTCAACTCTGCTTAGGAAACTGACAAGAACAGTAGCTCCTATTCTGTCCAATACACTGTACTTGCAAAGATCAGTAGCAAGTGTTGTTTGCACTGTGTATGGCAATGGGAGCGCAATAGTGACTCTTTGCACCAGAAAACAAATCTTGCTCATAGGACCAGAAACTGCATGTAATTCAACTCCATTTAGGACTGGGAAGCAAACGCTAGCTCACCTTACAAGAAACACACTCTGCTTTGAGAAAAGAGCACTCTTCTACTCTTCTGTGTTTCCTATAGTGCCAGAACAGTGAGCTTGCTCAGAACAAAAGAACTGTGCTTCCTACACACACGGGAAATATCTAGTTCAACTCTCCTTAGGAAACTGACAAGAACAGTAGTTCCTCTTCAGTCCAATACACTGTACTTGCTGGGAACAGACGTGAGTGCTATTTGCACTGTGTTAGGCAAAGGGAGCACAATAGTGACTTTCCTTACCAGAAAACATCCCTTGCTCGTAGGACCAAAAACTGCATGTGATTCAACTCCATTTAGGACTGGGAATCAAACGATAGCTCACCTTACAAGAAACACACTCTGCTTTAGAGAAAAGAGCACTCTTCTACTCTACAGTGTTTCCTATAAGGCCAGAACAGTGAGCTTGCTCAGAACAAAAGAACTGTGCTTCCTACACACTCGGGCTATATCTAGTTCAACTCTGCTTAGGAAACTGACAAGAAAAGTAGCTCCTCTTCTGTCCAATACACTGTACTTGCTGGTAACAGACGAGAGTGCTATTTGCACTGTGTATGGCAATGGTAGCACAATAGTGACTTTCCTTACCAGAAAACATCCCATGCTCGTAGGACCAAAAACTGCATGTGATTCAAACCATTTAGGACTGGGAAAGAAATGCTAGCTCGCCTTACAAGAAACACACTCTGCTTTTGAGAAAAGAGCACTCTTCTACTCTACTGTTTCCTATGGTGTCCGAACAGTGAGCTTGCTCAGAACAAAAGAACTGTGCTTCCTACACACAGGTCCCATATCTAGTTCAACTCTGCTTAGGAAACTGACAAGAACAGTAGCTCCTCTTCTGTCCAATACACTGTACTTGCAAGGAACAGTAGCGAGTGTTGTTTGCACTGTGTATGGCAATGGGAGCGCAATAGTGACTCTTCTTACCAGAAAACAACTCTTGCACATAGGACCAGAAACTGCATGTGATTCAACTCCATTTAGGACTGGGAAACAAACGCTAGCTCGCCTTACAAGAAACACACTCGGCTTTTGAGAAAAGAGCACTCTTCTACTCTACTGTGTTTCCTATAGGGCCAGAACAGTGAGCTTGCTCAGAACAAAAGAACTGTGCTTCCTACACACACACGCTATATCTAGTTCAACTCTGCTTAGGAAACTGACAAGAACAGTAGATCCTCTTCAGTCCAATACACTGTACTTGCTGGGAGCAGACGCGAGTGCTATTTGCACTGTATGGTAAAGGGAGCACAATAGTGACTTTCCTTACCAGAAAACATCCCTTGCTCGTAGGACCAAAAACTGCATGGGATTCAACTCCATTTAGGACTGGGAAACAAACGATAGCTCGCCTTACAAGAAACACACTCTGCTTTAGAGAAAAGAGCACTCTTCTACTCTACTGTGATTCCTATAAGGCCAGGAAAGTGAGCTTGCTCAGAACAAAAGAACTGTGCTTCCTACACACACGGGCCATATTTAGTTCAACTCTACTTAGGAAACTGACAAGAACTGTAGTTCCTCTTCAGTACAATACACTGTACATGCTGGGAACAGACGCCAGTGCTATTTACCCTGTGTATGACAATGGGAGCACAATATTGACTCTTCTTACCAGAAAACAACTCTTGCTCCTAGGATCAGAAACTGCATGTGATTCAACTCCATTTAGGACTGGGAAAGAAACGCTAGCTCGCCTTACAAGAAACACACTCTGCTTTTGAGAAAAGAGCACTCTTCTACTCTACTCTGTTTCCTATGGTGTCCGAACAGTGAGCTTGCTCAGTACAAAAGAACTGTGCTTCCTACACACACGGCCCATATCTAATTCAACTCGGCTTAGGAAACTGACAAAAACAATAGCTCCTCTTTTGTCCAATACACTGTACTTGCAAGGAACAGTAGCGAGTGTTGTTTGCACTGTGTATGGCAATGGGAGCGCAATAGTGACTCTTCTTACCAGAAAACAACTCTTGCTCATAGGACCAGAAACTGCATGTGATTCAACTCTATTTAGGACTGGGAAACAAACGCTAGCTCGCCTTACAAAAAACACACTCTGCTTTTGAGAAAAGAGCACTCTTCTACTCTACTGTGTTTCCTATGGGGTCCGAACAGTGAGCTTGCTCAGAACAAAACAACTGTGCTTCCTACACACGGGCCATATCTAGTTCAACTCTGCTTAGGAAACTGACAAGAACAGTAGATCCAATTCAGTCCAATACACTGTACTTTCTGGGAACAGACGTGAGTGCTATTTGCACTGTTTATGGCAAAGGGAGCACAATAGTGACTTTCCTTACCAGAAAACATCCCTTGCTCGTAGGACCAAAAACTGCATGTGATTCAACTCCATTTCGGACTGGGAAACAAACGCTAGCTCGCCTTACAAGAAACACACTCTGCTTTTGAGAAAAGAGCAGTCTTCTACTCTACTGTGTTTCCTATAGGGCCAGAACAGTGAGCTTCTCAGAAGAAAAGAACTGTGCTTCCTACACACACACACTATATCTAGTTCAACTCTGCTTAGGAAACTGACAAGAACAGTAGATCCTCTTCAGTCCAATACACTGTACTTGCTGGGAGCAGACGCGAGTGCTATTTGCACTGTGTATGGCAAAGGGAGCACAATAGTGACTTTCCTTACCAGAAAACATCCCTTGCTTGTAGTACCTAAAACTGCATGGGATTCAACTCCATTTAGGACTGGGAAACAAACGATAGCTCACCTTACAAGAAACACACTCTGCTTTAGAGAAAAGAGCACTCTTCTACTCTACTGTGATTCCTATAGGGCCAGAAGAGTGAGCTTGCTCAGAACAAAAGAACTGTGCTTCCTACACACAAGGGCAATATCTAGTTCAACTCTGCTTAGGAAACTGACAAGAACAGTAGTTCCTCTTCAGTCCAATACACTGTACTTGCTGGGAACAGACGTGAGTGCTATTTGCACTGTGTAAGGCAAAGGGAACACAGTAGTGACTTTCCTTACCAGAAAACATCCCTTGTTCGTAGGACCAAAAACTGCATGTGATTAAACTCCATTTAGGACTGGGAAACAAACGCTAGCTCACCTTACAAGAAACACACTCTGCTTTAGAGAAAAGAGCACTCTTCTACTCTACTGTGTTTCCTATAGGGACAGAACAGTGAGCTTGCTCAGAACAAAAGAACTGTGCTTCCTACACACACGGGCCATATCTAGTTCAACTCTGCGTAGGAAACTGACAATAAACAGTAGCTCCTCTTCAGTCCAATACACTGTACTTGCTGGGAACAGACGCCAGTGCTATTTGCACTGTTTATGGCAAAGGGAGCGCATAGTGACTTTCTTTACCAGAAAACATCCCTTGCTCGTAGGACCAGAAACTGTATGTGATTCAACTCCATTTAGGACTTGGAAACAAATGCTAGCTCACCTTACAAGAAACACACTCTGCTTTTGAGAAAAGAGCACTCTTCTACTCTACTGGGTTTCCTGTAGGGCCAGAACAGTGAGCTTGCTCAGAACAAAAGAACTGTGCTTCCTACAATCACGGGCTATATCTAGTTCAACTCTGCTTAGGAAACTGACAAGAACAGTAGCTCCTCTTCAGTCCAATACACTGTACTTGCTGGGAGCAGACGCGAGTGCTATTTTCACTGTGTATGGCAATGGGAGTGCAATAGTGACTCTTCCTACCAGAAAACAACTCTTGCTTGTAGGATCAGAAACTTCATGTGATTCAACTCTGTTTCTGACTGGGAAACAAACACCAGCTAGCCTTACAAGAAACACACTCTGCTTTTGAGAATAGAGCACTATTCTACTCTACAGTGTTTCCTATGGGGTCCGAAAATTGAGCTTGCTCAGAACAAAAGAACTGTGCTTCACACACACGGGCCATATTTAGTTCAACTCTGCTTAGGAAACTGACAAGATGGGTAGCTCCTCTTCTGTCCAATACACTGTACTTGCTGGGAACAGACGCGACTGCTATTTGCACTGTTTATGGCAATGTAGCACAATAGTGACTCTTCTTACCAGAAAACAACTCTTGCTCGTAAGACTAGAAACTGCCTGGGATTCAACTCCATTTAAGACTGGGAAAAAAACGCTAGCTCGCCTTACAAGAAACACACTCTGCTTTTGAGAAAAGAGCACTCTTCTACTCTACTGTGTTTCCTAAGGGTCCAAACAGTGAGCTTGCTCAGAACAAAAGAACTGTGCTTTCTACACACTGACCATATGTAGTTCAACTCTGCTTAGGAAACTGACAAGAACAGTAGCTCCTATTCAGTCCAATACACTGTACTTGCTGGGAAAAGACGCGAGTGCTATTTGCCCTGTGTATGGCAATGGGAGCACAATAGTGACTTTCCTTACCAGAAAACAACTCTTGTTTGTAGGACCAGAAACTTCATGTGATTCAACTCCATTTAGGACTAGAAAACAAACGCTAGCTCGCCTTACAAGAAACACACTCTGCTTTTGAGAAAAGAGCACTCTTCTACTCTACTGTGTTTCCTATAGGGCCAGAACAGTGAGCTTGCTCAGAACATAAGAACTGTGCTTCCTACACACACTGGCCATATCTAGTTCAACTCTGCTTAGGAAACTGACAAGAACAGTAGCTCCTCTTCAGTCCGATACACTGTACTTGCTGGGAACAGACGCCAGTGCTATTTGCCCTTTGTATGACAATTGGAGCGCAATAGTGACTCTTCTTACCATAAAACAACTCTTGCTCCTAGGACCAGAAACTGCATGTGATTGAACTCCATTTAGGACTGGGAAACAAACGCTAGCTCGACTTACAAGAAACACATTCTGCTTTTGAGAAAAGAGCACTCTTCTACTTTACTGTGTTTCCTATAGGGCCAGAAGAGTGAGCTTGCTCAGAACAAAAGAAGTGTACTTCCTACACACACGGGCCATATCTATTTCAAGTTTGCTTAGGAAACTGACAAGAACAGTAGATCCTCTTCAGTCCAATACACTGTACATCCTGGAAACAGACGCGAGTGCTATTTGCCCTGTGTATGGCAATGGGAGCACAATAGTGACTCTTCCTACCAGAAAACAACTCTTGCTTGTAGGACCAGAAACTGCATGTAATTCAACTCCATTTAGGACTGGGAAACAAACGCTTGCTCACCTTACAAGAAACACGCTCTGCTTTAGAGAAAAGAGCACTCTTCTACTCTTCTGTGTTTCCTATGGGGTCCGAACAGTGAGCTTGCTCAGAACAAAAGAACTGTGCTTCCTACACACACGAGCCATATCTAGTTCAACTCTGCTTAGGAAACTGACAAGAACAGTAGCTCCTCTTCAGTCCAATACACTGTACTTGCTGAGAACAGACGCGAGTGCTATTTGCACTGTTTAAGGCAAAGAGAACACAATAGTGACTTTCCTTACCAGAAAACATCCCTTGCTCATAGGACCAAAAACTGCATGTGATTCAACTCCATTTAGGACTGGGAAACAAATGATAGCTCACCACACAAGAAACACACTCTGCTTTAGAGAAAAGAGCACTTTTCTACTCTACTGTGTTTCCTAAAAGGCCAGAACAGTGAGCTTGCTCAGAACAAAAGAACTGTGCATCCTACACACTCGGGCTATATCTAGTTCAACTCTGCTTAGGAAACTGACAAGAACAGTAGCTCCTCTTCTGTCCAATACACTGTACTAGCTGGGAACAAACGAGAGTGCTATTTGCACTGTGTATGGCAATGGTAGCACAATAGTGACTTTCCTTACCAGAAAATATCCCTTGCTCGTAGGACCAAAAACTGCATGTGATTCAACTCTATTTAGGACTGGGAATCAAACGCTAGTTCGGCTTACAACAAACACACTCTACTTTGGAGAAAAGAGCACTCTTCTACACTACTGTGTTTCCTATAGGGCCAGAACAGTGAGCTTGCTCAGAAGAAAAGAACTGTGCATCCTACACAAACGGGCCATATCTAGTTAAACTCTGCTTAGGAAACTGACAAGAACAGTAGCTCCTCTTCAGTCCAATACACTGTACTTGCAGGTTGCAGACGTGAGTCCTATTTGCACTGTGTATGGCAATGGGAGCACAATAGTGACTCCTCTTACCAGAAAACAACTCTTACTTATAGGACCAGAAACTGCATGTGATTAAACTCCATTTAGGACTTGGAAACAAACGCTAGTTCACCTTAGAAGAAACACACTCTGCTTTGGAGAAAAGAGCACTCTTCGACTCTACTGTGTTTCCTATAGGGCCAGAACTGTGAGCTTGCTCAGAACAAAAGAACTGTGCTTCCTACACACACGGGCCATATCTAGTTCAACTCTGCTTAGGAAACTGACAAGAACAGTAGATCCTCTTCAGTCCAATACACTGTACATGCTGGGAACAGACGCCAGTGCTATTTGCCCTGTGTATGACAATTGGAGAGCAATAGTGACTCTTCTTACCATAAAACAACTCTTGCCCTATGAACAGAAACTGCATGTGATTGAACTCCATTTAGGACTGGGAAACAAACGCTAGCTCGCCTTACAAGAAACACATTCTGCTTTTGAGAAAAGAGCACTCTTCTACTCTACTGTGTTTCCTATAGGGCCAGAAGAGTGAGCTTGCTCAGAACAAAAGAAGTGTACTTCCTACACACAGGGGCCATATCTATTTCAAGTTTGCTTAGGAAACTGACAAGAACAGTAGATCCTCTTCAGTCCAATACACTGTACATCCTGGGAACAGACGCGAGTGCTATTTGCCCTTTGTATGGCAATGGGAACACAATAGTGACTCTTCTTACCAGAAAACAACTCTTGCTTGTAGGACCAGAAACTGCATGTAATTCAACTCCATTTAGGACTGGGAAACAAACACTAGCTCACCTTACAAGAAACACACTCTGCTTTAGAGAAAAGAGCACTCATCTACTCTACTGTGTTTCCTATAAGGCCAGAACAGTGAGCTTGCTCACAACAAAAGAACTGTGCTTCCTACACACTCAGGCTATATCTAGTTCAACTCTGCTTAGGAAACTGACAAGAACAGTAGCTCCTCTTCTGTCCAATACACTGTACTTGGTGGGAACAGACAAGAGTGCTATTTGCACTGTGTATGTCAAAGGTAGCACAATAGTGACTTTCCTTCCCAGAAAACATCCCTTGCTCGTAGGACCAAAAACTGCATGTTATTCAACTCCATTTAGGACTGGGAAACAAACGCTAGTTCGCCTTACAACAAACACACTCTGCTTTTGAGAAAAGAGCACTCTTCTACACTACTGTGTTTCCTATAGGGCCAGAAAAGGGAGCTTGCTCAGAAGAAAAGAACTGTGCATCCTACACAAACGGGCCATATCTAGTTAAACTCTGCTTAGGAAACTGACAAGAACAGTAGCTCCTCTTCAGTCCAATACACTGTACTTGCAGGTAGTAGACGCGAGTCCTATTTGCACTGTGTATGGCAATGGGAGCACAATAGTGACTCCTCTTAACAGAAAACAACTCTTACTTATAGGACCAGAAACTGCATGTGATTCAACTCCATTTAGGACTGGGAAACAAACGCTAGTTCGCCTTAGAAGAAACACACTCTGCTTTGGAGAAAAGAGCACTCTTCTACTCTTCTGTGTTTCCTATGGGGTCCGAACAATGAGCTTGCTCTGAACAAAAGAACTGTGCTTCCTACACACACGGGCCATATCTAGTTCAACTCTGCTTAGGAAACTGACAAGAACAGTAGCTCCTCTTCAGTCCAATACACTGTACTTGCTGGGAACAGACGAGAGTGCTATTTGCACTGGGTATGGCAAAGGGAGCACAATAGTGACTTTCCTTACCAGAAAACATCCCTTGCTCGTAGGACCAAAAACTGCATGTGATTCAACTCCATTTAGGACTGCGAAAAAAACGCTAGCTCATATTACAAGAAACACACTCTGCTTTAGAGAAAAGAGCACTCTTCTACTCTACTGTGTTTCCTATAGGGCCAGAACAGTGAGCTTGCTCAGAACAAAAGAACTGTGCTTCCTACACACACACGCTATATCTAGTTCAACTCTGCTTAGGAAACTGACAAGAACAGTAGATCCTATTCAGTCCAATACACTGTACTTGCAGGGAGCAGACGCGAGTGCTATTTGCACTGTGTATGGCAAAGGGAGCACAATAGTGACTTTCCTTACCAGAAAACATCCCTTGCTCGTAGGACCAAAAACTGCATGGGATTCAACTCCATTTAGGACTGGGAAACAAACGATAGCTCGCCTTACAAGAAACACACTCTGCTTTAGAGAAAAGAGCACTCTTCTACTCTACTGTGATTCCTATAAGGCCAGGACAGTGAGCTTGCTCAGAACAAAAGAACTGTGCTTCCTACACACACGGGCAATATCTTGTTCAACTCTACTTAGGAAACTGACAAGAACTGTAGTTCCTCTTCAGTACAATACACTGTACTTTCTGGGAACAGACGTGAGTGCTATTTGCACTGTTTATGGCAAAGGGAGCACAATAGTGACTTTCCTTACCAGAAAACATCCCTTGCTCGTAGGACCAAAAACTGCATGTGATTCAACTCCATTTAGGACTGGGAAACAAACGCTAGCTCGCCTTACAAGAAACACACTCTGCTTTTGAGAAAAGAGCATTCTTCTACTCTACTGTGTTTCCTATAGGGCCAGAACAGTGAGCTTGCTCAGAACAAAAGAACTGTGCTTCCTACACACACACGCTATATCTAGTTCAACTCTGCTTAGGAAACTCAAAGGAACAGTAGATCCTCTTCAGTCCAATACACTGTCCTTGCTGGGAACAGAAGCCAGTGCTATTTGCACTGTGTATGGCAAAGGGAGCACAATAGTGACTTTCCTTACCAGAAAATATCCCTTGCTTGTAGGACCTAAAACTGCATGGGATTCAACTCCATTTAGGACTGGGAAACAAACGATAGCTCACCTTACAAGAAACACACTCTGCTTTAGAGAAAAGAGCACTCTTCTACTCTACTGTGATTCCTATAGGGCCAGAAGAGTGAGCTTGCTCAGAACAAAAGAACTGTGCTTCCTACACACAAGGGCAATATCTAGTTCAACTCTGCTTAGGAAACTGACAAGAACAGTAGTTCCTCTTCAGTCCAATTCACTGTAATTGCTGGGAACAGACGTGAGTGCTATTTGCACTGTGTAAGGCAAAGGGAACACAGTAGTGACTTTCCTTACCAGAAAACATCCCTTGTTCGTAGGACCAAAAACTGCATGTGATTAAACTCCATTTAGGACTGGGAAACAAACGCTAGCTCACCTTACAAGAAACACACTCTGCTTTAGAGAAAAGAGCACTCTTCTACTCTACTGTGTTTCCTATAGGGACAGAACAGTGAGCTTGCTCAGAACAAAAGAACTGTGCTTCCTACACACACGGGCCATATCTAGTTCAACTCTGCGTAGGAAACTGACAAGAACAGTAGCTCCTCTTCAGTCCAATACACTGTACTTGCTGGGAACAGACGCCAGTGCTATTTGCACTGTTTATGGCAAAGGGAGCGCAATAGTGACTTTCTTTACCAGAAAACATCCCTTGCTCGTAGGACCAGAAACTGTATGTGATTCAACTCCATTTAGGACTGGGAAACAAATGCTAGCTCGCATTACAAGAAACACACTCTGCTTTTGAGAAAAGAGCACTCTTCTACTCTACTGGGTTTCCTGTAGGGCCAGAACAGTGAGCTTGCTCAGAACAAAAGAACTGTGCTTCCTACAATCACGGGCTATATCTAGTTCAACTCTGCTTAGGAAACTGACAAGAACAGTAGCTCCTCTTCAGTCCAATACACTGTACTTGCTGGGAGCAGACGCGAGTGCTATTTTCACTGTGTATGGCAATGGGAGTGCAATAGTGACTCTTCCTACCAGAAAACAACTCTTGCTTGTAGGATCAGAAACTTCATGGGATTCAACTCCATTTCTGACTGGGAAACAAACACCAGCTAACCTTACAAGAAACACACTCTGCTTTTGAGAATAGAGCACTATTCTACTCTACAGTGTTTCCTATGGGGTCCGAAAATTGAACTTGCTCAGAACAAAAGAACTGTGCTTCACACACACGGGCCATATTTAGTTCAACTCTGCTTAGGAAACTGACAAGAAGGGTAGCTCCTCTTCTGTCCAATACACTGTACTTGCTGGGAACAGACGCGAGTGCTATTTGCACTGTTTATGGCAATGGTAGCACAATAGTGACTCTTCTTACCAGAAAACACCTCTTGCTCGTAAGACTAGAAACTGCATGGGATTCAACTCCATTTAAGACTGGGAAACAAACACTAGCTCGCCTTACAAGAAACACACTCTGCTTTTGAGAAAAGAGCACTCTTCTACTCTACTGTGTTTCCTATAGGGCCAGAACAGTGAGCTTGCTCAGAACATAAGAACTGTGCTTCCTACACACACTGGCCATATCTAGTTCAACTCTGCTTAGGAAACTGACAAGAACAGTAGCTCCCCTTCAGTCCGATACACTGTACTTGCTGGGAACAGACGCCAGTGCTATTTGCCCTGTGCATGACAATTGGAGAGCAATAGTGACTCTTCTTACCATAAAACAACTCTTGCTCCTAGGACCAGAAACTGCATGTGATTGAACTCCATTTAGGACTGGGAAACAAACGCTAGCTCGCCTTACAAGAAACACATTCTGCTTTTGAGAAAAGAGCACTCTTCTACTTTACTGTGTTTCCTGTAGGGCCAGAAGCGTGAGCTTGCTCAGAACAAAAGAAGTGTACTTCCTACACACACGGGCCATATCTATTTCAAGTTTGCTTAGGAAACTGACAAGAACAGTAGATCCTCTTCAGTCCAATACACTGTACATCCTGGAAACAGACGCGAGTGCTATTTGCCCTGTGTATGGCAATGGGAGCACAATAGTGACTCTTCCTACCAGAAAACAACTCTTGCTTGTAGGACCAGAAACTGCATGTAATTCAACTCCATTTAGGACTGGAAAACAGACGCTAGCTCACCTTACAAGAAACACGCTCTGCTTTTGAGAAAAGAGCACTCTTTTACTCTTCTGTGTTTCCTATGGGGTCCGAACAGTGAGCTTGCTCAGAACAAAAGAACTGTGCTTCCTACACACACGGGCCATATCTAGTTCAACTCTGCTTAGGAAACTGACAAGAACATTAGCTCCTCTTCAGTCCAATACACTGTACTTGCTGGGAACAGACGCGAGTGCTATTTGCACTGTTTAAGGCAAAGAGAACACAATAGTGACTTTCCTTACCAGAAAACATCCCTTGCTCATAGGACCAAAAACTGCATGTGATTCAACTCCATTTAGGACTGGGAAACAAATGATAGCTCACCTTACAAGAAACACACTCTGCTTTAGAGAAAAGAGCATTTTTCTACTCTACTGTGTTTCCTATAAGGCCAGAACAGTGAGCTTGCTCAGAACAAAAGAACTGTGCTTCCTACACACTCGGGCTATATCTAGTTCAACTCTGCTTAGGAAACTGACAAGAACAGTAGCTCCTCTTCTGTCCAATACACTGTACTAGCTGGGAACAAACTTGAGTGCTATTTGCACTGTGTATGACAATGGTAGCAAAATAGTGACTTTCCTTACCAGAAAATATCCCGTGCTCGTAGGACCAAAAAGTGCATGTGATTCAACTCCATTTAGGACTGGGAAACAAACGCTAGTTCGCCTTACAACAAACACACTCTGCTTCTGAGAAAAGAGCACTCTTCTACACTACTGTGTTTCCTATAGGGCAAGAACAGTGAGCTTGCTCAGAAGAAAAGAACTGTGTATCTTACACAAACGGGCCATATCTAGTTAAACTCTGCTTAGGAAACTGACAAGAACAGTAGCTCCTCTTCAGTCTAATACACTGTACTTGCAGGTAGCAGACGCGAGTCCTATTTGCACTGTGTATGGCAATGGGAGCGCAATAGTGACTCCTCTTACCAGAAAACAACTCTTACTTATAGGACCAGAAACTGCATGTGATTAAACTCCATTTAGGACTTCGAAACAAACACTAGTTCGCCTTAGAAGAAACACACTCTGCTTTGGAGAAATGAGCACTCTTCTACTCTACTGTGTTTCCTATAGGGCCAGAACTGTGAGCTTGCTCAGAACAAAAGAACTGTGCTTCCTACACACGGGCCATATTTGTTCAACTCTGCTTAGGAAACTGACAAGAACAGTAGATCCACTTCAGTCCAATACACTGTACATGCTGGGAACAGACACCAGTGCTATTTGCCCTGTGTATGACAATTGGAGCGCAATAGTGACTCTTCTTACCATAAAACAACTCTTGCTCCTAGGACCAGAAACTGCATGTGATTGAACTCCATTTAGGACTGGGAAACAAACGCTAGCTCGCCTTACAAGAAACACATTCTGCTTTTGAGAAAAGAGCACTCTTCTAATCTACTGTGTTTCCTATAGGGCCAGAACTGTGAGCTTGCTCAGAAAAAAAGAAGTGTACTTCCTACACACAAGGGCAATATCTATTTCAAATTTGCTTAGGAAACTGACAAGAACAGTAGTTCCTCTTCAGTCCAATACACTGTACATCCTGGGAAGAGACGCGAGTGCTATTTGCACTAGTATGGCAATGGGAGCACAATAGTGACTCTTCTTACCAGAAAACAACTCTTGCTTGTAGGACCAGAAACTGCATGTAATTCAACTCCATTTAGGACTGCGAAACAAACTCTAGCTCACCTTACAAGAAACACACTCTGCTTTTGATAAAAGAGCACTCTTCTACTCTTCTGTGTTTCCTATGGGGTCCGAACAGTGAGCTTGCTCCGGACAAAAGAACTGTGCTTCCTACACACACGGGCCATATCTAGTTCAACTCTGCTTAGGAAACACAGAAGAACAGTAGATCCTCTTCAGTCCAATACACTACACATGCTGGGAACAGACACCAGTGCTATTTACCCTGTCTATGACAATGGAAGCGCAATAGTGACTCTTCTTACCAGAAAACAACTCTTGCTCATAGGACCAGCAACTGCATGTAATTCAACTCCATTTAGGACTGGGAAACAAACGCTAGCTCACCTTACAAGAAACACACTCTGCTTTTGAGAAAAGAGCACTCTTCTACTCTACTGTGTTTCCTATGGTGTCCGAACAGTGAGCTTGCTCAGAACAAAAGAACTGTGCTTCCTACACACACGGCCCATATCTAGTTCAACTCTGCTTAGGAAACTGACAAGAACAGTAGCTCCTCTTCTGTCCAATACACTGTACTTGCAAGGAACAGTAGCGAGTGTTGTTTGCACTGTGTATGGCAATGGGAGCGCAATAGTTACTCTTCTTACCAGAAAACAACTCTTGCTCATAGGACCAGAAACTGCATGTGATTCAACTCCATTCAGGACTGGGAAACAAACGCTAGCTCGCCTTACAAGAAACACACTCTGCTTTTGAGAAAAGAGCACTCTTCTACTGTACTCTGTCTCCTAAATGGCCAGAACAGTGAGCTTGCTCAAATAAAAGAACTGTGATTCCTACACACGGGCCATATCTAGTTCAACTCTGTTTAGGAAACTGACAAGAACAGTAGCCTCTCTTCAGTCCAATACACTGTACTTGCTGGGAACAGACGCCAGTGCTATTTGCACTGTGTATGGAAAAGGGAACACAGTAGTGACTTTCTTTACCAGAAAACATCCCTTGCTCATAGGACCAAAAACTGAATGTGATTCAACTCCATTTAGAACTGTGAAAAAAACACTAGCTCGCCTTACAAAAACACACTCTGCTTTTGAGAAAAGAGCACTCTTCTACTCTACTGTGTTTCCTATAGGGCGAGAACAGTGAGGTTGCTCAGAACAAAAGAACTGTGCTTCCTACACACACGGTCTATATCTAGTTCAGCTCTGCTTAGGAAACTGACAAGAACAGCAGCTCCTCTTCATTCCAATACACTGTACTTGCTGTGAACAGACGCGAGTGCTATTTGCCCTGTGTATGGCAATGGGAGCGCAATAGTGACTCTTCTTCCCAGAAAAAAACTCTTGCTCGTAGGACCAGAAACTGCATGGGATTGAACTCCTTTTAGAACTGAAAAACAAACGCTAGCTCGCCTTACAAGAAACACACTCTGCTTTTGAGAAAAGAGCACTCTTCTACTCTACTGTGTTTCCTATAGGGCCAGAACTGTGAGCTTGCTCAGAACAAAAGAACTGTGCTTCCTACACACACGGGCCATATCTAGTTCAACTCTGCTTAGGAAACTGACAAGAACAGTATCTCCTCTTCTGTACAATACACTGTACTTGCTGGGAACAGACGCGACTGCTATTTGCACTGTGTATGACAATGGTAGCACAATAGTGACTCTTCTTACCAGAAAACAACTCTTGCTCGTAGGACCAGAAACTGCATGTGATTCAACTCCATTTAGGACTGCGAAACAAAGGCTAGCTCGCCTTACAAGAAACACACTCTGCTTTTGAGAAAAGAGCACTCTTCTACTCTACTCTGTTTCCTATAGGGCCAGAACAGTGAGCTTGCTCAGAAGAAAAGAACTGTGCTTCCTACACACACGGGCCATATCTAGTTTAACTCTGCTTAGGACTGACAAGAACAGTATCCCCTCTTCTGTCCAATACACTGTACTTGCTGGGAACAGATGCGAGTGCTATTTGCACTGGGTGTGGCAATGGAAGCACAATAGTGACTCTTCTTACCAGAAAACAACTCTTGCTGGTAGGACCAAAAACAGCATGTGATTCAACTCCTTTTAGCACTGGGAAACAAACACTAGCTCGCCATACAAGAAACACCCTCTGCTTTTGAGAAAGAGCCCTCTTCTACTCTACTGTGTTTCCTCTGGTGTCCGAAAAGTGAGCTTGCTCAGAACAAAAGAACTGTGCTTCCTACACACACGGGCCATATCTAGTTCAACTCTGCTTAGGAAACTGACAAGAACAGTAGCTCCTCTTCAGTCCAATACACTGTACTTGCTGGGAACAGACGCCAGTGCTATTTGCACTGCATAATTCAATGGGAGCACAATAGTGACTTTTCTTACCAGAAAACAACTCTTGCTCGTACGTCTAGAAACTGCATGTGATTCAACTATATTTAGGACTGGGAAAAAAAACGCTAGCTCACCTTTCAAGAAACACACTCTGCTTTTGAGAAAAGAGCACTCTTCTACTCTACTGTGTTTCCTATAGGGCCAGAACAGTGAGCTTGCTCAGAACAAAAGAACTGTGCTTCCTACACACACGGGCTATATCTAGTTCCACTCTGCTTAGGAAACTGACAAGAACAGTAGCTCCTCTTCAGTCCAATACACTGTACATGCTGGGAGCAGTCGCGAGTGCTATTTGCACTGTGTATGGCAATGGGAGTGCAATAGTGACTCTTCTTACCAGAAAACAACTCTTGCGCGTAGGACCAGAAACTGCATGGGATTCAACTCCGTTTCTGACTGGGAAACAAACACTAGCTCGCCTTACAAGAAACACACTCTGCTTTTGAGAATAGAGCAGTCTTCTACTCTACTGTGTTTCCTATGGGGTCCGAAAAGTGAGCTTGCTCAGAACAAAAGAACTGTGCTTCACACACACGGGCCATATCTAGTTCAACTCTGCATAGGAAACTGACAAGAACAGTAGCTCCTCTACTGTCCAATGCTCTGTAATTGCTGGGAACAGACGCCAGTGCTATTTGCACTGTGTATGGCAATGGGAGCGCAATAGTGACTCTTCTTACCAGAAAACAACTCTTGCTCCTAGGAACAGAAACTTCATGAGATTCAATTCCTTTTAGGACTGGGTAACAAATGCTAGCTCGCCTTACAAGAAACACACTCTGCTTCTGAGAAAAGAGCACTCTTCTACTCTACTGTGTTTCCTATACGGCCAGAACAGTGAGCTTGCTCAGAACAAAAGAACTGTGCTTCCTACACACACGGGACATATCTAGTTCAACTCTGCTTAGGAAACTGACAAGAACAGTAGCTCCTCTTCAGTCCAATGCACTGTACTTGCTGGGAACAGACGCGAGTGCTATTTGCACTGTGTATGGCAAAAGGAGCACAATAGTGACTTTCCTTACCAGAAAACAACTCTTGCTCGTAGGACCAGAAACTGCATGTGATTCAACTCCATTTAGGACTGGGAAACAAACGCTAGCTCACCTTACAAGAAACACACTCTGCTTCTGAGAAAAGAGCACTCTTCTACTCTACTGTGTTTCCTATACGTCCAGAACAGTGAGCTTGCTCAGAACAAAAGAACTGTGCTTCCTACACACACGGGACATATCTAGTTCAACTCTGCTTAGGAAACTGACAAGAACAGTAGCTCCTCTTCAGTCCAATGCACTGTACTTGCTGGGAACAGACGCCAGTGCTATTTGCACTGTGTATGGCAAAAGGAGCACAATAGTGACTTTCCTTAACAGAAAACAACTCTTGCTCATAGGACCAGAAACTGCATGTGATTCAACTCCATTTAGGACTGGGAAACAAACGCTAGTTCGCCTTACAACAAACACACTCTGCTTTTGAGAAAAGAGCACTCTTCTACTCTACTGTGTTTCCTATAGGGCCAGAACAGTGAGCTTGCTCAGAAGAAAAGAACTGTGCATCCTACACAAACGGGCCATATCTAGTTAAACTCTGCTTAGGAAACTGACACGAACAGTAGCTCCTCTTCAGTCCAATACACTGTACTTGCAGGTAGCAGACGCGAGTCCTATTTGCACTGTGTATGGCAATGGGAGCGCAATAGTGACTCCTCTTACCAGAAAACAACACTTACTTATAAGACCAGAAACTGCATGTGATTAAACTCCATTTAGGACTTGGAAACAAATGCTAGTTCGCCTTAGAAGAAACACACTCTGCTTTGGAGAAAAGAGCAGTCTTCTACTCTATTGTGTTTCCTATAGGGCCAGAACTGTGAGCTTGCTCACAACAAAAGAACTGTGCTTCCTACACACACGGGCCATATCTAGTTCAACTCTGCTTAGGAAACTGACAAGAACAGTAGATGCACTTCAGTCCAATACACTGTACATGCTGGGAACAGACACCAGTGCTATTTGCCTTGTGTATGACAATTGGAGCGCAATAGTGACTCTTCTTACCATAAAACAACTCTTGCTCCTAGGACCAGAAACTGCATGTGATTGAACTCCATTTAGGACTGGGAAACAAACGCTAGCTCGCCTTACAAGAAACACATTCTGCTTTTGAGAAAAGAGCACTCTTCTACTCTACTGTGTTTCCTATAGGGCCAGAACTGTGAGCTTGCTCAGAAAAAAAGAAGTGTACTTCCTACACACAAGGGCAATATCTATTTCAAATTTGCTTAGGAAACTGACAAGAACAGTAGTTCCTCTTCAGTCCAATACACTGTACATCCTGGGAAGAGACGCGAGTGCTATTTGCCCTGTGTATGGCAATGGGAGCACAATAGTGACTCTTCTTACCAGAAAACAACTCTTGCTTGTAGGATCAGAAACTGCATGTAATTCAACTCCATTTAGGACTGCGAAACAAACTCTAGCTATCCTTACAAGAAACACACTCTGCTTTTGATAAAAGAGCACTCTTCTACTCTTCTGTGTTTCCTATGGGGTCCGAACAGTGAGCTTGCTCAGGACAAAAGAACTGTGCTTCCTACACACACGGGCCATATCTAGTTCAACTCTGCTTAGGAAACTGACAAGAACAGTAGATCCTCTTCAGTCCAATACACTGTACATGCTGGGAACAGACACCAGTGCTATTTGCCCTGTGTATGACAATGGGAGCGCAATAGTGACTCTTCTTACCATAAAACAACTCTTGCTCCTAGGACCAGAAACTGCATGTGATTCAACTCCATTTAGGACTGGGAAACAAACGCTAGTTCGCATTACAACAAACACACTCTGCTTTTGAGAAAAGAGCAGTCTTCTACTCTACTGTGTTTCCTATAGGGCCAGAACAGTGAGCTTGCTCAGAACAAAAGAACTGTGCTTCCTACACACACGGGCCATATCTAGTTCAACTCTGCTTAGGAAACACAGAAGAACAGTAGATCCTCTTCAGTCCAATACACTGCACATGCTGGGAACAGACACCAGTGCTATTTACCCTGTCTATGACAATGGAAGCACAATAGTGACTCTTCTTACCAGAAAACAACTCTTGCTTCTAGGATCAGAAACTGCATGTGACTCAAACCATTTAGGACTGGGAAACAAACGCTAGCTCGCCTTACAAGAAACAAACTCTGCTTTTGAGAAAAGAGCACTCTTCTACTCTACTGTGTTTCCTATGGTGTCCGAACAGTGAGCTTGCTCAGAACAAAAGAACTGTGCTTCCTACACACACGGCCCATATCTAGTTCAACTCTGCTTAGGAAACTGACAAGAACAGTAGCTCCTCTTCAGTCCAATACACTGTACTTGTTGGGAACAGACGCCAGTGCTATTTGCACTGTGTATGTCAATGGGAGCGCAATAGTTACTCTTCTTACCAGAAAACAACTCTTGCTCTTAGGACCAGAAACTGCATGTGATTCAACTCCATTTAGGACTGGGAAACAAACGCTAGCTCACCTTACATGAAACACACTCTGCTTTTGAGAAAAGAGCACTCTTCTACTGTACTCTGTCTCCTAAAGGGCCAGAACAGTGAGCTTGCTCAAATAAAAGAACTGTGATTCCTACACACGGGCCATATCTAGTTCAACTCTGTTTAGGAAACTGACAAGAACAGTAGCCTCTCTTCAGTCCAATACACTGTACTTGCTGGGAACAGACGCCAGTGCTATTTGCACTGTGTATGGAAAAGGGAACACAGTAGTGACTTTCTTTACCAGAAAACATCCCTTGCTCATAAGACCAAAAACTGAATGTGATTCAACTCCATTTAGAACTGTGAAAAAAACACTAGCTCGCCTTACAAAAACACACTCTGCTTTTGAGAAAAGAGCACTCTTCTACTCTACTGTGTTTCCTATAGGGCGAGAACAGTGAGGTTGCTCAGAACAAAAGAACTGTGCTTCCTACACACACGGACTATATCTAGTTCAGCTCTGCTTAGGAAACTGACAAGAACAGCAGCTCCTCTTCGTTCCAATACACTGTACTTGCTGTGAGCAGACGCGAGTGCTATTTGCCCTGTGTATGGCAATGGGAGCGCAATAGTGACTCTTCTTCCCAGAAAAAAACTCTTGCTCGTAGGACCAGAAACTGCATGGGATTGAACTCCTTTTAGAACTGAAAAACAAACGCTAGCTCGCCTTACAAGAAACACACTCTGCTTTTGAGAAAAGAGCACTCTTCTACTCTACTGTGTTTCCTATAGGGCCAGAACTGTGAGCTTGCTCAGAACAAAAGAACTGTGCTTCCTACACACACGGGCCATATCTAGTTCAACTCTGCTTAGGAAACTGACAAGAACAGTATCTCCTCTTCTGTACAATACACTGTACTTGCTGGGAACAGACGCGACTGCTATTTGCACTGTGTATGACAATGGTAGCACAATAGTGACTCTTCTTACCAGAAAACAACTCTTGCTTGTAGGACCAGAAACTGCATGTGATTCAACTCCATTTAGGACTGCGAAACAAAGGCTAGCTCGCCTTACAAGAAACACACTCTGCTTTTGAGAAAAGAGCACTCTTCTACTCTACTCTGTTTCCTATAGGGCCAGAACATTGAGCTTGCTCAGAAGAAAAGAACTGTGCTTCCTACACACACGGGCCATATCTAGTTTAACTCTGCTTAGGACTGACAAGAACAGTATCCCCTCTTCAGTCCAATACACTGTACTTGCTGGGAACAGATGCGAGTGCTATTTGCACTGGGTGTGGCAATGGAAGCACAATAGTGACTCTTCTTACCAGAAAACAACTCTTGCTGGTAGGACCAAAAACAGCATGTGATTCAACTCCTTTTAGCACTGGGAAACAAACACTAGCTCGCCATACAAGAAACACCCTCTGCTTTTGAGAAAGAGCCCTCTTCTACTCTACTGTGTTTCCTCTGGTGTCCGAAAAGTGAGCTTGCTCAGAACAAAAGAACTGTGCGTCCTACACACACGGGCCATATCTAGTTCAACTCTGCTTAGGAAACTGACAAGAACAGTAGCTCCTCTTCAGTCCAATACACTGTACTTGCTGGGAACAGACGCCAGTGCTATTTGCACTGCGTAATTCAATGGGAGCACAATAGTGACTTTTCTGACCAGAAAACAACTCTTGCTCGTACGTCTAGAAACTGCATGTGATTCAACTATATTTAGGACTGGGAAAAAAAACGCTAGCTCACCTTTCAAGAAACACACTCTGCTTTTGAGAAAAGAGCACTCTTCTACTCTACTGTGTTTCCTATAGGGCCAGAACAGTGAGCTTGCTCAGAACAAAAGAACTGTGCTTCCTACACACACGGGCTATATCTAGTTCCACTCTGCTTAGGAAACTGACAAGAACAGTAGCTCCTCTTCAGTCCAATACACTGTACATGCTGGGAGCAGTCGCGAGTGCTATTTGCACTGTGTATGGCAATGGGAGTGCAATAGTGACTCTTCTTACCAGAAAACAACTCTTGCGCGTAGGACCAGAAACTGCATGGGATTCAACTCCGTTTCTGACTGGGAAACAAACACTAGCTCGCCTTACAAGAAACACACTCTGCTTTTGAGAATAGAGCAGTCTTCTACTCTACTGTGTTTCCTATGGGGTCCGAAAAGTGAGCTTGCTCAGAACAAAAGAACTGTGCTTCACACACACGGGCAATATCTAGTTCAACTCTGCATAGGAAACTGACAAGAACAGTAGCTCCTCTACTGTCCAATGCTCTGTAATTGCTGGGAACAGACGCCAGTGCTATTTGCACTGTGTATGGCAATGGGAGCGCAATAGTGACTCTTCTTACCAGAAAACAACTCTTGCTCCTAGGAACAGAAACTTCATGTGATTCAATTCCTTTTAGGACTGGGTAACAAATGCTAGCTCGCCTTACAAGAAACACACTCTGCTTCTGAGAAAAGAGCACTCTTCTACTCTACTGTGTTTCCTATACGGCCAGAACAGTGAGCTTGCTCAGAACAAAAGAACTGTGCTTCCTACACACACGGGACATATCTAGTTCAACTCTGCTTAGGAAACTGACAAGAACAGTAGCTCCTCTTCAGTCCAATGCACTGTACTTGCTGGGAACAGATGCGAGTGCTATTTGCACTGTGTATGGCAAAAGGAGCACAATAGTGACTTTCCTTACCAGAAAACAACTCTTGCTCGTAGGACCAGAAACTGCATGTGATTCAACTCCATTTAGGACTGGGAAACAAACGCTAGCTCACCTTACAAGAAACACACTCTGCTTCTGAGAAAAGAGCACTCTTCTACTCTACTGTGTTTCCTATACGGCCAGAACAGTGAGCTTGCTCAGAACAAAAGAACTGTGCTTCCTACACACACGGGACATATCTAGTTCAACTCTGCTTAGGAAACTGACAAGAACAGTAGCTCCTCTTCAGTCCAATACACTGTACTTGCTGGGAGCAGACGCCAGTGCTATTTGCACTGTGTATGGCAAAGGGAGCACAATAGTGACTTTCCTTAACAGAAAACATCCCTTGCTCGTAGGACCAAAAACTGCATGTGATTCAACTCCATTTAGGACTGGGAAACAAACGCTAGTTCGCCTTACAACAAACACACTCTGCTTTTGAGAAAAGAGCACTCTTCTACTCTACTGTGTTTCCTATAGGGCCAGAACAGTGAGCTTGCTCAGAAGAAAAGAACTGTGCATCCTACACACACGGGCCATATCTAGTTCAACTCTGCTTAGGAAACTGACACGAACAGTAGCTCCTCTTCAGTCCAATACACTGTACTTGCAGGTAGCAGACGCGAGTCCTATTTGCACTGTGTATGGCAATGGGAGCGCAATAGTGACTCCTCTTACCAGAAAACAACACTTACTTATAAGACCAAAAACTGCATGTGATTAAACTCCATTTAGGACTTGGAAACAAACGCTAGTTCGCCTTAGAAGAAACACACTCTGCTTTGGAGAAAAGAGCAGTCTTCTACTCTACTGTGTTTCCTATAGGGCCAGAACTGTGAGCTTGCTCACAACAAAAGAACTGTGCTTCCTACACACACGGGCCATATCTAGTTCAACTCTGCTTAGGAAACTGACAAGAACAGTAGATGCACTTCAGTCCAATACACTGTACATGCTGGGAACAGACACCAGTGCTATTTGCCCTGTGTATGACAATTGGAGCGCAATAGTGACTCTTCTTACCATAAAACAACTCTTGCTCCTAGGACCAGAAACTGCATGTGATTGAACTCCATTTAGGACTGGGAAACAAACGCTAGCTCGCCTTACAAGAAACACATTCTGCTTTTGAGAAAAGAGCACTCTTCTACTCTACTGTGTTTCCTATAGGGCCAGAACTGTGAGCTTGCTCAGAAAAAAAGAAGTGTACTTCCTACACACAAGGGCAATATCTATTTCAAGTTTGCTTAGGAAACTGACAAGAACAGTAGATCCTCTTCAGTCCAATACACTGTACTTGCTGGGAACAGACGCGAGTGCTATTTGCACTGTTTGAGGCAAAGAGAACACAATAGTGACTTTCCTTACCAGAAAACATCCCTTGCTCATAGGACCAAAAACTGCATGTGATTCAACTCCATTTAGGACTGGGAAACAAATGATAGCTCACCTTACAAGAAACACACTCTGCTTTAGAGAAAAGAGCACTCTTCTACTCTACTGTGTTTCCTATAAGGCCAGAACAGTGAGCTTGCTCAGAACAAAAGAACTGTGCTTCCTACACAATCGGGCTATTTCTAGTTCAACTCTGCTTAGGAAACTGACAAGAACAGTAGCTCCTCTTCAGTCCAATACACTGTACTTGAAGGTTGCAGACGTTAGTCCTATTTGCACTGCGTATGGCAATGGGAGAACAATAGTGACTCCTCTTACCAGAAAACAACTCTTACTTATAGGACCAGAAACTGCATGTGATTAAACTCCATTTAGGACTTGGAAACAAACGCTAGTTCACCTTAGAAGAAACACACTCTGCTTTGGAGAAAAGAGCACTCTTCGACTCTACTGTGTTTCCTATAGGGCCAGAACTGTGAGCTTGCTCAGAACAAAAGAACTGTGCTTCCTACACACACGGGCCATATCTAGTTCAACTCTGCTTAGGAAACTGACAAGAACAGTAGATCCTCTTCAGTCCAATACACTGTACATGCTGGGAACAGACGCCAGTGCTATTTGCCCTGTGTATGACAATTGGAGAGCAATAGTGACTCTTCTTACCATAAAACAACTCTTGCTCCTAGGAACAGAAACTGCATGTGATTGAACTCCATTTAGGACTGGGAAACAAACGCTAGCTCGCCTTACAAGAAACACATTCTGCTTTTGAGAAAAGAGCACTCTTCTACTCTACTGTGTTTCCTATAGGGCCAGAAGAGTGAGCTTGCTCAGAACAAAAGAAGTGTACTTCCTACACACACGGGCCATATCTATTTCAAGTTTGCTTAGGAAACTGACAAGAACAGTAGATCCTCTTCAGTCCAATACACTGTACATCCTGGGAACAGACGCGAGTGCTATTTGCCCTGTGTATGGCAATGGGAGCACAATAGTGACTCTTCTTACCAGAAAACAACTCTTGCTTGTAGGACCAGAAACTGCATGTAATTCAACTCCATTTAGGACTGGGAAACAAACGCTAGCTCACCTTACAAGAAACACACTCTGCTTTAGAGAAAAGAGCACTCTTCTACTCTACTATGTTTCCTATGGGGTCTGAACAGTGAGCTTGCTCAGAACAAAACAACTGTGCTTCCTACAAACGGGCCATATCTAGTTCAACTCTGCTTAGGAAACTGACAAGAACAGTAGCTCCTATTCTGTCCAATACACTGTACTTGCAAAGATCAGTAGCAAGTGTTGTTTGCACTGTGTATGGCAATGGGAGCGCAATAGTGACTCTTTGCACCAGAAAACAAATCTTGCTCATAGGACCAGAAACTGCATGTAATTCAACTCCATTTAGGACTGGGAAGCAAACGCTAGCTCACCTTACAAGAAACACACTCTGCTTTGAGAAAAGAGCACTCTTCTACTCTTCTGTGTTTCCTATAGTGCCAGAACAGTGAGCTTGCTCAGAACAAAAGAACTGTGCTTCCTACACACACGGGAAATATCTAGTTCAACTCTCCTTAGGAAACTGACAAGAACAGTAGTTCCTCTTCAGTCCAATACACTGTACTTGCTGGGAACAGACGTGAGTGCTATTTGCACTGTGTTAGGCAAAGGGAGCACAATAGTGACTTTCCTTACCAGAAAACATCCCTTGCTCGTAGGACCAAAAACTGCATGTGATTCAACTCCATTTAGGACTGGGAATCAAACGATAGCTCACCTTACAAGAAACACACTCTGCTTTAGAGAAAAGAGCACTCTTCTACTCTACAGTGTTTCCTATAAGGCCAGAACAGTGAGCTTGCTCAGAACAAAAGAACTGTGCTTCCTACACACTCGGGCTATATCTAGTTCAACTCTGCTTAGGAAACTGACAAGAAAAGTAGCTCCTCTTCTGTCCAATACACTGTACTTGCTGGTAACAGACGAGAGTGCTATTTGCACTGTGTATGGCAATGGTAGCACAATAGTGACTTTCCTTACCAGAAAACATCCCATGCTCGTAGGACCAAAAACTGCATGTGATTCAACTCCATTTAGGACTGGGAAAGAAATGCTAGCTCGCCTTACAAGAAACACACTCTGCTTTTGAGAAAAGAGCACTCTTCTACTCTACTGTTTCCTATGGTGTCCGAACAGTGAGCTTGCTCAGAACAAAAGAACTGTGCTTCCTACACACAGGTCCCATATCTAGTTCAACTCTGCTTAGGAAACTGACAAGAACAGTAGCTCCTCTTCTGTCCAATACACTGTACTTGCAAGGAACAGTAGCGAGTGTTGTTTGCACTGTGTATGGCAATGGGAGCGCAATAGTGACTCTTCTTACCAGAAAACAACTCTTGCACATAGGACCAGAAACTGCATGTGATTCAACTCCATTTAGGACTGGGAAACAAACGCTAGCTCGCCTTACAAGAAACACACTCGGCTTTTGAGAAAAGAGCACTCTTCTACTCTACAGTGTTTCCTATAGGGCCAGAACAGTGAGCTTGCTCAGAACAAAAGAACTGTGCTTCCTACACACACACGCTATATCTAGTTCAACTCTGCTTAGGAAACTGACAAGAACAGTAGATCCTCTTCAGTCCAATACACTGTACTTGCTGGGAGCAGACGCGAGTGCTATTTGCACTGTATGGTAAAGGGAGCACAATAGTGACTTTCCTTACCAGAAAACATCCCTTGCTCATAGGACCAAAAACTGCATGGGATTCAACTCCATTTAGGACTGGGAAACAAACGATAGCTCGCCTTACAAGAAACACACTCTGCTTTAGAGAAAAGAGCACTCTTCTACTCTACTGTGATTCCTATAAGGCCAGGAAAGTGAGCTTGCTCAGAACAAAAGAACTGTGCTTCCTACACACACGGGCCATATTTAGTTCAACTCTACTTAGGAAACTGACAAGAACTGTAGTTCCTCTTCAGTACAATACACTGTACATGCTGGGAACAGACGCCAGTGCTATTTACCCTGTGTATGACAATGGGAGCACAATATTGACTCTTCTTACCAGAAAACAACTCTTGCTCCTAGGATCAGAAACTGCATGTGATTCAACTCCATTTAGGACTGGGAAAGAAACGCTAGCTCGCCTTACAAGAAACACACTCTGCTTTTGAGAAAAGAGCACTCTTCTACTCTACTCTGTTTCCTATGGTGTCCGAACAGTGAGCTTGCTCAGTACAAAAGAACTGTGCTTCCTACACACACGGCCCATATCTAATTCAACTCGGCTTAGGAAACTGACAAAAACAATAGCTCCTCTTTTGTCCAATACACTGTACTTGCAAGGAACAGTAGCGAGTGTTGTTTGCACTGTGTATGGCAATGGGAGCGCAATAGTGACTCTTCTTACCAGAAAACAACTCTTGCTCATAGGACCAGAAACTGCATGTGATTCAACTCTATTTAGGACTGGGAAACAAACGCTAGCTCGCCTTACAAAAAACACACTCTGCTTTTGAGAAAAGAGCACTCTTCTACTCTACTGTGTTTCCTATGGGGTCCGAACAGTGAGCTTGCTCAGAACAAAACAACTGTGCTTCCTACACACGGGCCATATCTAGTTCAACTCTGCTTAGGAAACTGACAAGAACAGTAGATCCAATTCAGTCCAATACACTGTACTTTCTGGGAACAGACGTGAGTGCTATTTGCACTGTTTATGGCAAAGGGAGCACAATAGTGACTTTCCTTACCAGAAAACATCCCTTGCTCGTAGGACCAAAAACTGCATGTGATTCAACTCCATTTAGGACTGGGAAACAAACGCTAGCTCGCCTTACAAGAAACACACTCTGCTTTTGAGAAAAGAGCAGTCTTCTACTCTACTGTGTTTCCTATAGGGCCAGAACAGTGAGCTTCTCAGAAGAAAAGAACTGTGCTTCCTACACACACACACTATATCTAGTTCAACTCTGCTTAGGAAACTGACAAGAACAGTAGATCCTCTTCAGTCCAATACACTGTACTTGCTGGGAGCAGACGCGAGTGCTATTTGCACTGTGTATGGCAAAGGGAGCACAATAGTGACTTTCCTTACCAGAAAACATCCCTTGCTTGTAGTACCTAAAACTGCATGGGATTCAACTCCATTTAGGACTGGGAAACAAACGATAGCTCACCTTACAAGAAACACACTCTGCTTTAGAGAAAAGAGCACTCTTCTACTCTACTGTGATTCCTATAGGGCCAGAAGAGTGAGCTTGCTCAGAACAAAAGAACTGTGCTTCCTACACACAAGGGCAATATCTAGTTCAACTCTGCTTAGGAAACTGACAAGAACAGTAGTTCCTCTTCAGTCCAATACACTGTACTTGCTGGGAACAGACGTGAGTGCTATTTGCACTGTGTAAGGCAAAGGGAACACAGTAGTGACTTTCCTTACCAGAAAACATCCCTTGTTCGTAGGACCAAAAACTGCATGTGATTAAACTCCATTTAGGACTGGGAAACAAACGCTAGCTCACCTTACAAGAAACACACTCTGCTTTAGAGAAAAGAGCACTCTTCTACTCTACTGTGTTTCCTATAGGGACAGAACAGTGAGCTTGCTCAGAACAAAAGAACTGTGCTTCCTACACACACGGGCCATATCTAGTTCAACTCTGCGTAGGAAACTGACAATAAACAGTAGCTCCTCTTCAGTCCAATACACTGTACTTGCTGGGAACAGACGCCAGTGCTATTTGCACTGTTTATGGCAAAGGGAGCGCATAGTGACTTTCTTTACCAGAAAACATCCCTTGCTCGTAGGACCAGAAACTGTATGTGATTCAACTCCATTTAGGACTTGGAAACAAATGCTAGCTCACCTTACAAGAAACACACTCTGCTTTTGAGAAAAGAGCACTCTTCTACTCTACTGGGTTTCCTGTAGGGCCAGAACAGTGAGCTTGCTCAGAACAAAAGAACTGTGCTTCCTACAATCACGGGCTATATCTAGTTCAACTCTGCTTAGGAAACTGACAAGAACAGTAGCTCCTCTTCAGTCCAATACACTGTACTTGCTGGGAGCAGACGTGAGTGCTATTTTCACTGTGTATGGCAATGGGAGTGCAATAGTGACTCTTCCTACCAGAAAACAACTCTTGCTTGTAGGATCAGAAACTTCATGTGATTCAACTCTGTTTCTGACTGGGAAACAAACACCAGCTAGCCTTACAAGAAACACACTCTGCTTTTGAGAATAGAGCACTATTCTACTCTACAGTGTTTCCTATGGGGTCCGAAAATTGAGCTTGCTCAGAACAAAAGAACTGTGCTTCACACACACGGGCCATATTTAGTTCAACTCTGCTTAGGAAACTGACAAGATGGGTAGCTCCTCTTCTGTCCAATACACTGTACTTGCTGGGAACAGACGCGACTGCTATTTGCACTGTTTATGGCAATGTAGCACAATAGTGACTCTTCTTACCAGAAAACAACTCTTGCTCGTAAGACTAGAAACTGCATGGGATTCAACTCCATTTAAGACTGGGAAAAAAACGCTAGCTCGCCTTACAAGAAACACACTCTGCTTTTGAGAAAAGAGCACTCTTCTACTCTACTGTGTTTCCTAAGGGTCCAAACAGTGAGCTTGCTCAGAACAAAAGAACTGTGCTTTCTACACACTGACCATATGTAGTTCAACTCTGCTTAGGCAACTGACAAGAACAGTAGCTCCTATTCAGTCCAATACACTGTACTTGCTGGGAAAAGACGCGAGTGCTATTTGCCCTGTGTATGGCAATGGGAGCACAATAGTGACTTTCCTTACCAGAAAACAACTCTTGTTTGTAGGACCAGAAACTTCATGTGATTCAACTCCATTTAGGACTAGAAAACAAACGCTAGCTCGCCTTACAAGAAACACACTCTGCTTTTGAGAAAAGAGCACTCTTCTACTCTACTGTGTTTCCTATAGGGCCAGAACAGTGAGCTTGCTCAGAACATAAGAACTGTGCTTCCTACACACACTGGCCATATCTAGTTCAACTCTGCTTAGGAAACTGACAAGAACAGTAGCTCCTCTTCAGTCCGATACACTGTACTTGCTGGGAACAGACGCCAGTGCTATTTGCCCTTTGTATGACAATTGGAGCGCAATAGTGACTCTTCTTACCATAAAACAACTCTTGCTCCTAGGACCAGAAACTGCATGTGATTGAACTCCATTTAGTACTGGGAAACAAACGCTAGCTCGACTTACAAGAAACACATTCTGCTTTTGAGAAAAGAGCACTCTTCTACTTTACTGTGTTTCCTATAGGGCCAGAAGAGTGAGCTTGCTCAGAACAAAAGAAGTGTACTTCCTACACACACGGGCCATATCTATTTCAAGTTTGCTTAGGAAACTGACAAGAACAGTAGATCCTCTTCAGTCCAATACACTGTACATCCTGGAAACAGACGCGAGTGCTATTTGCCCTGTGTATGGCAATGGGAGCACAATAGTGACTCTTCCTACCAGAAAACAACTCTTGCTTGTAGGACCAGAAACTGCATGTAATTCAACTCCATTTAGGACTGGGAAACAAACGCTTGCTCACCTTACAAGAAACACGCTCTGCTTTAGAGAAAAGAGCACTCTTCTACTCTTCTGTGTTTCCTATGGGGTCCGAACAGTGAGCTTGCTCAGAACAAAAGAACTGTGCTTCCTACACACACGAGCCATATCTAGTTCAACTCTGCTTAGGAAACTGACAAGAACAGTAGCTCCTCTTCAGTCCAATACACTGTACTTGCTGAGAACAGACGCGAGTGCTATTTGCACTGTTTAAGGCAAAGAGAACACAATAGTGACTTTCCTTACCAGAAAACATCCCTTGCTCATAGGACCAAAAACTGCATGTGATTCAACTCCATTTAGGACTGGGAAACAAATGATAGCTCACCACACAAGAAACACACTCTGCTTTAGAGAAAAGAGCACTTTTCTACTCTACTGTGTTTCCTAAAAGGCCAGAACAGTGAGCTTGCTCAGAACAAAAGAACTGTGCATCCTACACACTCGGGCTATATCTAGTTCAACTCTGCTTAGGAAACTGACAAGAACAGTAGCTCCTCTTCTGTCCAATACACTGTACTAGCTGGGAACAAACGAGAGTGCTATTTGCACTGTGTATGGCAATGGTAGCACAATAGTGACTTTCCTTACCAGAAAATATCCCTTGCTCGTAGGACCAAAAACTGCATGTGATTCAACTCCATTTAGGACTGGGAAACAAACGCTAGTTCGCCTTACAACAAACACACTCTGCTTTTGAGAAAAGAGCACTCTTCTACTCTACTGTGTTTCCTATAGGGCCAGAACAGTGAGCTTGCTCAGAAGAAAAGAACTGTGCATCCTACACACACGGGCCATATCTAGTTCAACTCTGCTTAGGAAACTGACACGAACAGTAGCTCCTCTTCAGTCCAATACACTGTACTTGCAGGTAGCAGACGCGAGTCCTATTTGCACTGTGTATGGCAATGGGAGCGCAATAGTGACTCCTCTTACCAGAAAACAACACTTACTTATAAGACCAAAAACTGCATGTGATTAAACTCCATTTAGGACTTGGAAACAAACGCTAGTTCGCCTTAGAAGAAACACACTCTGCTTTGGAGAAAAGAGCAGTCTTCTACTCTACTGTGTTTCCTATAGGGCCAGAACTGTGAGCTTGCTCACAACAAAAGAACTGTGCTTCCTACACACACGGGCCATATCTAGTTCAACTCTGCTTAGGAAACTGACAAGAACAGTAGATGCACTTCAGTCCAATACACTGTACATGCTGGGAACAGACACCAGTGCTATTTGCCCTGTGTATGACAATTGGAGCGCAATAGTGACTCTTCTTACCATAAAACAACTCTTGCTCCTAGGACCAGAAACTGCATGTGATTGAACTCCATTTAGGACTGGGAAACAAACGCTAGCTCGCCTTACAAGAAACACATTCTGCTTTTGAGAAAAGAGCACTCTTCTACTCTACTGTGTTTCCTATAGGGCCAGAACTGTGAGCTTGCTCAGAAAAAAAGAAGTGTACTTCCTACACACAAGGGCAATATCTATTTCAAGTTTGCTTAGGAAACTGACAAGAACAGTAGATCCTCTTCAGTCCAATACACTGTACTTGCTGGGAACAGACGCGAGTGCTATTTGCACTGTTTGAGGCAAAGAGAACACAATAGTGACTTTCCTTACCAGAAAACATCCCTTGCTCATAGGACCAAAAACTGCATGTGATTCAACTCCATTTAGGACTGGGAAACAAATGATAGCTCACCTTACAAGAAACACACTCTGCTTTAGAGAAAAGAGCACTCTTCTACTCTACTGTGTTTCCTATAAGGCCAGAACAGTGAGCTTGCTCAGAACAAAAGAACTGTGCTTCCTACACAATCGGGCTATTTCTAGTTCAACTCTGCTTAGGAAACTGACAAGAACAGTAGCTCCTCTTCAGTCCAATACACTGTACTTGAAGGTTGCAGACGTTAGTCCTATTTGCACTGCGTATGGCAATGGGAGAACAATAGTGACTCCTCTTACCAGAAAACAACTCTTACTTATAGGACCAGAAACTGCATGTGATTAAACTCCATTTAGGACTTGGAAACAAACGCTAGTTCACCTTAGAAGAAACACACTCTGCTTTGGAGAAAAGAGCACTCTTCGACTCTACTGTGTTTCCTATAGGGCCAGAACTGTGAGCTTGCTCAGAACAAAAGAACTGTGCTTCCTACACACACGGGCCATATCTAGTTCAACTCTGCTTAGGAAACTGACAAGAACAGTAGATCCTCTTCAGTCCAATACACTGTACATGCTGGGAACAGACGCCAGTGCTATTTGCCCTGTGTATGACAATTGGAGAGCAATAGTGACTCTTCTTACCATAAAACAACTCTTGCTCCTAGGAACAGAAACTGCATGTGATTGAACTCCATTTAGGACTGGGAAACAAACGCTAGCTCGCCTTACAAGAAACACATTCTGCTTTTGAGAAAAGAGCACTCTTCTACTCTACTGTGTTTCCTATAGGGCCAGAAGAGTGAGCTTGCTCAGAACAAAAGAAGTGTACTTCCTACACACACGGGCCATATCTATTTCAAGTTTGCTTAGGAAACTGACAAGAACAGTAGATCCTCTTCAGTCCAATACACTGTACATCCTGGGAACAGACGCGAGTGCTATTTGCCCTGTGTATGGCAATGGGAGCACAATAGTGACTCTTCCTACCAGAAAACAACTCTTGCTTGTAGGACCAGAAACTGCATGTAATTCAACTCCATTTAGGACTGGGAAACAAACGCTAGCTCACCTTACAAGAAACACACTCTGCTTTAGAGAAAAGAGCACTCTTCTACTCTACTATGTTTCCTATGGGGTCTGAACAGTGAGCTTGCTCAGAACAAAACAACTGTGCTTCCTACAAACGGGCCATATCTAGTTCAACTCTGCTTAGGAAACTGACAAGAACAGTAGCTCCTATTCTGTCCAATACACTGTACTTGCAAAGATCAGTAGCAAGTGTTGTTTGCACTGTGTATGGCAATGGGAGCGCAATAGTGACTCTTTGCACCAGAAAACAAATCTTGCTCATAGGACCAGAAACTGCATGTAATTCAACTCCATTTAGGACTGGGAAGCAAACGCTAGCTCACCTTACAAGAAACACACTCTGCTTTGAGAAAAGAGCACTCTTCTACTCTTCTGTGTTTCCTATAGTGCCAGGACAGTGAGCTTGCTCAGAACAAAAGAACTGTGCTTCCTACACACACGGGAAATATCTAGTTCAACTCTCCTTAGGAAACTGACAAGAACAGTAGTTCCTCTTCATTCCAATACACTGTACTTGCTGGGAACAGACGTGAGTGCTATTTGCACTGTGTTAGGCAAAGGGAGCACAATAGTGACTTTCCTTACCAGAAAACATCCCTTGCTCGTAGGACCAAAAACTGCATGTGATTCAACTCCATTTAGGACTGGGAATCAAACGATAGCTCACCTTACAAGAAACACACTCTGCTTTAGAGAAAAGAGCACTCTTCTACTCTACAGTGTTTCCTATAAGGCCAGAACAGTGAGCTTGCTCAGAACAAAAGAACTGTGCTTCCTACACACTCGGGCTATATCTAGTTCAACTCTGCTTAGGAAACTGACAAGAAAAGTAGCTCCTCTTCTGTCCAATACACTGTACTTGCTGGTAACAGACGAGAGTGCTATTTGCACTGTGTATGGCAATGGTAGCACAATAGTGACTTTCCTTACCAGAAAACATCCCATGCTCGTAGGACCAAAAACTGCATGTGATTCAACTCCATTTAGGACTGGGAAAGAAATGCTAGCTCGCCTTACAAGAAACACACTCTGCTTTTGAGAAAAGAGCACTCTTCTACTCTACTGTTTCCTATGGTGTCCGAACAGTGAGCTTGCTCAGAACAAAAGAACTGTGCTTCCTACACACAGGTCCCATATCTAGTTCAACTCTGCTTAGGAAACTGACAAGAACAGTAGCTCCTCTTCTGTCCAATACACTGTACTTGCAAGGAACAGTAGCGAGTGTTGTTTGCACTGTGTATGGCAATGGGAGCGCAATAGTGACTCTTCTTACCAGAAAACAACTCTTGCACATAGGACCAGAAACTGCATGTGATTCAACTCCATTTAGGACTGGGAAACAAACGCTAGCTCGCCTTACAAGAAACACACTCGGCTTTTGAGAAAAGAGCACTCTTCTACTCTACTGTGTTTCCTATAGGGCCAGAACAGTGAGCTTGCTCAGAACAAAAGAACTGTGCTTCCTACACACACACGCTATATCTAGTTCAACTCTGCTTAGGAAACTGACAAGAACAGTAGATCCTCTTCAGTCCAATACACTGTACTTGCTGGGAGCAGACGCGAGTGCTATTTGCACTGTATGGCAAAGGGAGCACAATAGTGACTTTCCTTACCAGAAAACATCCCTTGCTCATAGGACCAAAAACTGCATGGGATTCAACTCCATTTAGGACTGGGAAACAAACGATAGCTCACCTTACAAGAAACACACTCTGCTTTAGAGAAAAGAGCACTCTTCTACTCTACTGTGATTCCTATAAGGCCAGGAAAGTGAGCTTGCTCAGAACAAAAGAACTGTGCTTCCTACACACACGGGCCATATTTAGTTCAACTCTACTTAGGAAACTGACAAGAACTGTAGTTCCTCTTCAGTACAATACACTGTACATGCTGGGAACAGACGCCAGTGCTATTTACCCTGTGTATGACAATGGGAGCACAATATTGACTCTTCTTACCAGAAAACAACTCTTGCTCCTAGGATCAGAAACTGCATGTGATTCAACTCCATTTAGGACTGGGAAAGAAACGCTAGCTCGCCTTACAAGAAACACACTCTGCTTTGAGAAAAGAGCACTCTTCTACTCTACTCTGTTTCCTATGGTGTCCGAACAGTGAGCTTGCTCAGTACAAAAGAACTGTGCTTCCTACACACACGGCCCATATCTAATTCAACTCGGCTTAGGAAACTGACAAAAACAATAGCTCCTCTTTTGTCCAATACACTGTACTTGCAAGGAACAGTAGCGAGTGTTGTTTGCACTGTGTATGGCAATGGGAGCGCAATAGTGACTCTTCTTACCAGAAAACAACTCTTGCTCATAGGACCAGAAACTGCATGTGATTCAACTCTATTTAGGACTGGGAAACAAACGCTAGCTCGCCTTACAAAAAACACACTCTGCTTTTGAGAAAAGAGCACTCTTCTACTCTACTGTGTTTCCTATGGGGTCCGAACAGTGAGCTTGCTCAGAACAAAACAACTGTGCTTCCTACACACGGGCCATATCTAGTTCAACTCTGCTTAGGAAACTGACAAGAACAGTAGATCCAATTCAGTCCAATACACTGTACTTTCTGGGAACAGACGTGAGTGCTATTTGCACTGTTTATGGCAAAGGGAGCACAATAGTGACTTTCCTTACCAGAAAACATCCCTTGCTCGTAGGACCAAAAACTGCATGTGATTCAACTCCATTTAGGACTGGGAAACAAACGCTAGCTCGCCTTACAAGAAACACACTCTGCTTTTGAGAAAAGAGCAGTCTTCTACTCTACTGTGTTTCCTATAGGGCCAGAACAGTGAGCTTCTCAGAAGAAAAGAACTGTGCTTCCTACACACACACACTATATCTAGTTCAACTCTGCTTAGGAAACTGACAAGAACAGTAGATCCTCTTCAGTCCAATACACTGTACTTGCTGGGAGCAGACGCGAGTGCTATTTGCACTGTGTATGGCAAAGGGAGCACAATAGTGACTTTCCTTACCAGAAAACATCCCTTGCTTGTAGGACCTAAAACTGCATGGGATTCAACTCCATTTAGGACTGGGAAACAAACGATAGCTCACCTTACAAGAAACACACTCTGCTTTAGAGAAAAGAGCACTCTTCTACTCTACTGTGATTCCTATAGGGCCAGAAGAGTGAGCTTGCTCAGAACAAAAGAACTGTGCTTCCTACACACAAGGGCAATATCTAGTTCAACTCTGCTTAGGAAACTGACAAGAACAGTAGTTCCTCTTCAGTCCAATACACTGTACTTGCTGGGAACAGACGTGAGTGCTATTTGCACTGTGTAAGGCAAAGGGAACACAGTAGTGACTTTCCTTACCAGAAAACATCCCTTGTTCGTAGGACCAAAAACTGCATGTGATTAAACTCCATTTAGGACTGGGAAACAAACGCTAGCTCACCTTACAAGAAACACACTCTGCTTTAGAGAAAAGAGCACTCTTCTACTCTACTGTGTTTCCTATAGGGACAGAACAGTGAGCTTGCTCAGAACAAAAGAACTGTGCTTCCTACACACACGGGCCATATCTAGTTCAACTCTGCGTAGGAAACTGACAATAAACAGTAGCTCCTCTTCAGTCCAATACACTGTACTTGCTGGGAACAGACGCCAGTGCTATTTGCACTGTTTATGGCAAAGGGAGCGCATAGTGACTTTCTTTACCAGAAAACATCCCTTGCTCGTAGGACCAGAAACTGTATGTGATTCAACTCCATTTAGGACTTGGAAACAAATGCTAGCTCACCTTACAAGAAACACACTCTGCTTTTGAGAAAAGAGCACTCTTCTACTCTACTGGGTTTCCTGTAGGGCCAGAACAGTGAGCTTGCTCAGAACAAAAGAACTGTGCTTCCTACAATCACGGGCTATATCTAGTTCAACTCTGCTTAGGAAACTGACAAGAACAGTAGCTCCTCTTCAGTCCAATACACTGTACTTGCTGGGAGCAGACGCGAGTGCTATTTTCACTGTGTATGGCAATGGGAGTGCAATAGTGACTCTTCCTACCAGAAAACAACTCTTGCTTGTAGGATCAGAAACTTCATGTGATTCAACTCTGTTTCTGACTGGGAAACAAACACCAGCTAGCCTTACAAGAAACACACTCTGCTTTTGAGAATAGAGCACTATTCTACTCTACAGTGTTTCCTATGGGGTCCGAAAATTGAGCTTGCTCAGAACAAAAGAACTGTGCTTCACACACACGGGCCATATTTAGTTCAACTCTGCTTAGGAAACTGACAAGATGGGTAGCTCCTCTTCTGTCCAATACACTGTACTTGCTGGGAACAGACGCGACTGCTATTTGCACTGTTTATGGCAATGTAGCACAATAGTGACTCTTCTTACCAGAAAACAACTCTTGCTCGTAAGACTAGAAACTGCATGGGATTCAACTCCATTTAAGACTGGGAAAAAAAACGCTAGCTCGCCTTACAAGAAACACACTCTGCTTTTGAGAAAAGAGCACTCTTCTACTCTACTGTGTTTCCTAAGGGTCCAAACAGTGAGCTTGCTCAGAACAAAAGAACTGTGCTTTCTACACACGGACCATATGTAGTTCAACTCTGCTTAGGAAACTGACAAGAACACTAGCTCCTCTTCAGTCCAATACACTGTACTTGCTGGGAAAAGACGCGAGTGCTATTTGCCCTGTTAATGGCAATGGGAGCACAATAGTGACTTTCCTTACCAGAAAACAAATCTTGTTTGTAGGACCAGAAACTTCATGTGATTCAACTCCATTTAGGACTAGAAAACAAACGCTAGCTCGCCTTACAAGAAACACACTCTGCTTTTGAGAAAAGAGCACTCTTCTACTCTACTGTGTTTCCTATAGGGCCAGAACAGTGAGCTTGCTCAGAACATAAGAACTGTGCTTCCTACACACACTGGCCATATCTAGTTCAACTCTGCTTAGGAAACTGACAAGAACAGTAGCTCCTCTTCAGTCCGATACACTGTACTTGCTGGGAACAGACGCCAGTGCTATTTGCCCTGTGCATGACAATTGGAGCGCAATAGTGACTCTTCTTACCATAAAACAACTCTTGCTCCTAGGACCAGAAACTGCATGTGATTGAACTCCATTTAGGACTGGGAAACAAACGCTAGCTCGCCTTACAAGAAACACATTCTGCTTTTGAGAAAAGAGCACTCTTCTACTTTACTGTGTTTCCTATAGGGCCAGAAGCGTGAGCTTGCTCAGAACAAAAGAAGTGTACTTCCTACACACACGGGCCATATCTATTTCAAGTTTGCTTAGGAAACTGACAAGAACAGTAGATCCTCTTCAGTCCAATACACTGTACATCCTGGAAACAGACGCGAGTGCTATTTGCCCTGTGTATGGCAATGGGAGCACAATAGTGACTCTTCCTACCAGAAAACAACTCTTGCTTGTAGGACCAGAAACTGCATGTAATTCAACTCCATTTAGGACTGGGAAACAGACGCTAGCTCACCTTACAAGAAACACGCTCTGCTTTTGAGAAAAGAGCACTCTTTTACTCTTCTGTGTTTCCTATGGGGTCCGAACAGTGAGCTTGCTCAGAACAAAAGAACTGTGCTTCCTACACACACGGGCCATATCTAGTTCAACTCTGCTTAGGAAACTGACAAGAACATTAGCTCCTCTTCAGTCCAATACACTGTACTTGCTGGGAACAGACGCGAGTGCTATTTGCACTGTTTAAGGCAAAGAGAACACAATAGTGACTTTCCTTACCAGAAAACATCCCTTGCTCATAGGACCAAAAACTGCATGTGATTCAACTCCATTTAGGACTGGGAAACAAATGATAGCTCACCTTACAAGAAACACACTCTGCTTTAGAGGAAAGAGCACTTTTCTACTCTACTGTGTTTCCTATAAGGCCAGAACAGTGACCTTGCTCAGAACAAAAGAACTGTGCTTCCTACACACTCGGGCTATATCTAGTTCAACTCTGCTTAGGAAACTGACAAGAACAGTAGCTCCTCTTCTGTCCAATACACTGTACTAGCTGGGAACAAACGAGAGTGCTATTTGCACTGTGTATGACAATGGTAGCAAAATAGTGACTTTCCTTACCAGAAAATATCCCGTGCTCGTAGGACCAAAAAGTGCATGTGATTCAACTCCATTTAGGACTGGGAAACAAACGCTAGTTCGCCTTACAACAAACACACTCTGCTTCTGAGAAAAGAGCACTCTTCTACACTACTGTGTTTCCTATAGGGCAAGAACAGTGAGCTTGCTCAGAAGAAAAGAACTGTGTATCTTACACAAACGGGCCATATCTAGTTAAACTCTGCTTAGGAAACTGACAAGAACAGTAGCTCCTCTTCAGTCTAATACACTGTACTTGCAGGTAGCAGACGCGAGTCCTATTTGCACTGTGTATGGCAATGGGAGCGCAATAGTGACTCCTCTTACCAGAAAACAACTCTTACTTATAGGACCAGAAACTGCATGTGATTAAACTCCATTTAGGACTTCGAAACAAACACTAGTTCGCCTTAGAAGAAACACACTCTGCTTTGGAGAAATGAGCACTCTTCTACTCTACTGTGTTTCCTATAGGGCCAGAACTGTGAGCTTGCTCAGAACAAAAGAACTGTGCTTCCTACACACGGGCCATATTTGTTCAACTCTGCTTAGGAAACTGACAAGAACAGTAGATCCACTTCAGTCCAATACACTGTACATGCTGGGAACAGACACCAGTGCTATTTGCCCTGTGTATGACAATTGGAGCGCAATAGTGACTCTTCTTACCATAAAACAACTCTTGCTCCTAGGACCAGAAACTGCATGTGATTGAACTCCATTTAGGACTGGGAAACAAACGCTAGCTCGCCTTACAAGAAACACATTCTGCTTTTGAGAAAAGAGCACTCTTCTAATCTACTGTGTTTCCTATAGGGCCAGAACTGTGAGCTTGCTCAGAAAAAAAGAAGTGTACTTCCTACACACAAGGGCAATATCTATTTCAAATTTGCTTAGGAAACTGACAAGAACAGTAGTTCCTCTTCAGTCCAATACACTGTACATCCTGGGAAGAGACGCGAGTGCTATTTGCCCTAGTATGGCAATGGGAGCACAATAGTGACTCTTCTTACCAGAAAACAACTCTTGCTTTTAGGACCAGAAACTGCATGTAATTCAACTCCATTTAGGACTGCGAAACAAACTCTAGCTCACCTTACAAGAAACACACTCTGCTTTTGATAAAAGAGCACTCTTCTACTCTTCTGTGTTTCCTATGGGGTCCGAACAGTGAGCTTGCTCCGGACAAAAGAACTGTGCTTCCTACACACACGGGCCATATCTAGTTCAACTCTGCTTAGGAAACACAGAAGAACAGTAGATCCTCTTCAGTCCAATACACTACACATGCTGGGAACAGACACCAGTGCTATTTACCCTGTCTATGACAATGGAAGCGCAATAGTGACTCTTCTTACCAGAAAACAACTCTTGCTCATAGGACCAGCAACTGCATGTAATTCAACTCCATTTAGGACTGGGAAACAAACGCTAGCTCACCTTACAAGAAACACACTCTGCTTTTGAGAAAAGAGCACTCTTCTACTCTACTGTGTTTCCTATGGTGTCCGAACAGTGAGCTTGCTCAGAACAAAAGAACTGTGCTTCCTACACACACGGCCCATATCTAGTTCAACTCTGCTTAGGAAACTGACAAGAACAGTAGCTCCTCTTCTGTCCAATACACTGTACTTGCAAGGAACAGTAGCGAGTGTTGTTTGCACTGTGTATGGCAATGGGAGCGCAATAGTTACTCTTCTTACCAGAAAACAACTCTTGCTCATAGGACCAGAAACTGCATGTGATTCAACTCCATTCAGGACTGGGAAACAAACGCTAGCTCGCCTTACAAGAAACACACTCTGCTTTTGAGAAAAGAGCACTCTTCTACTCTACTGTGTTCCTATGGGGTCCGAACAGTGAGCTTGCTCAGAACAAAACAACTGTGCTTCCTACACACGGGCCATATCTAGTTCAACTCTGCTTAGGAAACTGACAAGAACAGTAGCTCCTCTTCTGTCCAATACACTGTACTTGTTGGGAACAGACGCCAGTGCTATTTGCACTGTGTATGTCAATGGGAGCGCAATAGTGACTCTTCTTACCAGAAAACAACTCTTGCTCTTAGGACCAGAAACTGCATGTGATTCAACTCCATTTAGGACTGGGAAACAAACGCTAGCTCACCTTACATGAAACACACTCTGCTTTTGAGAAAAGAGCACTCTTCTACTGTACTCTGTCTCCTAAATGGCCAGAACAGTGAGCTTGCTCAAATAAAAGAACTGTGATTCCTACACACGGGCCATATCTAGTTCAACTCTGTTTAGGAAACTGACAAGAACAGTAGCCTCTCTTCAGTCCAATACACTGTACTTGCTGGGAACAGACGCCAGTGCTATTTGCACTGTGTATGGAAAAGGGAACACAGTAGTGACTTTCTTTACCAGAAAACATCCCTTGCTCATAGGACCAAAAACTGAATGTGATTCAACTCCATTTAGAACTCTGAAAAAAACACTAGCTCGCCTTACAAAAACACACTCTGCTTTTGAGAAAAGAGCACTCTTCTACTCTACTGTGTTTCCTATAGGGCGAGAACAGTGAGGTTGCTCAGAACAAAAGAACTGTGCTTCCTACACACACGGGCCATATCTAGTTTAACTCTGCTTAGGACTGACAAGAACAGTATCCCCTCTTCTGTCCAATACACTGTACTTGCTGGGAACAGATGCGAGTGCTATTTGCACTGGGTGTGGCAATGGAAGCACAATAGTGACTCTTCTTACCAGAAAACAACTCTTGCTGGTAGGACCAAAAACAGCATGTGATTCAACTCCTTTTAGCACTGGGAAACAAACACTAGCTCGCCATACAAGAAACACCCTCTGCTTTTGAGAAAGAGCCCTCTTCTACTCTACTGTGTTTCCTCTGGTGTCCAAAAAGTGAGCTTGCTCAGAACAAAAGAACTGTGCTTCCTACACACACGGGCCATATCTAGTTCAACTCTGCTTAGGAAACTGACAAGAACAGTAGCTCCTCTTCAGTCCAATACACTGTACTTGCTGGGAACAGACGCCAGTGCTATTTGCACTGCATAATTCAATGGGAGCACAATAGTGACTTTTCTTACCAGAAAACAACTCTTGCTCGTACGTCTAGAAACTGCATGTGATTCAACTATATTTAGGACTGGGAAAAAAAACGCTAGCTCACCTTTCAAGAAACACACTCTGCTTTTGAGAAAAGAGCACTCTTCTACTCTACTGTGTTTCCTATAGGGCCAGAACAGTGAGCTTGCTCAGAACAAAAGAACTGTGCTTCCTACACACACGGGCTATATCTAGTTCCACTCTGCTTAGGAAACTGACAAGAACAGTAGCTCCTCTTCAGTCCAATACACTGTACATGCTGGGAGCAGTCGCGAGTGCTATTTGCACTGTGTATGGCAATGGGAGTGCAATAGTGACTCTTCTTACCAGAAAACAACTCTTGCGCGTAGGACCAGAAACTGCATGGGATTCAACTCCGTTTCTGACTGGGAAACAAACACTAGCTCGCCTTACAAGAAACACACTCTGCTTTTGAGAATAGAGCAGTCTTCTACTCTACTGTGTTTCCTATGGGGTCCGAAAAGTGAGCTTGCTCAGAACAAAAGAACTGTGCTTCACACACACGGGCCATATCTAGTTAAACTCTGCATAGGAAACTGACAAGAACAGTAGCTCCTCTACTGTCCAATGCTCTGTAATTGCTGGGAACATACGCCAGTGCTATTTGCACTGTGTATGGCAATGGGAGCGCAATAGTGACTCTTCTTACCAGAAAACAACTCTTGCTCCTAGGAACAGAAACTTCATGTGATTCAATTCCTTTTAGGACTGGGTAACAAATGCTAGCTCGCCTTACAAGAAACACACTCTGCTTCTGAGAAAAGAGCACTCTTCTACTCTACTGTGTTTCCTATACGGCCAGAACAGTGAGCTTGCTCAGAACAAAAGAACTGTGCTTCCTACACACACGGGACATATCTAGTTCAACTCTGCTTAGGAAACTGACAAGAACAGTAGCTCCTCTTCAGTCCAATGCACTGTACTTGCTGGGAACAGACGCGAGTGCTATTTGCACTGTGTATGGCAAAAGGAGCACAATAGTGACTTTCCTTACCAGAAAACAACTCTTGCTCGTAGGACCAAAAACTGCATGTGATTCAACTCCATATAGGACTGGGAAACAAACGCTAGCTCACCTTACAAGAAACACACTCTGCTTCTGAGAAAAGAGCACTCTTCTACTCTACTGTGTTTCCTATACGGCCAGAACAGTGAGCTTGCTCAGAACAAAAGAACTGTGCTTCCTACACACACGGGACATATCTAGTTCAACTCTGCTTAGGAAACTGACAAGAACAGTAGCTCCTCTTCAGTCCAATGCACTGTACTTGCTGGGAACAGACGCCAGTGCTATTTGCACTGTGTATGGCAAAAGGAGCACAATAGTGACTTTCCTTAACAGAAAACAACTCTTGCTCATAGGACCAGAAACTGCATGTGATTCAACTCCATTTAGGACTGGGAAACAAACGCTAGTTCGCCTTACAACAAACACACTCTGCTTTTGAGAAAAGAGCACTCTTCTACTCTACTGTGTTTCCTATAGGGCCAGAACAGTGAGCTTGCTCAGAAGAAAAGAACTGTGCATCCTACACAAACGGGCCATATCTAGTTAAACTCTGCTTAGGAAACTGACACGAACAGTAGCTCCTCTTCAGTCCAATACACTGTACTTGCAGGTAGCAGACGCGAGTCCTATTTGCACTGTGTATGGCAATGGGAGCGCAATAGTGACTCCTCTTACCAGAAAACAACACTTACTTATAAGACCAGAAACTGCATGTGATTAAACTCCATTTAGGACTTGGAAACAAATGCTAGTTCGCCTTAGAAGAAACACACTCTGCTTTGGAGAAAAGAGCAGTCTTCTACTCTATTGTGTTTCCTATAGGGCCAGAACTGTGAGCTTGCTCACAACAAAAGAACTGTGCTTCCTACACACACGGGCCATATCTAGTTCAACTCTGCTTAGGAAACTGACAAGAACAGTAGATGCACTTCAGTCCAATACACTGTACATGCTGGGAACAGACACCAGTGCTATTTGCCTTGTGTATGACAATTGGAGCGCAATAGTGACTCTTCTTACCATAAAACAACTCTTGCTCCTAGGACCAGAAACTGCATGTGATTGAACTCCATTTAGGACTGGGAAACAAACGCTAGCTCGCCTTACAAGAAACACATTCTGCTTTTGAGAAAAGAGCACTCTTCTACTCTACTGTGTTTCCTATAGGGCCAGAACTGTGAGCTTGCTCAGAAAAAAAGAAGTGTACTTCCTACACACAAGGGCAATATCTATTTCAAATTTGCTTAGGAAACTGACAAGAACAGTAGTTCCTCTTCAGTCCAATACACTGTACATCCTGGGAAGAGACGCGAGTGCTATTTGCCCTGTGTATGGCAATGGGAGCACAATAGTGACTCTTCTTACCAGAAAACAACTCTTGCTTGTAGGACCAGAAACTGCATGTAATTCAACTCCATTTAGGACTGCGAAACAAACTCTAGCTATCCTTACAAGAAACACACTCTGCTTTTGATAAAAGAGCACTCTTCTACTCTTCTGTGTTTCCTATGGGGTCCGAACAGTGAGCTTGCTCAGGACAAAAGAACTGTGCTTCCTACACACACGGGCCATATCTAGTTCAACTCTGCTTAGGAAACTGACAAGAACAGTAGATCCTCTTCAGTCCAATACACTGTACATGCTGGGAACAGACACCAGTGCTATTTGCCCTGTGTATGACAATGGGAGCGCAATAGTGACTCTTCTTACCATAAAACAACTCTTGCTCATAGGACCAGAAACTGCATGTGATTCAACTCCATTTAGGACTGGGAAACAAACGCTAGTTCGCATTACAACAAACACACTCTGCTTTTGAGAAAAGAGCAGTCTTCTACTCTACTGTGTTTCCTATAGGGCCAGAACAGTGAGCTTGCTCAGAACAAAAGAACTGTGCTTCCTACACACACGGGCCATATCTAGTTCAACTCTGCTTAGGAAACACAGAAGAACAGTAGATCCTCTTCAGTCCAATACACTGCACATGCTGGGAACAGACACCAGTGCTATTTACCCTGTCTATGACAATGGAAGCACAATAGTGACTCTTCTTACCAGAAAACAACTCTTGCTTCTAGGATCAGAAACTGCATGTGACTCAAACCATTTAGGACTGGGAAACAAACGCTAGCTCGCCTTACAAGAAACAAACTCTGCTTTTGAGAAAAGAGCACTCTTCTACTCTACTGTGTTTCCTATGGTGTCCGAACAGTGAGCTTGCTCAGAACAAAAGAACTGTGCTTCCTACACACACGGCCCATATCTAGTTCAACTCTGCTTAGGAAACTGACAAGAACAGTAGCTCCTCTTCAGTCCAATACACTGTACTTGTTGGGAACAGACGCCAGTGCTATTTGCACTGTGTATGTCAATGGGAGCGCAATAGTTACTCTTCTTACCAGAAAACAACTCTTGCTCTTAGGACCAGAAACTGCATGTGATTCAACTCCATTTAGGACTGGGAAACAAACGCTAGCTCACCTTACATGAAACACACTCTGCTTTTGAGAAAAGAGCACTCTTCTACTGTACTCTGTCTCCTAAAGGGCCAGAACAGTGAGCTTGCTCAAATAAAAGAACTGTGATTCCTACACACGGGCCATATCTAGTTCAACTCTGTTTAGGAAACTGACAAGAACAGTAGCCTCTCTTCAGTCCAATACACTGTACTTGCTGGGAACAGACGCCAGTGCTATTTGCACTGTGTATGGAAAAGGGAACACAGTAGTGACTTTCTTTACCAGAAAACATCCCTTGCTCATAAGACCAAAAACTGAATGTGATTCAACTCCATTTAGAACTGTGAAAAAAACACTAGCTCGCCTTACAAAAACACACTCTGCTTTTGAGAAAAGAGCACTCTTCTACTCTACTGTGTTTCCTATAGGGCGAGAACAGTGAGGTTGCTCAGAACAAAAGAACTGTGCTTCCTACACACACGGACTATATCTAGTTCAGCTCTGCTTAGGAAACTGACAAGAACAGCAGCTCCTCTTCATTCCAATACACTGTACTTGCTGTGAGCAGACGCGAGTGCTATTTGCCCTGTGTATGGCAATGGGAGCGCAATAGTGACTCTTCTTCCCAGAAAAAAACTCTTGCTCGTAGGACCAGAAACTGCATGGGACTGAACTCCTTTTAGAACTGAAAAACAAACGCTAGCTCGCCTTACAGGAAACACACTCTGCTTTTGAGAAAAGAGCACTCTTCTACTCTACTGTGTTTCCTATAGGGCCAGAACTGTGAGCTTGCTCAGAACAAAAGAACTGTGCTTCCTACACACACGGGCCATATCTAGTTCAACTCTGCTTAGGAAACTGACAAGAACAGTATCTCCTCTTCTGTACAATACACTGTACTTGCTGGGAACAGACGCGACTGCTATTTGCACTGTGTATGACAATGGTAGCACAATAGTGACTCTTCTTACCAGAAAACAACTCTTGCTTGTAGGACCAGAAACTGCATGTGATTCAACTCCATTTAGGACTGCGAAACAAAGGCTAGCTCGCCTTACAAGAAACACACTCTGCTTTTGAGAAAAGAGCACTCTTCTACTCTACTCTGTTTCCTATAGGGCCAGAACATTGAGCTTGCTCAGAAGAAAAGAACTGTGCTTCCTACACACACGGGCCATATCTAGTTTAACTCTGCTTAGGACTGACAAGAACAGTATCCCCTCTTCTGTCCAATACACTGTACTTGCTGGGAACAGATGCGAGTGCTATTTGCACTGGGTGTGGCAATGGAAGCACAATAGTGACTCTTCTTACCAGAAAACAACTCTTGCTGGTAGGACCAAAAACAGCATGTGATTCAACTCCTTTTAGCACTGGGAAACAAACACTAGCTCGCCATACAAGAAACACCCTCTGCTTTTGAGAAAGAGCCCTCTTCTACTCTACTGTGTTTCCTCTGGTGTCCGAAAAGTGAGCTTGCTCAGAACAAAAGAACTGTGCGTCCTACACACACGGGCCATATCTAGTTCAACTCTGCTTAGGAAACTGACAAGAACAGTAGCTCCTCTTCAGTCCAATACACTGTACTTGCTGGGAACAGACGCCAGTGCTATTTGCACTGCGTAATTCAATGGGAGCACAATAGTGACTTTTCTTACCAGAAAACAACTCTTGCTCGTACGTCTAGAAACTGCATGTGATTCAACTATATTTAGGACTGGGAAAAAAAACGCTAGCTCACCTTTCAAGAAACACACTCTGCTTTTGAGAAAAGAGCACTCTTCTACTCTACTGTGTTTCCTATAGGGCCAGAACAGTGAGCTTGCTCAGAACAAAAGAACTGTGCTTCCTACACACACGGGCTATATCTAGTTCCACTCTGCTTAGGAAACTGACAAGAACAGTAGCTCCTCTTCAGTCCAATACACTGTACATGCTGGGAGCAGTCGCGAGTGCTATTTGCACTGTGTATGGCAATGGGAGTGCAATAGTGACTCTTCTTACCAGAAAACAACTCTTGCGCGTAGGACCAGAAACTGCATGGGATTCAACTCCGTTTCTGACTGGGAAACAAACACTAGCTCGCCTTACAAGAAACACACTCTGCTTTTGAGAATAGAGCAGTCTTCTACTCTACTGTGTTTCCTATGGGGTCCGAAAAGTGAGCTTGCTCAGAACAAAAGAACTGTGCTTCACACACACGGGCAATATCTAGTTCAACTCTGCATAGGAAACTGACAAGAACAGTAGCTCCTCTTCTGTCCAATGCTCTGTAATTGCTGGGAACAGACGCCAGTGCTATTTGCACTGTGTATGGCAATGGGAGCGCAATAGTGACTCTTCTTACCAGAAAACAACTCTTGCTCCTAGGAACAGAAACTTCATGTGATTCAATTCCTTTTAGGACTGGGTAACAAATGCTAGCTCGCCTTACAAGAAACACACTCTGCTTCTGAGAAAAGAGCACTCTTCTACTCTACTGTGTTTCCTATACGGCCAGAACAGTGAGCTTGCTCAGAACAAAAGAACTGTGCTTCCTACACACACGGGACATATCTAGTTCAACTCTGCTTAGGAAACTGACAAGAACAGTAGCTCCTCTTCAGTCCAATGCACTGTACTTGCTGGGAACAGATGCGAGTGCTATTTGCACTGTGTATGGCAAAAGGAGCACAATAGTGACTTTCCTTACCAGAAAACAACTCTTGCTCGTAGGACCAGAAACTGCATGTGATTCAACTCCATTTAGGACTGGGAAACAAACGCTAGCTCACCTTACAAGAAACACACTCTGCTTCTGAGAAAAGAGCACTCTTCTACTCTACTGTGTTTCCTATACGGCCAGAACAGTGAGCTTGCTCAGAACAAAAGAACTGTGCTTCCTACACACACGGGACATATCTAGTTCAACTCTGCTTAGGAAACTGACAAGAACAGTAGCTCCTCTTCAGTCCAATACACTGTACTTGCTGGGAGCAGACGCCAGTGCTATTTGCACTGTGTATGGCAAAGGGAGCACAATAGTGACTTTCCTTAACAGAAAACATCCCTTGCTCGTAGGACCAAAAACTGCATGTGATTCAACTCCATTTAGGACTGGGAAACAAACGCTAGTTCGCCTTACAACAAACACACTCTGCTTTTGAGAAAAGAGCACTCTTCTACTCTACTGTGTTTCCTATAGGGCCAGAACAGTGAGCTTGCTCAGAAGAAAAGAACTGTGCATCCTACACACACGGGCCATATCTAGTTCAACTCTGCTTAGGAAACTGACACGAACAGTAGCTCCTCTTCAGTCCAATACACTGTACTTGCAGGTAGCAGACGCGAGTCCTATTTGCACTGTGTATGGCAATGGGAGCGCAATAGTGACTCCTCTTACCAGAAAACAACACTTACTTATAAGACCAAAAACTGCATGTGATTAAACTCCATTTAGGACTTGGAAACAAACGCTAGTTCGCCTTAGAAGAAACACACTCTGCTTTGGAGAAAAGAGCAGTCTTCTACTCTACTGTGTTTCCTATAGGGCCAGAACTGTGAGCTTGCTCACAACAAAAGAACTGTGCTTCCTACACACACGGGCCATATCTAGTTCAACTCTGCTTAGGAAACTGACAAGAACAGTAGATGCACTTCAGTCCAATACACTGTACATGCTGGGAACAGACACCAGTGCTATTTGCCCTGTGTATGACAATTGGAGCGCAATAGTGACTCTTCTTACCATAAAACAACTCTTGCTCCTAGGACCAGAAACTGCATGTGATTGAACTCCATTTAGGACTGGGAAACAAACGCTAGCTCGCCTTACAAGAAACACATTCTGCTTTTGAGAAAAGAGCACTCTTCTACTCTACTGTGTTTCCTATAGGGCCAGAACTGTGAGCTTGCTCAGAAAAAAAGAAGTGTACTTCCTACACACAAGGGCAATATCTATTTCAAGTTTGCTTAGGAAACTGACAAGAACAGTAGATCCTCTTCAGTCCAATACACTGTACTTGCTGGGAACAGACGCGAGTGCTATTTGCACTGTTTGAGGCAAAGAGAACACAATAGTGACTTTCCTTACCAGAAAACATCCCTTGCTCATAGGACCAAAAACTGCATGTGATTCAACTCCATTTAGGACTGGGAAACAAATGATAGCTCACCTTACAAGAAACACACTCTGCTTTAGAGAAAAGAGCACTCTTCTACTCTACTGTGTTTCCTATAAGGCCAGAACAGTGAGCTTGCTCAGAACAAAAGAACTGTGCTTCCTACACAATCGGGCTATTTCTAGTTCAACTCTGCTTAGGAAACTGACAAGAACAGTAGCTCCTCTTCAGTCCAATACACTGTACTTGAAGGTTGCAGACGTTAGTCCTATTTGCACTGCGTATGGCAATGGGAGAACAATAGTGACTCCTCTTACCAGAAAACAACTCTTACTTATAGGACCAGAAACTGCATGTGATTAAACTCCATTTAGGACTTGGAAACAAACGCTAGTTCACCTTAGAAGAAACACACTCTGCTTTGGAGAAAAGAGCACTCTTCGACTCTACTGTGTTTCCTATAGGGCCAGAACTGTGAGCTTGCTCAGAACAAAAGAACTGTGCTTCCTACACACACGGGCCATATCTAGTTCAACTCTGCTTAGGAAACTGACAAGAACAGTAGATCCTCTTCAGTCCAATACACTGTACATGCTGGGAACAGACGCCAGTGCTATTTGCCCTGTGTATGACAATTGGAGAGCAATAGTGACTCTTCTTACCATAAAACAACTCTTGCTCCTAGGAACAGAAACTGCATGTGATTGAACTCCATTTAGGACTGGGAAACAAACGCTAGCTCGCCTTACAAGAAACACATTCTGCTTTTGAGAAAAGAGCACTCTTCTACTCTACTGTGTTTCCTATAGGGCCAGAAGAGTGAGCTTGCTCAGAACAAAAGAAGTGTACTTCCTACACACATGGGCCATATCTATTTCAAGTTTGCTTAGGAAACTGACAAGAACAGTAGATCCTCTTCAGTCCAATACACTGTACATCCTGGGAACAGACGCGAGTGCTATTTGCCCTGTGTATGGCAATGGGAGCACAATAGTGACTCTTCTTACCAGAAAACAACTCTTGCTTGTAGGACCAGAAACTGCATGTAATTCAACTCCATTTAGGACTGGGAAACAAACGCTAGCTCACCTTACAAGAAACACACTCTGCTTTAGAGAAAAGAGCACTCTTCTACTCTACTATGTTTCCTATGGGGTCTGAACAGTGAGCTTGCTCAGAACAAAACAACTGTGCTTCCTACAAACGGGCCATATCTAGTTCAACTCTGCTTAGGAAACTGACAAGAACAGTAGCTCCTATTCTGTCCAATACACTGTACTTGCAAAGATCAGTAGCAAGTGTTGTTTGCACTGTGTATGGCAATGGGAGCGCAATAGTGACTCTTTGCACCAGAAAACAAATCTTGCTCATAGGACCAGAAACTGCATGTAATTCAACTCCATTTAGGACTGGGAAGCAAACGCTAGCTCACCTTACAAGAAACACACTCTGCTTTGAGAAAAGAGCACTCTTCTACTCTTCTGTGTTTCCTATAGTGCCAGAACAGTGAGCTTGCTCAGAACCAAAGAACTGTGCTTCCTACACACACGGGAAATATCTAGTTCAACTCTCCTTAGGAAACTGACAAGAACAGTAGTTCCTCTTCAGTCCAATACACTGTACTTGCTGGGAACAGACGTGAGTGCTATTTGCACTGTGTTAGGCAAAGGGAGCACAATAGTGACTTTCCTTACCAGAAAACATCCCTTGCTCGTAGGACCAAAAACTGCATGTGATTCAACTCCATTTAGGACTGGGAATCAAACGATAGCTCACCTTACAAGAAACACACTCTGCTTTAGAGAAAAGAGCACTCTTCTACTCTACAGTGTTTCCTATAAGGCCAGAACAGTGAGCTTGCTCAGAACAAAAGAACTGTGCTTCCTAAACACTCGGGCTATATCTAGTTCAACTCTGCTTAGGAAACTGACAAGAAAAGTAGCTCCTCTTCTGTCCAATACACTGTACTTGCTGGTAACAGACGAGAGTGCTATTTGCACTGTGTATGGCAATGGTAGCACAATAGTGACTTTCCTTACCAGAAAACATCCCATGCTCGTAGGACCAAAAACTGCATGTGATTCAACTCCATTTAGGACTGGGAAAGAAATGCTAGCTCGCCTTACAAGAAACACACTCTGCTTTTGAGAAAAGAGCACTCTTCTACTCTACTGTTTCCTATGGTGTCCGAACAGTGAGCTTGCTCAGAACAAAAGAACTGTGCTTCCTACACACATGTCCCATATCTAGTTCAACTCTGCTTAGGAAACTGACAAGAACAGTAGCTCCTCTTCTGTCCAATACACTGTACTTGCAAGGAACAGTAGCGAGTGTTGTTTGCACTGTGTATGGCAATGGGAGCGCAATAGTGACTCTTCTTACCAGAAAACAACTCTTGCACATAGGACCAGAAACTGCATGTGATTCAACTCCATTTAGGACTGGGAAACAAACGCTAGCTCGCCTTACAAGAAACACACTCGGCTTTTGAGAAAAGAGCACTCTTCTACTCTACTGTGTTTCCTATAGGGCCAGAACAGTGAGCTTGCTCAGAACAAAAGAACTGTGCTTCCTACACACACACGCTATATCTAGTTCAACTCTGCTTAGGAAACTGACAAGAACAGTAGATCCTCTTCAGTCCAATACACTGTACTTGCTGGGAGCAGACGCAAGTGCTATTTGCACTGTATGGTAAAGGGAGCACAATAGTGACTTTCCTTACCAGAAAACATCCCTTGCTCATAGGACCAAAAACTGCATGGGATTCAACTCCATTTAGGACTGGGAAACAAACGATAGCTCGCCTTACAAGAAACACACTCTGCTTTAGAGAAAAGAGCACTCTTCTACTCTACTGTGATTCCTATAAGGCCAGGAAAGTGAGCTTGCTCAGAACAAAAGAACTGTGCTTCCTACACACACGGGCCATATTTAGTTCAACTCTACTTAGGAAACTGACAAGAACTGTAGTTCCTCTTCAGTACAATACACTGTACATGCTGGGAACAGACGCCAGTGCTATTTACCCTGTGTATGACAATGGGAGCACAATATTGACTCTTCTTACCAGAAAACAACTCTTGCTCCTAGGATCAGAAACTGCATGTGATTCAACTCCATTTAGGACTGGGAAAGAAACGCTAGCTCGCCTTACAAGAAACACACTCTGCTTTTGAGAAAAGAGCACTCTTCTACTCTACTCTGTTTCCTATGGTGTCCGAACAGTGAGCTTGCTCAGTACAAAAGAACTGTGCTTCCTACACACACGGCCCATATCTAATTCAACTCGGCTTAGGAAACTGACAAAAACAATAGCTCCTCTTTTGTCCAATACACTGTACTTGCAAGGAACAGTAGCGAGTGTTGTTTGCACTGTGTATGGCAATGGGAGCGCAATAGTGACTCTTCTTACCAGAAAACAACTCTTGCTCATAGGACCAGAAACTGCATGTGATTCAACTCTATTTAGGACTGGGAAACAAACGCTAGCTCGCCTTACAAAAAACACACTCTGCTTTTGAGAAAAGAGCACTCTTCTACTCTACTGTGTTTCCTATGGGGTCCGAACAGTGAGCTTGCTCAGAACAAAACAACTGTGCTTCCTACACACGGGCCATATCTAGTTCAACTCTGCTTAGGAAACTGACAAGAACAGTAGATCCAATTCAGTCCAATACACTGTACTTTCTGGGAACAGACGTGAGTGCTATTTGCACTGTTTATGGCAAAGGGAGCACAATAGTGACTTTCCTTACCAGAAAACATCCCTTGCTCGTAGGACCAAAAACTGCATGTGATTCAACTCCATTTAGGACTGGGAAACAAACGCTAGCTCGCCTTACAAGAAACACACTCTGCTTTTGAGAAAAGAGCAGTCTTCTACTCTACTGTGTTTCCTATAGGGCCAGAACAGTGAGCTTCTCAGAAGAAAAGAACTGTGCTTCCTACACACACACACTATATCTAGTTCAACTCTGCTTAGGAAACTGACAAGAACAGTAGATCCTCTTCAGTCCAATACACTGTACTTGCTGGGAGCAGACGCGAGTGCTATTTGCACTGTGTATGGCAAAGGGAGCACAATAGTGACTTTCCTTACCAGAAAACATCCCTTGCTTGTAGTACCTAAAACTGCATGGGATTCAACTCCATTTAGGACTGGGAAACAAACGATAGCTCACCTTACAAGAAACACACTCTGCTTTAGAGAAAAGAGCACTCTTCTACTCTACTGTGATTCCTATAGGGCCAGAAGAGTGAGCTTGCTCAGAACAAAAGAACTGTGCTTCCTACACACAAGGGCAATATCTAGTTCAACTCTGCTTAGGAAACTGACAAGAACAGTAGTTCCTCTTCAGTCCAATACACTGTACTTGCTGGGAACAGACGTGAGTGCTATTTGCACTGTGTAAGGCAAAGGGAACACAGTAGTGACTTTCCTTACCAGAAAACATCCCTTGTTCGTAGGACCAAAAACTGCATGTGATTAAACTCCATTTAGGACTGGGAAACAAACGCTAGCTCACCTTACAAGAAACACACTCTGCTTTAGAGAAAAGAGCACTCTTCTACTCTACTGTGTTTCCTATAGGGACAGAACAGTGAGCTTGCTCAGAACAAAAGAACTGTGCTTCCTACACACACGGGCCATATCTAGTTCAACTCTGCGTAGGAAACTGACAATAAACAGTAGCTCCTCTTCAGTCCAATACACTGTACTTGCTGGGAACAGACGCCAGTGCTATTTGCACTGTTTATGGCAAAGGGAGCGCATAGTGACTTTCTTTACCAGAAAACATCCCTTGCTCGTAGGACCAGAAACTGTATGTGATTCAACTCCATTTAGGACTTGGAAACAAATGCTAGCTCACCTTACAAGAAACACACTCTGCTTTTGAGAAAAGAGCACTCTTCTACTCTACTGGGTTTCCTGTAGGGCCAGAACAGTGAGCTTGCTCAGAAAAAAAGAACTGTGCTTCCTACAATCACGGGCTATATCTAGTTCAACTCTGCTTAGGAAACTGACAAGAACAGTAGCTCCTCTTCAGTCCAATACACTGTACTTGCTGGGAGCAGACGCGAGTGCTATTTTCACTGTGTATGGCAATGGGAGTGCAATAGTGACTCTTCCTACCAGAAAACAACTCTTGCTTGTAGGATCAGAAACTTCATGTGATTCAACTCTGTTTCTGACTGGGAAACAAACACCAGCTAGCCTTACAAGAAACACACTCTGCTTTTGAGAATAGAGCACTATTCTACTCTACAGTGTTTCCTATGGGGTCCGAAAATTGAGCTTGCTCAGAACAAAAGAACTGTGCTTCACACACACGGGCCATATTTAGTTCAACTCTGCTTAGGAAACTGACAAGATGGGTAGCTCCTCTTCTGTCCAATACACTGTACTTGCTGGGAACAGACGCGACTGCTATTTGCACTGTTTATGGCAATGTAGCACAATAGTGACTCTTCTTACCAGAAAACAACTCTTGCTCGTAAGACTAGAAACTGCATGGGATTCAACTCCATTTAAGACTGGGAAAAAAACGCTAGCTCGCCTTACAAGAAACACACTCTGCTTTTGAGAAAAGAGCACTCTTCTACTCTACTGTGTTTCCTAAGGGTCCAAACAGTGAGCTTGCTCAGAACAAAAGAACTGTGCTTTCTACACACTGACCATATGTAGTTCAACTCTGCTTAGGAAACTGACAAGAACAGTAGCTCCTATTCAGTCCAATACACTGTACTTGCTGGGAAAAGACGCGAGTGCTATTTGCCCTGTGTATGGCAATGGGAGCACAATAGTGACTTTCCTTACCAGAAAACAACTCTTGTTTGTAGGACCAGAAACTTCATGTGATTCAACTCCATTTAGGACTAGAAAACAAACGCTAGCTCGCCTTACAAGAAACACACTCTGCTTTTGAGAAAAGAGCACTCTTCTACTCTACTGTGTTTCCTATAGGGCCAGAACAGTGAGCTTGCTCAGAACATAAGAACTGTGCTTCCTACACACACTGGCCATATCTAGTTCAACTCTGCTTAGGAAACTGACAAGAACAGTAGCTCCTCTTCAGTCCGATACACTGTACTTGCTGGGAACAGACGCCAGTGCTATTTGCCCTTTTTATGACAATTGGAGCGCAATAGTGACTCTTCTTACCATAAAACAACTCTTGCTCCTAGGACCAGAAACTGCATGTGATTGAACTCCATTTAGGACTGGGAAACAAACGCTAGCTCGACTTACAAGAAACACATTCTGCTTTTGAGAAAAGAGCACTCTTCTACTTTACTGTGTTTCCTATAGGGCCAGAAGAGTGAGCTTGCTCAGAACAAAAGAAGTGTACTTCCTACACACACGGGCCATATCTATTTCAAGTTTGCTTAGGAAACTGACAAGAACAGTAGATCCTCTTCAGTCCAATACACTGTACATCCTGGAAACAGACGCGAGTGCTATTTGCCCTGTGTATGGCAATGGGAGCACAATAGTGACTCTTCCTACCAGAAAACAACTCTTGCTTGTAGGACCAGAAACTGCATGTAATTCAACTCCATTTAGGACTGGGAAACAAACGCTTGCTCACCTTACAAGAAACACGCTCTGCTTTAGAGAAAAGAGCACTCTTCTACTCTTCTGTGTTTCCTATGGGGTCCGAACAGTGAGCTTGCTCAGAACAAAAGAACTGTGCTTCCTACACACACGAGCCATATCTAGTTCAACTCTGCTTAGGAAACTGACAAGAACAGTAGCTCCTCTTCAGTCCAATACACTGTACTTGCTGAGAACAGACGCGAGTGCTATTTGCACTGTTTAAGGCAAAGAGAACACAATAGTGACTTTCCTTACCAGAAAACATCCCTTGCTCATAGGACCAAAAACTGCATGTGATTCAACTCCATTTAGGACTGGGAAACAAATGATAGCTCACCACACAAGAAACACACTCTGCTTTAGAGAAAAGAGCACTTTTCTACTCTACTGTGTTTCCTAAAAGGCCAGAACAGTGAGCTTGCTCAGAACAAAAGAACTGTGCATCCTACACACTCGGGCTATATCTAGTTCAACTCTGCTTAGGAAACTGACAAGAACAGTAGCTCCTCTTCTGTCCAATACACTGTACTAGCTGGGAACAAACGAGAGTGCTATTTGCACTGTGTATGGCAATGGTAGCACAATAGTGACTTTCCTTACCAGAAAATATCCCTTGCTCGTAGGACCAAAAACTGCATGTGATTCAACTCCATTTAGGACTGGGAAACAAACGCTAGTTCGCCTTACAACAAACACACTCTGCTTTTGAGAAAAGAGCACTCTTCTACTCTACTGTGTTTCCTATAGGGCCAGAACAGTGAGCTTGCTCAGAAGAAAAGAACTGTGCATCCTACACACACGGGCCATATCTAGTTCAACTCTGCTTAGGAAACTGACACGAACAGTAGCTCCTCTTCAGTCCAATACACTGTACTTGCAGGTAGCAGACGCGAGTCCTATTTGCACTGTGTATGGCAATGGGAGCGCAATAGTGACTCCTCTTACCAGAAAACAACACTTACTTATAAGACCAAAAACTGCATGTGATTAAACTCCATTTAGGACTTGGAAACAAACGCTAGTTCGCCTTAGAAGAAACACACTCTGCTTTGGAGAAAAGAGCAGTCTTCTACTCTACTGTGTTTCCTATAGGGCCAGAACTGTGAGCTTGCTCACAACAAAAGAACTGTGCTTCCTACACACACGGGCCATATCTAGTTCAACTCTGCTTAGGAAACTGACAAGAACAGTAGATGCACTTCAGTCCAATACACTGTACATGCTGGGAACAGACACCAGTGCTATTTGCCCTGTGTATGACAATTGGAGCGCAATAGTGACTCTTCTTACCATAAAACAACTCTTGCTCCTAGGACCAGAAACTGCATGTGATTGAACTCCATTTAGGACTGGGAAACAAACGCTAGCTCGCCTTACAAGAAACACATTCTGCTTTTGAGAAAAGAGCACTCTTCTACTCTACTGTGTTTCCTATAGGGCCAGAACTGTGAGCTTGCTCAGAAAAAAAGAAGTGTACTTCCTACACACAAGGGCAATATCTATTTCAAGTTTGCTTAGGAAACTGACAAGAACAGTAGATCCTCTTCAGTCCAATACACTGTACTTGCTGGGAACAGACGCGAGTGCTATTTGCACTGTTTGAGGCAAAGAGAACACAATAGTGACTTTCCTTACCAGAAAACATCCCTTGCTCATAGGACCAAAAACTGCATGTGATTCAACTCCATTTAGGACTGGGAAACAAATGATAGCTCACCTTACAAGAAACACACTCTGCTTTAGAGAAAAGAGCACTCTTCTACTCTACTGTGTTTCCTATAAGGCCAGAACAGTGAGCTTGCTCAGAACAAAAGAACTGTGCTTCCTACACAATCGGGCTATTTCTAGTTCAACTCTGCTTAGGAAACTGACAAGAACAGTAGCTCCTCTTCAGTCCAATACACTGTACTTGAAGGTTGCAGACGTTAGTCCTATTTGCACTGCGTATGTCAATGGGAGAACAATAGTGACTCCTCTTACCAGAAAACAACTCTTACTTATAGGACCAGAAACTGCATGTGATTAAACTCCATTTAGGACTTGGAAACAAACGCTAGTTCACCTTAGAAGAAACACACTCTGCTTTGGAGAAAAGAGCACTCTTCGACTCTACTGTGTTTCCTATAGGGCCAGAACTGTGAGCTTGCTCAGAACAAAAGAACTGTGCTTCCTACACACACGGGCCATATCTAGTTCAACTCTGCTTAGGAAACTGACAAGAACAGTAGATCCTCTTCAGTCCAATACACTGTACATGCTGGGAACAGACGCCAGTGCTATTTGCCCTGTGTATGACAATTGGAGAGCAATAGTGACTCTTCTTACCATAAAACAACTCTTGCTCCTAGGAACAGAAACTGCATGTGATTGAACTCCATTTAGGACTGGGAAACAAACGCTAGCTCGACTTACAAGAAACACATTCTGCTTTTGAGAAAAGAGCACTCTTCTACTCTACTGTGTTTCCTATAGGGCCAGAAGAGTGAGCTTGCTCAGAACAAAAGAAGTGTACTTCCTACACACACGGGCCATATCTATTTCAAGTTTGCTTAGGAAACTGACAAGAACAGTAGATCCTCTTCAGTCCAATACACTGTACATCCTGGGAACAGACGCGAGTGCTATTTGCCCTGTGTATGGCAATGGGAGCACAATAGTGACTCTTCCTACCAGAAAACAACTCTTGCTTGTAGGACCAGAAACTGCATGTAATTCAACTCCATTTAGGACTGGGAAACAAACGCTAGCTCACCTTACAAGAAACACACTCTGCTTTAGAGAAAAGAGCACTCTTCTACTCTACTATGTTTCCTATGGGGTCTGAACAGTGAGCTTGCTCAGAACAAAACAACTGTGCTTCCTACAAACGGGCCATATCTCGTTCAACTCTGCTTAGGAAACTGACAAGAACAGTAGCTCCTATTCTGTCCAATACACTGTACTTGCAAAGATCAGTAGCAAGTGTTGTTTGCACTGTGTATGGCAATGGGAGCGCAATAGTGACTCTTTGCACCAGAAAACAAATCTTGCTCATAGGACCAGAAACTGCATGTAATTCAACTCCATTTAGGACTGGGAAGCAAACGCTAGCTCACCTTACAAGAAACACACTCTGCTTTGAGAAAAGAGCACTCTTCTACTCTTCTGTGTTTCCTATAGTGCCAGAACAGTGAGCTTGCTCAGAACAAAAGAACTGTGCTTCCTACACACACGGGAAATATCTAGTTCAACTCTCCTTAGGAAACTGACAAGAACAGTAGTTCCTCTTCAGTCCAATACACTGTACTTGCTGGGAACAGACGTGAGTGCTATTTGCACTGTGTTAGGCAAAGGGAGCACAATAGTGACTTTCCTTACCAGAAAACATCCCTTGCTCGTAGGACCAAAAACTGCATGTGATTCAACTCCATTTAGGACTGGGAATCAAACGATAGCTCACCTTACAAGAAACACACTCTGCTTTAGAGAAAAGAGCACTCTTCTACTCTACAGTGTTTCCTATAAGGCCAGAACAGTGAGCTTGCTCAGAACAAAAGAACTGTGCTTCCTACACACTCGGGCTATATCTAGTTCAACTCTGCTTAGGAAACTGACAAGAAAAGTAGCTCCTCTTCTGTCCAATACACTGTACTTGCTGGTAACAGACGAGAGTGCTATTTGCACTGTGTATGGCAATGGTAGCACAATAGTGACTTTCCTTACCAGAAAACATCCCATGCTCGTAGGACCAAAAACTGCATGTGATTCAACTCCATTTAGGACTGGGAAAGAAATGCTAGCTCGCCTTACAAGAAACACACTCTGCTTTTGAGAAAAGAGCACTCTTCTACTCTACTGTTTCCTATGGTGTCCGAACAGTGAGCTTGCTCAGAACAAAAGAACTGTGCTTCCTACACACAGGTCCCATATCTAGTTCAACTCTGCTTAGGAAACTGACAAGAACAGTAGCTCCTCTTCTGTCCAATACACTGTACTTGCAAGGAACAGTAGCGAGTGTTGTTTGCACTGTGTATGGCAATGGGAGCGCAATAGTGACTCTTCTTACCAGAAAACAACTCTTGCACATAGGACCAGAAACTGCATGTGATTCAACTCCATTTAGGACTGGGAAACAAACGCTAGCTCGCCTTACAAGAAACACACTCGGCTTTTGAGAAAAGAGCACTCTTCTACTCTACTGTGTTTCCTATAGGGCCAGAACAGTGAGCTTGCTCAGAACAAAAGAACTGTGCTTCCTACACACACACGCTATATCTAGTTCAACTCTGCTTAGGAAACTGACAAGATCAGTAGATCCTCTTCAGTCCAATACACTGTACTTGCTGGGAGCAGACGCGAGTGCTATTTGCACTGTATGGCAAAGGGAGCACAATAGTGACTTTCCTTACCAGAAAACATCCCTTGCTCATAGGACCAAAAACTGCATGGGATTCAACTCCATTTAGGACTGGGAAACAAACGATAGCTCGCCTTACAAGAAACACACTCTGCTTTAGAGAAAAGAGCACTCTTCTACTCTACTGTGATTCCTATAAGGCCAGGAAAGTGAGCTTGCTCAGAACAAAAGAACTGTGCTTCCTACACACACGGGCCATATTTAGTTCAACTCTACTTAGGAAACTGACAAGAACTGTAGTTCCTCTTCAGTACAATACACTGTACATGCTGGGAACAGACGCCAGTGCTATTTACCCTGTGTATGACAATGGGAGCACAATATTGACTCTTCTTACCAGAAAACAACTCTTGCTCCTAGGATCAGAAACTGCATGTGATTCAACTCCATTTAGGACTGGGAAAGAAACGCTAGCTCGCCTTACAAGAAACACACTCTGCTTTTGAGAAAAGAGCACTCTTCTACTCTACTCTGTTTCCTATGGTGTCCGAACAGTGAGCTTGCTCAGTACAAAAGAACTGTGCTTCCTACACACACGGCCCATATCTAATTCAACTCGGCTTAGGAAACTGACAAAAACAATAGCTCCTCTTTTGTCCAATACACTGTACTTGCAAGGAACAGTAGCGAGTGTTGTTTGCACTGTGTATGGCAATGGGAGCGCAATAGTGACTCTTCTTACCAGAAAACAACTCTTGCTCATAGGACCAGAAACTGCATGTGATTCAACTCTATTTAGGACTGGGAAACAAACGCTAGCTCGCCTTACAAAAAACACACTCTGCTTTTGAGAAAAGAGCACTCTTCTACTCTACTGTGTTTCCTTTGGGGTCCGAACAGTGAGCTTGCTCAGAACAAAACAACTGTGCTTCCTACACACGGGCCATATCTAGTTCAACTCTGCTTAGGAAACTGACAAGAACAGTAGATCCAATTCAGTCCAATACACTGTACTTTCTGGGAACAGACGTGAGTGCTATTTGCACTGTTTATGGCAAAGGGAGCACAATAGTGACTTTCCTTACCAGAAAACATCCCTTGCTCGTAGGACCAAAAACTGCATGTGATTCAACTCCATTTAGGACTGGGAAACAAACGCTAGCTCGCCTTACAAGAAACACACTCTGCTTTTGAGAAAAGAGCAGTCTTCTACTCTACTGTGTTTCCTATAGGGCCAGAACAGTGAGCTTCTCAGAAGAAAAGAACTGTGCTTCCTACAAACACACACTATATCTAGTTCAACTCTGCTTAGGAAACTGACAAGAACAGTAGATCCTCTTCAGTCCAATACACTGTACTTGCTGGGAGCAGACGCGAGTGCTATTTGCACTGTGTATGGCAAAGGGAGCACAATAGTGACTTTCCTTACCAGAAAACATCCCTTGCTTGTAGTACCTAAAACTGCATGGGATTCAACTCCATTTAGGACTGGGAAACAAACGATAGCTCACCTTACAAGAAACACACTCTGCTTTAGAGAAAAGAGCACTCTTCTACTCTACTGTGATTCCTATAGGGCCAGAAGAGTGAGCTTGCTCAGAACAAAAGAACTGTGCTTCCTACACACAAGGGCAATATCTAGTTCAACTCTGCTTAGGAAACTGACAAGAACAGTAGTTCCTCTTCAGTCCAATACACTGTACTTGCTGGGAACAGACGTGAGTGCTATTTGCACTGTGTAAGGCAAAGGGAACACAGTAGTGACTTTCCTTACCAGAAAACATCCCTTGTTCGTAGGACCAAAAACTGCATGTGATTAAACTCCATTTAGGACTGGGAAACAAACGCTAGCTCACCTTACAAGAAACACACTCTGCTTTAGAGAAAAGAGCACTCTTCTACTCTACTGTGTTTCCTATAGGGACAGAACAGTGAGCTTGCTCAGAACAAAAGAACTGTGCTTCCTACACACACGGGCCATATCTAGTTCAACTCTGCGTAGGAAACTGACAATAAACAGTAGCTCCTCTTCAGTCCAATACACTGTACTTGCTGGGAACAGACGCCAGTGCTATTTGCACTGTTTATGGCAAAGGGAGCGCATAGTGACTTTCTTTACCAGAAAACATCCCTTGCTCGTAGGACCAGAAACTGTATGTGATTCAACTCCATTTAGGACTTGGAAACAAATGCTAGCTCACCTTACAAGAAACACACTCTGCTTTTGAGAAAAGAGCACTCTTCTACTCTACTGGGTTTCCTGTAGGGCCAGAACAGTGAGCTTGCTCAGAACAAAAGAACTGTGCTTCCTACAATCACGGGCTATATCTAGTTCAACTCTGCTTAGGAAACTGACAAGAACAGTAGCTCCTCTTCAGTCCAATACACTGTACTTGCTGGGAGCAGACGCGAGTGCTATTTTCACTGTGTATGGCAATGGGAGTGCAATAGTGACTCTTCCTACCAGAAAACAACTCTTGCTTGTAGGATCAGAAACTTCATGTGATTCAACTCTGTTTCTGACTGGGAAACAAACACCAGCTAGCCTTACAAGAAACACACTCTGCTTTTGAGAATAGAGCACTATTCTACTCTACAGTGTTTCCTATGGGGTCCGAAAATTGAGCTTGCTCAGAACAAAAGAACTGTGCTTCACACACACGGGCCATATTTAGTTCAACTCTGCTTAGGAAACTGACAAGATGGGTAGCTCCTCTTCTGTCCAATACACTGTACTTGCTGGGAACAGACGCGACTGCTATTTGCACTGTTTATGGCAATGTAGCACAATAGTGACTCTTCTTACCAGAAAACAACTCTTGCTCGTAAGACTAGAAACTGCATGGGATTCAACTCCATTTAAGACTGGGAAAAAAACGCTAGCTCGCCTTACAAGAAACACACTCTGCTTTTGAGAAAAGAGCACTCTTCTACTCTACTGTGTTTCCTAAGGGTCCAAACAGTGAGCTTGCTCAGAACAAAAGAACTGTGCTTTCTACACACTGACCATATGTAGTTCAACTCTGCTTAGGAAACTGACAAGAACAGTAGCTCCTATTCAGTCCAATACACTGTACTTGCTGGGAAAAGACGCGAGTGCTATTTGCCCTGTGTATGGCAATGGGAGCACAATAGTGACTTTCCTTACCAGAAAACAACTCTTGTTTGTAGGACCAGAAACTTCATGTGATTCAACTCCATTTAGGACTAGAAAACAAACGCTAGCTCGCCTTACAAGAAACACACTCTGCTTTTGAGAAAAGAGCACTCTTCTACTCTACTGTGTTTCCTATAGGGCCAGAACAGTGAGCTTGCTCAGAACATAAGAACTGTGCTTCCTACACACACTGGCCATATCTAGTTCAACTCTGCTTAGGAAACTGACAAGAACAGTAGCTCCTCTTCAGTCCGATACACTGTACTTGCTGGGAACAGACGCCAGTGCTATTTGCCCTTTTTATGACAATTGGAGCGCAATAGTGACTCTTCTTACCATAAAACAACTCTTGCTCCTAGGACCAGAAACTGCATGTGATTGAACTCCATTTAGGACTGGGAAACAAACGCTAGCTCGACTTACAAGAAACACATTCTGCTTTTGAGAAAAGAGCACTCTTCTACTTTACTGTGTTTCCTATAGGGCCAGAAGAGTGAGCTTGCTCAGAACAAAAGAAGTGTACTTCCTACACACACGGGCCATATCTATTTCAAGTTTGCTTAGGAAACTGACAAGAACAGTAGATCCTCTTCAGTCCAATACACTGTACATCCTGGAAACAGACGCGAGTGCTATTTGCCCTGTGTATGGCAATGGGAGCACAATAGTGACTCTTCCTACCAGAAAACAACTCTTGCTTGTAGGACCAGAAACTGCATGTAATTCAACTCCATTTAGGACTGGGAAACAAACGCTTGCTCACCTTACAAGAAACACGCTCTGCTTTAGAGAAAAGAGCACTCTTCTACTCTTCTGTGTTTCCTATGGGGTCCGAACAGTGAGCTTGCTCAGAACAAAAGAACTGTGCTTCCTACACACACGAGCCATATCTAGTTCAACTCTGCTTAGGAAACTGACCAGAACAGTAGCTCCTCTTCAGTCCAATACACTGTACTTGCTGAGAACAGACGCGAGTGCTATTTGCACTGTTTAAGGCAAAGAGAACACAATAGTGACTTTCCTTACCAGAAAACATCCCTTGCTCATAGGACCAAAAACTGCATGTGATTCAACTCCATTTAGGACTGGGAAACAAATGATAGCTCACCACACAAGAAACACACTCTGCTTTAGAGAAAAGAGCACTTTTCTACTCTACTGTGTTTCCTAAAAGGCCAGAACAGTGAGCTTGCTCAGAACAAAAGAACTGTGCATCCTACACACTCGGGCTATATCTAGTTCAACTCTGCTTAGGAAACTGACAAGAACAGTAGCTCCTCTTCTGTCCAATACACTGTACTAGCTGGGAACAAACGAGAGTGCTATTTGCACTGTGTATGGCAATGGTAGCACAATAGTGACTTTCCTTACCAGAAAATATCCCTTGCTCGTAGGACCAAAAACTGCATGTGATTCAACTCCATTTAGGACTGGGAATCAAACGCTAGTTCGGCTTACAACAAACACACTCTACTTTGGAGAAAAGAGCACTCTTCTACACTACTGTGTTTCCTATAGGGCCAGAACAGTGAGCTTGCTCAGAAGAAAAGAACTGTGCATCCTACACAAACGGGCCATATCTAGTTAAACTCTGCTTAGGAAACTGACAAGAACAGTAGCTCCTCTTCAGTCCAATACACTGTACTTGCAGGTTGCAGACGTGAGTCCTATTTGCACTGTGTATGGCAATGGGAGCACAATAGTGACTCCTCTTACCAGAAAACAACTCTTACTTATAGGACCAGAAACTGCATGTGATTAAACTCCATTTAGGACTTGGAAACAAACGCTAGTTCACCTTAGAAGAAACACACTCTGCTTTGGAGAAAAGAGCACTCTTCGACTCTACTGTGTTTCCTATAGGGCCAGAACTGTGAGCTTGCTCAGAACAAAAGAACTGTGCTTCCTACACACACGGGCCATATCTAGTTCAACTCTGCTTAGGAAACTGACAAGAACAGTAGATCCTCTTCAGTCCAATACACTGTACATGCTGGGAACAGACGCCAGTGCTATTTGCCCTGTGTATGACAATTGGAGAGCAATAGTGACTCTTCTTACCATAAAACAACTCTTGCCCTATGAACAGAAACTGCATGTGATTGAACTCCATTTAGGACTGGGAAACAAACGCTAGCTCGCCTTACAAGAAACACATTCTGCTTTTGAGAAAAGAGCACTCTTCTACTCTACTGTGTTTCCTATAGGGCCAGAAGAGTGAGCTTGCTCAGAACAAAAGAAGTGTACTTCCTACACACAGGGGCCATATCTATTTCAAGTTTGCTTAGGAAACTGACAAGAACAGTAGATCCTCTTCAGTCCAATACACTGTACATCCTGGGAACAGACGCGAGTGCTATTTGCCCTTTGTATGGCAATGGGAACACAATAGTGACTCTTCTTACCAGAAAACAACTCTTGCTTGTAGGACCAGAAACTGCATGTAATTCAACTCCATTTAGGACTGGGAAACAAACACTAGCTCACCTTACAAGAAACACACTCTGCTTTAGAGAAAAGAGCACTCATCTACTCTACTGTGTTTCCTATAAGGCCAGAACAGTGAGCTTGCTCACAACAAAAGAACTGTGCTTCCTACACACTCAGGCTATATCTAGTTCAACTCTGCTTAGGAAACTGACAAGAACAGTAGCTCCTCTTCTGTCCAATACACTGTACTTGGTGGGAACAGACAAGAGTGCTATTTGCACTGTGTATGTCAAAGGTAGCACAATAGTGACTTTCCTTCCCAGAAAACATCCCTTGCTCGTAGGACCAAAAACTGCATGTTATTCAACTCCATTTAGGACTGGGAAACAAACGCTAGTTCGCCTTACAACAAACACACTCTGCTTTTGAGAAAAGAGCACTCTTCTACACTACTGTGTTTCCTATAGGGCCAGAAAAGGGAGCTTGCTCAGAAGAAAAGAACTGTGCATCCTACACAAACGGGCCATATCTAGTTAAACTCTGCTTAGGAAACTGACAAGAACAGTAGCTCCTCTTCAGTCCAATACACTGTACTTGCAGGTAGTAGACGCGAGTCCTATTTGCACTGTGTATGGCAATGGGAGCACAATAGTGACTCCTCTTAACAGAAAACAACTCTTACTTATAGGACCAGAAACTGCATGTGATTCAACTCCATTTAGGACTGGGAAATAAACGCTAGTTCGCCTTAGAAGAAACACACTCTGCTTTGGAGAAAAGAGCACTCTTCTACTCTTCTGTGTTTCCTATGGGGTCCGAACAGTGAGCTTGCTCTGAACAAAAGAACTGTGCTTCCTACACACACGGGCCATATCTAGTTCAACTCTGCTTAGGAAACTGACAAGAACAGTAGCTCCTCTTCAGTCCAATACACTGTACTTGCTGGGAACAGACGAGAGTGCTATTTGCACTGGGTATGGCAAAGGGAGCACAATAGTGACTTTCCTTACCAGAAAACATCCCTTGCTCGTAGGACCAAAAACTGCATGTGATTCAACTCCATTTAGGACTGCGAAAAAAACGCTAGCTCATATTACAAGAAACACACTCTGCTTTAGAGAAAAGAGCACTCTTCTACTCTACTGTGTTTCCTATAGGGCCAGAACAGTGAGCTTGCTCAGAACAAAAGAACTGTGCTTCCTACACACACACGCTATATCTAGTTCAACTCTGCTTAGGAAACTGACAAGAACAGTAGATCCTATTCAGTCCAATACACTGTACTTGCAGGGAGCAGACGCGAGTGCTATTTGCACTGTGTATGGCAAAGGGAGCACAATAGTGACTTTCCTTACCAGAAAACATCCCTTGCTCGTAGGACCAAAAACTGCATGGGATTCAACTCCATTTAGGACTGGGAAACAAACGATAGCTCGCCTTACAAGAAACACACTCTGCTTTAGAGAAAAGAGCACTCTTCTACTCTACTGTGATTCCTATAAGGCCAGGACAGTGAGCTTGCTCAGAACAAAAGAACTGTGCTTCCTACACACACGGGCAATATCTTGTTCAACTCTACTTAGGAAACTGACAAGAACTGTAGTTCCTCTTCAGTACAATACACTGTACTTTCTGGGAACAGACGTGAGTGCTATTTGCACTGTTTATGGCAAAGGGAGCACAATAGTGACTTTCCTTACCAGAAAACATCCCTTGCTCGTAGGACCAAAAACTGCATGTGATTCAACTCCATTTAGGACTGGGAAACAAACGCTAGCTCGCCTTACAAGAAACACACTCTGCTTTTGAGAAAAGAGCATTCTTCTACTCTACTGTGTTTCCTATAGGGCCAGAACAGTGAGCTTGCTCAGAACAAAAGAACTGTGCTTCCTACACACACACGCTATATCTAGTTCAACTCTGCTTAGGAAACTCAAAGGAACAGTAGATCCTCTTCAGTCCAATACACTGTCCTTGCTGGGAACAGAAGCCAGTGCTATTTGCACTGTGTATGGCAAAGGGAGCACAATAGTGACTTTCCTTACCAGAAAATATCCCTTGCTTGTAGGACCTAAAACTGCATGGGATTCAACTCCATTTAGGACTGGGAAACAAACGATAGCTCACCTTACAAGAAACACACTCTGCTTTAGAGAAAAGAGCACTCTTCTACTCTACTGTGATTCCTATAGGGCCAGAAGAGTGAGCTTGCTCAGAACAAAAGAACTGTGCTTCCTACACACAAGGGCAATATCTAGTTCAACTCTGCTTAGGAAACTGACAAGAACAGTAGTTCCTCTTCAGTCCAATTCACTGTAATTGCTGGGAACAGACGTGAGTGCTATTTGCACTGTGTAAGGCAAAGGGAACACAGTAGTGGCTTTCCTTACCAGAAAACATCCCTTGTTCGTAGGACCAAAAACTGCATGTGATTAAACTCCATTTAGGACTGGGAAACAAACGCTAGCTCACCTTACAAGAAACACACTCTGCTTTAGAGAAAAGAGCACTCTTCTACTCTACTGTGTTTCCTATAGGGACAGAACAGTGAGCTTGCTCAGAACAAAAGAACTGTGCTTCCTACACACACGGGCCATATCTAGTTCAACTCTGCGTAGGAAACTGACAAGAACAGTAGCTCCTCTTCAGTCCAATACACTGTACTTGCTGGGAACAGACGCCAGTGCTATTTGCACTGTTTATGGCAAAGGGAGCGCAATAGTGACTTTCTTTACCAGAAAACATCCCTTGCTCGTAGGACCAGAAACTGTATGTGATTCAACTCCATTTAGGACTGGGAAACAAACGCTAGCTCGCATTACAAGAAACACACTCTGCTTTTGAGAAAAGAGCACTCTTCTACTCTACTGTGTTTCCTGTAGGGCCAGAACAGTGAGCTTGCTCAGAACAAAAGAACTGTGCTTCCTACAATCACGGGCTATATCTAGTTCAACTCTGCTTAGGAAACTGACAAGAACAGTAGCTCCTCTTCAGTCCAATACACTGTACTTGCTGGGAGCAGACGCGAGTGCTATTTTCACTGTGTATGGCAATGGGAGTGCAATAGTGACTCTTCCTACCAGAAAACAACTCTTGCTTGTAGGATCAGAAACTTCATGGGATTCAACTCCATTTCTGACTGGGAAACAAACACCAGCTAACCTTACAAGAAACACACTCTGCTTTTGAGAATAGAGCACTATTCTACTCTACAGTGTTTCCTATGGGGTCCGAAAATTGAACTTGCTCAGAACAAAAGAACTGTGCTTCACACACACGGGCCATATTTAGTTCAACTCTGCTTAGGAAACTGACAAGAAGGGTAGCTCCTCTTCTGTCCAATACACTGTACTTGCTGGGAACAGACGCGACTGCTATTTGCACTGTTTATGGCAATGGTAGCACAATAGTGACTCTTCTTACCAGAAAACAACTCTTGCTCGTAAGACTAGAAACTGCATGGGATTCAACTCCATTTAAGACTGGGAAACAAACACTAGCTCGCCTTACAAGAAACACACTCTGCTTTTGAGAAAAGAGCACTCTTCTACTCTACTGTGTTTCCTAAGGGTCCAAACAGTGAGCTTGCTCAGAACAAAAGAACTGTGCTTTCTACACACGGACCATATGTAGTTCAACTCTGCTTAGGAAACTGACAAGAACACTAGCTCCTCTTCAGTCCAATACACTGTACTTGCTGGGAAAAGACGCGAGTGCTATTTGCCCTGTTAATGGCAATGGGAGCACAATAGTGACTTTCTTTACCAGAAAACAAATCTTGTTTGTAGGACCAGAAACTTCATGTGATTCAACTCCATTTAGGACTAGAAAACAAACGCTAGCTCGCCTTACAAGAAACACACTCTGCTTTTGAGAAAAGAGCACTCTTCTACTCTACTGTGTTTCCTATAGGGCCAGAACAGTGAGCTTGCTCAGAACATAAGAACTGTGCTTCCTACACACACTGGCCATATCTAGTTCAACTCTGCTTAGGAAACTGACAAGAACAGTAGCTCCTCTTCAGTCCGATACACTGTACTTGCTGGGAACAGACGCCAGTGCTATTTGCCCTGTGCATGACAATTGGAGCGCAATAGTGACTCTTCTTACCATAAAACAACTCTTGCTCCTAGGACCAGAAACTGCATGTGATTGAACTCCATTTAGGACTGGGAAACAAACGCTAGCTCGCCTTACAAGAAACACATTCTGCTTTTGAGAAAAGAGCACTCTTCTACTTTACTGTGTTTCCTATAGGGCCAGAAGCGTGAGCTTGCTCAGAACAAAAGAAGTGTACTTCCTACACACACGGGCCATATCTATTTCAAGTTTGCTTAGGAAACTGACAAGAACAGTAGATCCTATTCAGTCCAATACACTGTACATCCTGGAAACAGACGCGAGTGCTATTTGCCCTGTGTATGGCAATGGGAGCACAATAGTGACTCTTCCTACCAGAAAACAACTCTTGCTTGTAGGACCAGAAACTGCATGTAATTCAACTCCATTTAGGACTGGGAAACAGACGCTAGCTCACCTTACAAGAAACACGCTCTGCTTTTGAGAAAAGAGCACTCTTTTACTCTTCTGTGTTTCCTATGGGGTCCGAACAGTGAGCTTGCTCAGAACAAAAGAACTGTGCTTCCTACACACACGGGCCATATCTAGTTCAACTCTGCTTAGGAAACTGACAAGAACAGTAGCTCCTCTTCAGTCCAATACACTGTACTTGCTGGGAACAGACGCGAGTGCTATTTGCACTGTTTAAGGCAAAGAGAACACAATAGTGACTTTCCTTACCAGAAAACATCCCTTGCTCATAGGACCAAAAACTGCATGTGATTCAACTCCATTTAGGACTGGGAAACAAATGATAGCTCACCTTACAAGAAACACACTCTGCTTTAGAGAAAAGAGCACTCTTCTACTCTACTGTGTTTCCTATAAGGCCAGAACAGTGAGCTTGCTCAGAACAAAAGAACTGTGCTTCCCACACAATCGGGCTATATCTAGTTCAACTCTGCTTAGGAAACTGACAAGAACAGTAGCTCCTCTTCAGTCCAATACACTGTACTTGCAGGTAGCAGACGCGAGTCCTCTTTGCACTGTGTATGGCAATGGGAGAACAATAGTGACTCCTCTTACCAGAAAACAACTCTTACTTATAGGACCAGAAACTGCATGTGATTAAACTCCATTTAGGACTTGGAAACAAACGCTAGTTCGCCTTAGAAGAAACACACTCTGCTTTGGAGAAAAGAGCACTCTTCTACTCTACTGTGTTTCCTATAGGGCCAGAACTGTGAGCTTGCTCACAACAAAAGAACTGTGCTTCCTACACACACGGGCCATTTCTAGTTCAACTCTGCTTAGGAAACTGACAAGAACAGTAGATCCTCTTCAGTCCAATACACTGTACATGCTGGGAACAGACGCCAGTGCTATTTGCCCTGTGTATGACAATTGGAGAGCAATAGTGACTCTTCTTACCAGAAAACAACTCTTGCTTGTAGGACCAGAAACTGCATGTAATTCAACTCCATTTAGGACTGGGAAACAAACGCTAGCTCACCTTACAAGAAACACACTCTGCTTTAGAGAAAAGAGCACTCTTCTACTCTACTATGTTTCCTATGGGGTCTGAACAGTGAGCTTGCTCAGAACAAAACAACTGTGCTTCCTAGACACGGGCCATATCTAGTTCAACTCTGCTTAGGAAACTGACAAGAACAGTAGCTCCTATTCTGTCCAATACACTGTACTTGCAAAGATTAGTAGCAAGTGTTGTTTGCACTGTGTATGGCAATGGGAGCGCAATAGTGACTCTTTGCACCAGAAAACAAATCTTGCTCATAGGACCAGAAACTGCATGTAATTCAACTCAATTTAGGACTGGGAAGCAAACGCTAACTCACCTTACAAGAAACACACTCTGCTTTGAGAAAAGAGCACTCTTCTACTCTTCTGTGTTTCCTATAGTGCCAGTACAGTGAGCTTGCTCAGAACAAAAGAACTGTGCTTCCTACACACACGGGAAATATCTAGTTCAACTCTGCTTAGGAAACTGACAAGAACAGTAGTTCCTCTTCAGTCCAATACACTGTACTTGCTGGGAACAGACGTGAGTGCTATTTGCACTGTGTTAGGCAAAGGGAGCACAATAGTGACTTTCCTTACCAGAAAACATCCCTTGCTCGTAGGACCAAAAACTGCATGTGATTAAACTCCATTTAGGACTGGGAAACAAACGCTAGCTCACCTAACAAGAAACACACTCTGCTTTAGAGAAAAGAGCACTCTACTACTCTACTGTGTTTCCTATAGGGCCAGAACAGTGAGCTTGCTCAGAACAAAAGAACTGTGCATCCTACACAAACAGGCCATATCTAGTTAAACTCTGCTTACGAAACTGACAAGAACAGTAGATCCTCTTCAGTCCAATACACTGTACATGCTGGGAACAGACGGCAGTGCTATTTGCCCTGTGTATGACAATTGGAGCGCAATAGTGACTCTTCTTACCATAAAACAACTCTTGCTTGTAGGACAAGAAACTGCATGTAATTCAACTCCATTTAGGACTGGGAAACAAACGCTAGTTCACCTTACAAGAAACACACTCTGCTTTTGAGAAAAGAGCACTCTTCTACTCTTCTGTGTTTCCTACGGGGTCCGAACAGTGAGCTTACTCAGAACAAAAGATCTGTGCTTCCTACACACACGGGCCATATCTAGTTCAACTCTGCTTAGGAAACTGACAAGAACAGTAGCTCCTCTTCAGTCCAATACACTGTACTTGCTGGGAACAGACGCCAGTGCTATTTGCACTGTTCAAGGCAAAGGGAACACAATAGTGACTTTCCTTACCAGAAAACATCCCTTGCTCATAGGACCAAAAACTGCATGTGATTCAACTCCATTTAGGACTGGGAATCAAACGATAGCTCACCTTACAAGAAACACACTCTGCTTTAGAGAAAAGAGCACTCTTCTACTCTACAGTGTTTCCTATAAGGCCAGAACAGTGAGCTTGCTCAGAACAAAAGAACTGTGCTTCCTACACACTCGGGCTATATCTAGTTCAACTCTGCTTAGGAAACTGACAAGAACAGTAGCTCCTCTTCTGTCCAATACACTGTACTTGCTGGTAACAGACAAGAGTGCTATTTGCACTGTGTATGGCAATGGTAGCACAATAGTGACTTTCCTTACCAGAAAACATCCCATGCTCGTAGGACCAAAAACTGCATGTGATTCAACTCCATTTAGGACTGGGAAAGAAATGCTAGCTCGCCTTACAAGAAACACACTCTGCTTTTGAGAAAAGAGCACTCTTCTACTCTACTGTTTCCTATGGTGTCCGAACAGTGAGCTTGCTCAGAACAAAAGAACTGTGCTTCCTACACACACCGCCCATATCTAATTAAACTCGGCTTAGGCAACTGACAAAAACAGTAGCTCCTCTTTTGTCCAATACACTCTACTTGCAAGGAACAGTAGCGAGTGTTGTTTGCACTGTGTATGGCAATGGGAGCGCAATAGTGACTCTTCTTACCAGAAAACAACTCTTGCTCATAGGACCAGAAACTGCATGTAATTCAACTCCATTTAGGACTGGGAAACAAACGCTAGCTCACCTTACAAGAAACACACTCTGCTTTTGAGAAAAGAGCACTCTTCTACTCTTCTGTGTTTCCTATAGGGCCAGAACAGTGAGCTTGCTCAAAACAAAAGAACTGTGCTTCCTACACACACGGGCCATATCTAGTTCAACTCTGCTTAGGAAACTGACAAGAACAGTAGCTCCTCTTCAGTCCAATACACTGTACTCGCTGGGAACAGACGTGAGTGCTATTTGCACTGCTTATGGCAAAGGGAGCACAATAGTGACTTTCCTTACCAGAAAATATCCCTTGCTCGTAGGACCAAAAACTGCATGTGATTCAACTCCATTTAGGACTGGGAAACAAACGCTAGCTGGCCTTACAAGAAACACACTCTGCTTTTGAGAAAAGAGCACTCTTCTACTCTACTGTGTTTCCTATAGGGCCAGAACAGTGAGCTTGCTCAGAAGAAAAGAACTGTGCTTCCTACATACACACGCTATTTCTACTTCAACTCTGCTTAGGAAACTGACAAGAAAAGTAGATCCTCTTCAGTCAAATACACTGTACTTGCTGGGAGCAGACGCGAGTGCTATTTGCATTGTGTATGGCAAAGGGAGCACAATAGTGACTTTCCTTACCAGAAAACATCCCTTGCTCATAGGACCAAAAACTGCATGTGATTCAACTCCATTTAGGACTGGGAAACAAATGCTAGCTCGCCTTACAACAAACACACTCTGCTTTAGAGAAAAGAGCACTCTTCTACTCTACTGTGATTCCTATAGGGCCAGGACAGTGAGCTTGCTCAGAACAAAAGAACTTTGCTTCCCACACACACGGGCAATATCTAGTTCAACTCTGCTTAGGAAACTGACAAGAACAGTAGCTCCTCTTCAGTCCAATACACTGTACTTGCAGGTAGCAGACGCGAGTCCTCTTTGCACTGTGTATGGCAATGGGAGGGCAATATTGACTCCTCTTACCAGAAAACAACTCTTACTTATAGGACCAGAAACTGCATGTGATTAAACTCCATTTAGGACTTGGAAACAAACGCTAGTTCGCCTTAGAAGAAACACACTCTGCTTTTGAGAAAAGAGCACTCTTCTACTCTACTGTGTTTCCTATAGGGCCAGAACTGTGAGCTTGCTCACAACAAAAGAACTGTGCTTCCTACACACGGTCCATATCTAGTTCAACTCTGCTTAGGAAACTGACAAGAACAGTAGATCCTCTTCACTCCAATACACTGTACATGCTGGGAACAGACGCCAGTGCTATTTGCCCTGTGTATGACAATTGGAGCACAATAGTGACTCTTCTTACCATAAAACAACTCTTGCTCCTAGGACCAGAAACTGCTTGTGATTGAACTCCATTTAGGACTGGGAAACAAACGCGAGCTCGCCTTACAAGAAACACATTCTGCTTTTGAGAAAAGAGCACTCTTCTACTCTACTGTGTTTCCTATAGGGCCAGAAGAGTGAGCTTGCTCAGAACAAAAGAAGTGTACTTTCTACACACATGGGCCGTATCTATTTCAAGTTTGCTTAGGAAACTGACAAGAACAGTAGATCCTCTTCAGTCCAATACACTGTACTTGCTGGGAACAGACGCGAGTGCTATTTGCACTGTTTAAGGCAAAGAGAACACAATAGTGACTTTCCTTACCAGAAAACATCCCTTGCTCATAGGACCAAAAACTGCATGTGATTCAACTCCATTTAGGACTGGGAAACAAATGATAGCTCACCTTACAAGAAACACACTCTGCTTTAGAGAAAAGAGCACTCTTCTACTCTACTGTGTTTCCTATAAGCCCAGAACAGTGAGCTTGCTCAGAACAAAAGAACTGTGCTTCCTACACAATCGGGCTATATCTAGTTCAACTCTGCTTAGGAAACTGACAAGAACAGTAGCTCCTCTTCAGTCCAATACACTGTACTTGCAGGTTGCAGACGTTAGCCCTATTTGCACTGCTTATGGCAATGGGAGAACAATAGTGACTCCTCTTACCAGAAAACAACTCTCACTTATAGGACCAGAAACTGCATGTGATTAAACTCCATTTAGGACTTGGAAACAAACGCTAGTTCACCTTAGAAGAAACACACTCTGCTTTGGAGAAAAGAGCACTCTTCGACTCTACTGTGTTTCCTATAGGGCCAGAACTGTGAGCTTGAACAGAACAAAAGAACTGTGCTTCCTACACACACGGGCCATATCTAGTTCAACTCTGCTTAGGAAACTGACAAGAAGAGTAGATCCTCTTCAGTCCAATACACTGTACATGCTGGGAACAGACGCCAGTGCTATTTGCCCTGTGTATGACAATTGGAGAGCAATAGTGACTCTTCTTACCATAAAACAACTCTTGCTCCTAGGAACAGAAACTGCATGTGATTGAACTCCATTTAGGACTGGGAAACAAACGCTAGCTCGCCTTACAAGAAACACATTCTGCTTTTGAGAAAAGAGCACTCTTCTACTCTACTGTGTTTCCTATAGGGCCAGAAGAGTGAGCTTGCTCAGAACAAAAGAAGTGTACTTCCTACACACACGGGCCATATCTATTTCAAGTTTGCTTAGGAAACTGACAAGAACAGTAGATCCTCTTCAGTCCAATACACTGTACATCCTGGGAACAGACGCGAGTGCTATTTGCCCTGTGTATGGCAATGGGAGCACAATAGTGACTCTTCTTACCAGAAAACAACTCTTGCTTGTAGGACCAGAAACTGCATGTAATTCAACTCCATTTAGGACTGGGAAACAAACGCTAGCTCACCTTACAAGAAACACACTCTGCTTTAGAGAAAAGAGCACTCTTCTACTCTACTATGTTTCCTATGGGGTCTGAACAGTGAGCTTGCTCAGAACAAAACAACTGTGCTTCCTAGACACGGGCCATATCTAGTTCAACTCTGCTTAGGAAACTGACAAGAACTGTAGCTCCTATTCTGTCCAATACACTGTACTTGCAAAGATCAGTAGCAAGTGTTGTTTGCACTGTGTATGGCAATGGGAGCGCAATAGTGACTCTTTGCACCAGAAAACAAATCTTGCTCATAGGACCAGAAACTGCATGTAATTCAACTCCATTTAGGACTGGGAAGCAAACGCTAGCTCACCTTACAAGAAACACACTCTGCTTTGAGAAAAGAGCACTCTTCTACTCTTCTGTGTTTCCTATAGTGCCAGAACAGTGAGCTTGCTCAGAACAAAAGAACTGTGCTTCCTACACACACGGGAAATATCTAGTTCAACTCTCCTTAGGAAACTGACAAGAACAGTAGATCCTCTTCAGTCCAATACACTGTACTTGCTGGGAACAGACGTGAGTGCTATTTGCACTGTGTTAGGCAAAGGGAGCACAATAGTGACTTTCCTTACCAGAAAACATCCCTTGCTCGTAGGACCAAAAACTGCATGTGATTCAACTCCATTTAGGACTGGGAATCAAACGATAGCTCACCTAACAAGAAACACACTCTGCTTTAGAGAAAAGAGCACTCTACTACTCTACTGTGTTTCCTATAGGGCCAGAACAGGGAGCTTGCTCAGAAGAAAAGAACTGTGCATCCTACACAAACAGGCCATATCTAGTTAAACTCTGCTTAGGAAACTGACAAGAACAGTAGATCCTCTTCAGTCCAATACACTGTACATGCTGGGAACAGACGGCAGTGCTATTTGCCCTGTGTATGACAATTGGAGCGCAAAAGTGACTCTTCTTACCATAAAACAACTCTTGCTTGTAGGACAAGAAACTGCATGTAATTCAACTCCATTTAGGACTGGGAAACAAACGCTAGTTCACCTTACAAGAAACACACTCTGCTTTTGAGAAAAGAGCACTCTTCTACTCTTCTGTGTTTCCTACGGGGTCCGAACAGTGAGCTTACTCAGAACAAAAGAACTGTGCTTCCTACACACACGGGCCATATCTAGTTCAACTCTGCTTAGGAAACTGACAAGAACAGTAGCTCCTCTTCAGTCCAATACACTGTACTTGCTGGCAACAGACGAGAGTGCTATTTGCACTGGGTATGGCAAAGGGAGCACAATAGTGACTTTCCTTACCAGAAAACATCCCTTGCTCGTAGGACCAAAAACTGCATGTGATTCAACTCCATTTAGGACTGCGAAAAAAACGCTAGCTCATATTACAAGAAACACACTCTGCTTTAGAGAAAATAGCACTCTTCTACTCTACTGTGTTTCCTATAGGGCCAGAACAGTGAGCTTGCTCAGAACAAAAGAACTGTGCTTCCTACACACACACGGTATATCTAGTTCAACTCTGCTTAGGAAACTGACAAGAACAGTAGATCCTATTCAGTCCAATACACTGTACTTGCAGGGAGCAGACGCGAGTGCTATTTGCACTGTGTATGGCAAAGGAGGCACAATAGTGACTTTCCTTACCAGAAAACATCCCTTGCTCGTAGGACCAAAAACTGCAAGGGATTCAACTCCATTTAGGACTGGGAAACAAACGATAGCTCGCCTTACAAGAAACACACTCTGCTTTAGAGAAAAGAGCACTGTTCTACTCTACTGTGATTCCTATAAGGCCAGGACAGTGAGCTTGCTCAGAACAAAAGAACTGTGCTTCCTACACACACGAGCAATATCTTGTTCAACTCTACTTAGGAAACTGACAAGAACTGTAGTTCCTCTTCAGTACAATACACTGTACTTTCTGGGAACAGACGTGAGTGCTATTTGCACTGTTTATGGAAAAGGGAGCACAATAGTGACTTTCCTTACCAGAAAACATCCCTTGCTCGTAGGACCAAAAACTGCATGTGATTCAACTCCATATAGGACTGGGAAACAAACGCTAGCTCGCCTTACAAGAAACACACTCTGCTTTTGAGAAAAGAGCACTCTTCTACTCTACTGTGATTCCTATACGGCCAGAACAGTGAGCTTGCTCAGAACAAAAGAACTGTGCTTCCTACACACACACGCTATATCTAGTTCAACTCTGCTTAGGAAACTCAAAGGAACAGTAGATCCTCCTCAGTCCAATACACTGTCCTTGCTGGGAACAGAAGCCTGTGCTATTTGCACTGTGTATGGCAAAAGGAGCACAATAGTGACTTTCCTTACCAGAAAATATCCCTTGCTTGTAGGACCTAAAACTGCATGGGATTCAACTCCATTTAGGACTGGGAAACAAACGATAGCTCACCTTACAAGAAACACACTCTGCTTTAGAGAAAAGAGCACTCTTCTACTCTACTGTGATTCCTATAGGGCCAGAACAGTGAGCTTGCTCAGAACAAAAGAACTGTGCTTCCTACACACAAGGGCAATATCTAGTTCAACTCTGCTTAGGAAACTGACAAGAACAGTAGTTCCTCTTCAGTCCAATTCACTGTACTTGCTGGGAACAGACGTGAGTGCAATTTGCACTGTGTAAGGCAAAGGGAACACAGTAGTGACTTTCCTTACCAGAAAACATCCCTTGTTCGTAGGACCAAAAACTGCATGTGATTAAACTCCATTTAGGACTGGGAAACAAACGCTAGCTCACCTTACAAGAAACACACTCTGCTTTAGAGAAAAGAGCACTCTTCTACTCTACTGTGTTTCCAATAGGGACAGAACAGTGAGCTTGCTCAGAACAAAAGAACTGTGCTTCCTACACACACGGGCCATATCTAGTTCAACTCTGCTTAGGAAACTGACAAGAACAGTAGCTCCTCTTCAGTCCAATACACTGTACTTGCTGGGAACAGACGCCAGTGCTATTTGCACTGTTTATGGCAAAGGGAGCGCAATAGTGACTTTCTTTACCAGAAAACATCCCTTGCTCGTAGGACCAGAAACTGTATGTGATTCAACTCCATTTAGGACTGGGAAACAAACGCTAGCTCACCTTACAAGAAACACACTCTGCTTTTGAGAAAAGAGCACTCTTCTATTCTATGGTGTTTCCTATGGGGTCCAAACAATAAGCTTGCTCAGAACAAAAGAACTGTGCTTCCTACACACATGGACCATATCTAGTTCAACTCTGCTTAGGAACCTGACAAGAACAGTAGCTCCTATTCAGTCCAATACACTGTACTTGCTGGGAACAGACGGGAGTGCTGTTTGCACTGTGTATGGCATTTGGAGCACAATAGTGACTCTTCTTACCAGAAAACAACTCTTGCTCGTAGGACCAAAAACTGCATGTGACTCAACTCCATTTAAGACTGGGAAACAAACGCGAGCTCACCTTACAAGAAACACACTCTGCTTTAGAGAAAAGAGCACTCTTCTACTCTACAGTGTTTCCTATAGGGCCAGAACAGTGAGCTTGCTCAGAACATAATAACTGTGCTTCCTAAACACACGGGCCATATCTAGTTCAAGTCTGTCTCGGAACCTGACAAGAACAGTAGATCCTCTTCAGTCCGATACACTGTACTTATTGGGAAAAGACGCGATTGCTATTTGCACTGTGTTATAGCAAAGGGAGCGCAATAGTGACTTTCCTTACCAGAAAACAACTCTTGCTCGTAGGACCAGAAACTGCATGTGATTCAACTACATTTAGTACTAGGAAACAAACTCTAGCTCGCTTTACAAGAAACACACTCTGATTTTGAGAAAAGAGCACTCTTCTACTCTACTGTGTTTCCTATACGGCCAGAACAGTGAGCTTGCTCAGAACTTAAGAACTGTGCTTCCTACACACACGGGCAATATCTAGTTCAAGTGTGCTTAGGAACCTGACAAGAACAGTATATCCTCTTCAGTCCAAAACACTGCACTTGCTGGGAACAGACGCCAGTGCTATTTGTCCAGTGTATGGCAATGGCAGCACAATAGTGACTCTTCTTACCAGAAAACAACTCTTGCTCGTAGTACCAGAAACTGCATGGGATTCAACTCCATTTAGGACTGGGAAACAAATGCTACCTCTCCTTACAAGAAATACACTCTGCTTTTGAGAAAAGAGCACTCTTCTACTCTACTGTGTTTCCTATGGGGTCCAAACAGTGAGCTTGCTCAGAACAAAAGAACTGTGCTTCCTACACACACGGTCCATATCTAGTTCAACTCTGCTTAGGAAACTGACTAGAACAGTAGCACCTATTCAGTCCAATACACTTTACTTGCTGGGAACAGACGTGAGTGCTATTTGCACTGTGTATGGCAATGGGAGCACAATAGTGACTTTCCTTACCAGAAAACAACTCTTGCTCGTAGGACCAAAAACTGCATGTGATTCACTCCATTTAGAACTAGGAAACAAACGCTAGCTCGCCTTACAAGAAACACACTCTGCTTTAGAGAAAAGAGCACTCTCCGACTCTACTGTGTTTCCTATAGGGCCAGAACAGTGAGCTTGCTCAGAACATAAGAACTGTGCTTCCTACACAAACGGGACATATCTAGTTCAACTCTGCTTAGGAAACTGACAAGAACAGTAGCTCCTCTTCAGTCCAATACACTGTACTTGATGGGAACAGACCCATGTGCTATTTGCACTGTGTATGTCAAAGGGAGCACAATAGTGACTTTCCTTACCAGAATACATCTCTTGCTCGTAGGACCAGAAACTGCATGTGATTCCACACCATTTAGGACTGGGAAACAAACGCTAGCTCGCCTTACAAGAAACACACTCTTCTTTAGGGAAAAGAGCACTCTTCTACTCTACTGTGTTTCCTATGGGATCCAAACAGTGAACTTGCTCAGAACAAAAGAACTGTGCTTCCTACACACACGGGCCATATCTAGTTCAACTCTGCTTAGGAAACTGACAAGAACAGTAGCTCCTCTTCTTTCTGATACACTGTACTTGTTGGGAACAGACGTGAGTGCTATTTGCATTGTGTATGGCAATGGGAGCGCAATAGTGACTTTCCTTACCAGAAAACAACTCTTGCTCGTAGGACAGGAAACTGCCTGTGACTCAACTCCATTTAGAACTGGGAATCAAACGCTAGCTCGCCTTACAAGAAACACACTCTGCTTTTGAGAAAAGAGCACTCTTCTACTCTACTGTGTTTCCTATGGGGTCCGAAAAGTGAGCTTGCTCAGAACAAAAGAACTGTGCTTCCTACACACACGGCCATATCTAGTTCAATTCTGCTTAGGAACCTGACAAGAACAGTAGATCCTCTTCAGTCCATTACACTGTACTTGCTGGGAACAGACGCCAGTGCTATTTGTCCTGTGTATGGCAACGGCAGCGCAATAGTGACTCTTCTTACCGTAAAACAACTCTTGCTCGTAGGACCAGAAACTGCATTTGATTCAACTCCATTTAGGACTGGGAAACAAACGCTAGCTCGCCTTACAAGAAACACACTCTGCTTCTGAGAAAAGAGCTCTCTTCTACTCTACTGTGTTTCCTACAGGGCCAGAATAGTGAGCTTGCTCAGAACAAAAGAAGTGTACTTTCTACACACACGGGCCATATCTATTTCAAGTTTGCTTAGGAAACTGACAAGAACAGTAGATCCTCTTCAGTCCAATACACTGTACATCCTGGGAACAGACGCGAGTGCCATTTGCCCTGAGTATGGCAAAGGGAGCACAATAGTGACTCTTCTTACCAGAAAACAACTCTTGCTCGTAGGACCAGAAACTGCATGTGACTCAACTCCATTTAGGTCTGGGAAGCAAACACTAGGTCGCCTTACACTAAACACACTCGGCTTTTGAGAAAGGAGCACTCTTCTACTCTACTGTGTTTCCTATGGGGTCCGAACAGTGAGCTTGCTCAGAACAAAAGAACTGTGCTTTTTACACGCATGGGCCATATCTAGTTCAACTCTGCTTATGAAACTGACAAGAACAGTATCTCCTCTTCAGTCCAATACACTGTACTTGCTGGGAACAGACGCCAGTGCTATTTGCACTGTGTATGTCAATGGGAGCGCAATAGTGACTCTTCTTACCAGAAAACAACTCTTGCTCTTAGGACCAGAAACTGCATGTGATTCAACTCCATTTAGGACTGGGAAACAAACGCTAGCTCACCTTACATGAAACACACTCTGCTTTTGAGAAAAGAGCACTCTTCTACTGTACTGTGTCTCCTAAAGGGCCAGAACAGTGAGCTTGCTCAAATAAAAGAACTGTGATTCCTACACACGGGCCATATCTAGTTCAACTCTGTTTAGGAAACTGACAAGAACAGTAGCCTCTCTTCAGTCCAATACACTGTACTTGCTGGGAACAGACGCCAGTGCTATTTGCACTGTGTATGGCAAAGGGAACACAGTAGTGACTTTCTTTACCAGAAAACATCCCTTGCTCATAGGACCAAAAACTGAATGTGATTCAACTCCATTTAGAACTGTGAAAAAAACACTAGCTCGCCTTACAATAACACACTCTGCTTTTGAGAAAAGAGCACTCTTCTACTCTACTGTGTTTCCTATAGGGCCAGAACAGTGAGCTTGCTCAGAACAAAAGAACTGTGCTTCCTACACACACGGGCCATATCTAGTTCAACTCTGCTTAGGAAACTGACAAGAACAGTATCTCCTCTTCTGTACAATACACTGTACTTGCTGGGAACAGACGCGACTGCTATTTGCACTGTGTATGGCAATGGTAGCACAACAGTGACTCTTCCCACCAGAAAACAACTCTTGCTCATAGGACCAGAAACTGCATGTGATTCAACTCCATTTAGGAATGCGAAACAAAGGCTAGCTCACCTTACAAGAAACACACTCTGCTTTTGAGAAAAGAGCACTCTTTTACTCTACTCTGTTTCCTATAGGGCCAGAACAGTGAGCTTGCTCAGAACAAAAGAACTGTGCTTCCTACACACACGGGCCATATCTAGTTTAACTCTGCTTAGGACTGACAAGAACAGTATCCCCTCTTCTGTCCAATACACTGTACTTGCTGGGAACAGATGCGAGTGCTATTTGCACTGGGTGTGGCAATGGAAGCACAATAGTGACTCTTCTTACCAGAAAACAACTCTTGCTGGTAGGACCAAAAACAGCATGTGATTCAACTCCTTTTAGCACTGGGAAACAAACACTAGCTCGCCATACAAGAAACACCCTCTGCTTTTGAGAAAGAGCCCTCTTCTACTCTACTGTGTTTCCTCTGGTGTCCGAACAGTGAGCTTGCTCAGAACAAAAGAACTGTGCTTCCTACACACACGGGCCATATCTAGTTCAAGTCTGCTTAGGAACCTGACAAGAACAGTATATCCTCTTCAGTCCAAAACACTGCACTTGCTGGGAACAGACGCCAGTGCTATTTGTCCTGTGTATGGCAAGGCAGCGCAATAGTGACTCTTCATACCAGAAAACAACTCTTGCTCATAGTACCAGAAACTGCCTGTGACTCAACTCCATTTAGGACTGGGAAACAAACGCTACCTCTCCTTACAAGAAATACACTCTGCTTTTGAGAAAAGAGCACTCTTCTACTCTACTGTGTTTCCTATGGGGTCCAAACAGTGAGCTTGCTCAGAACAAAAGAACTGTGCTTCCTACACACACGGTCCATATCTAGTTCAACTCTGCTTAGGAAACTGACTAGAACAGTAGCACCTATTCAGTCCAATACACTTTACTTGCTGGGAACAGACGTGAGTGCTATTTGCACTGTGTATGGCAATGGGAGCACAATAGTGACTTTCCTTACCAGAAAACAACTCTTGCTCGTAGGACCAAAAACTGCATGTGATTCACTCCATTTAGAACTAGGAAACAAACGCTAGCTCACCTTACAAGAAACACACTCTGCTTTAGAGAAAAGAGCACTCTCCGACTCTACTGTGTTTCCTATAGGGCCAGAACAGTGAGCTTGCTCAGAACATAAGAACTGTGCTTCCTACACAAACGGGCCATATCTAGTTGAACTCTGCTTAGGAAACTGACAAGAACAGTAGCTCCTCTTCAGTCCAATACACTGTACTTGATGGGAACAGACCCATGTGCTATTTGCACTGTGTATGTCAAAGGGAGTACAATAGTGACTTTCCTTACAAGAATACAACTCTTGCTCGTAGGACCAGAAACTGCATGTGATTCCACACCATTTAGGACTGGGAAACAAACGCTAGCTCGCCTTACAAGAAACACACTCTTCTTTAGGGAAAAGAGCACTCTTCTACTCTACTGTGTTTCCTATGGGATCCAAACAGTGAACTTGCTCAGAACAAAAGAACTGTGCTTCCTACACACACGGGCCATATCTAGTTCAACTCTGCTTAGGAAACTGACAAGAACAGTAGCGCCTATTCAGTCCAATACACTGTACTTGCTGTGAAAAGACGCGAGTGCTATTTGTCCTGTGTATGGCAATGGCAGTGCAATAGTGACTATTCTTACCATAAAACAACTCTTGCTCGTAGGACCTGAAACTGCATGTGATTCCACTCCATTTAGTACTGGGAAACAAACGCTTGCTCGCCTTACAAGAAACACACTCTGCTTTAGAGAAAAGAGCACTCTTCTACTCTACTGTGTTTCCTATGGGGTCCAAACAGTGAGCTTGCTCAGAGCGAAAGAACTGTGCTTCCTACACACACGGACCATATGTAGTTCAACTCTGCTTAGGAAACTGACAAGAACAGTAGCTCTTATTCAGTTCAATACACTGTACTTGCTGGGAAAAGACGCGAGTGCTATTTGCCCTGTGTATGGCAATGGGAGCGCAATAGTGACTTTCCTTACCAGAAAACAACTCTTGCTCGTAGGACCAGAAACTGCATGTGATTCAACGCCATTTAGAACTGGGAAACAAATGCTAGCTCGCCTTACAAGAAACACACTCTGCTTTTGAGAAAAGAGCACTCTTCTACTCTACGTTGTTTCCTATGGTGTCCAAACAGTGAGCTTGCTCAGAACAAAAGAAATGTGCTTCCTACACACATGGACCATATCTAGTTCAACTCTGCTTAGGAAACTGCCAAGAACAGTAGCTCCTATTCAGTCCAATACACTGTACTTGCTGGGAACAGACGGGAGTGCTATTTGCACTGTGTATGGCATTTGGAGCACAATAGTGACTCTTCTTACCAGAAAACAACTCTTGCTCGTAGGACCAAAAACTGCATGTGACTCAACTCCATTTAAGACTGGGAAACAAACGCGAGCTCGCCTTACAAGAAACACACTCTGCTTTAGAGAAAAGAGCACTCTTCTACTCTACTGTGTTTCCTATAGGGCCAGAACAGTGAGCTTGCTCAGAACATAATAACTGTGCTTCCTAAACACACGGGCCATATCTAGTTCAACTCTGCTTAGGAAACTGACAAGAACAGTAGCTCCTCTTCAGTCCGATACACTGTACTTGTTGTGAAAAGACTCGAATGCTATTTGCACTGTGTATGACAAAGGGAGCGCAATTGTGACTTTCCTTACCAGAAAACAACTCTTGCTCGTAGGAACAGAAACTGCATGTGATTCAACTCCATTTAGGACTGGGAAACAAACGCTAGCTTGCCTTACAAAAAACACACTCTGCTTTTGAGAAAAGAGCACTCTTCTACTCTACTGTGTTTCCTATGTGCTCGAAATGTGAGCTTGCTCAGAACAAAAGAACTGTGCTTCCTACACACACGGCCATATCTAGTTCAATTCTGCTTAGGAACCTGACAAGAACAGTAGATCCTCTTCAGTCCAATACACTGTACGTGCTAGGAACAGACACCAGTGCTATTTGCACTGTGTATGTCAATTGGAGCACAATAGTGAGTCGTCTTACCAGAAAACAACTCTTGCTCGTAGGACAAAAAACTGCATGTGACTCAACTCCATTTAAGACTGAAAAACAAACTCTAGCTCGCTTTACAAGAAACACACTCTGCTTTTGAGAAAAGAGCACTCTTCTACTCGACTGTGTTTCCTAAAGGGCCAGAACAGTGAGCTTGCTCAGAACAAATGAACTGTGCTTCCTACACACACGGGCCATATCTAGTTCAACTCTGCTTAGGAAACTGACAAGAACAGTAGCTCCTCCTCTGTGCAATACACTGTACTTGCTGGGAACAGACGCATGTGCTATTTGCACTGTGTATGGCAATGAGAGCACAATAGTGACTTTCCTTACCAGAAAACAACTCTTGCTCGTAGGACCACAAACTGCATGTGATTCAATGCCATTTAGAACTGGGAAACAAATGCTAGCTCGCCTTACAAGAAACACACTCTGCTTTTGAGAAAAGAGCATTCTTCTACTCTACGGTTTTTCCTATGGGGTCCAAACAGTAAGCTTGCTCAGAACAAAAGAACTGTGCTTCCTACACACATGGACGATATCTAGTTCAACTCTGCTTAGGAAACTGACAAGAACAGTAGCTCCTATTCAGTCCAATACACTGTACTTGCTGGGAACAGACGGGAGGCTATTTGCACTGTGTATGGCATTTGGAGCACAATAGTGACTCTTCTTACCAGAAAACAACTCTTGCTCGTAGGAATAAAAACTGCATGTGACTCAACTCCATTTAAGACTGGGAAACAAAGGCGAGCTCGCCTTACAAGAAACACACTCTGCTTTAGAGAAAAGAGCACTCTTCTACTCTACTGTGTTTCCTATAGGGCCAGAACAGTGAGCTTGCTCAGAACATAATAACTGTGCTTCCTAAACACACGGGCCATATCAAGTTCAAGTCTGCTTAGGAACCTGACAAGAACAGTAGATCCTCTTCAGTCCGATACACTGTACTTGTTGGGAAAAGACGCGATTGCTATTTGCACTGTGCATGACAAAGGGAGCGCAATAGTGACTTTCCTTACCAGAAAACAACTCTTGCTCATAGGACCAGAAACTGCATGTAATTCAACTCCATTTAGGACTGGGAAACAAACGCTAGCTTGCCTTACAAGAAACACACTCTGCTTTAGAGAAAAGAGCACTCTTCTACTCTACTGTGTTTCCTATGGGGTCCAAACAGTGAGCTTGCTCAGAACAAAGGAACTGTGCTTCCTACACACACGGACCATATGTAGTTCAACTCTGCTTAGGAAACTGACAAGAACAGTAGCTCTTATTCAGTTCAATACACTGTACTTGCTGGGAAAAGACGCGAGTGCTATTTGCCCTGTGTATGGCAATGGGAGCGCAATAGTGACTTTCCTTACCAGAAAACAACTCTTGCTCGTAGGACCAGAAACTGCATGTGATTCAACTCCATTTAGGACTAGGAAACAAACGCTAGCTCGCCTTACAAGAAACACACTCTGCTTTTGACAAAAGAGCACTCTTCTACTCTACTGTGTTTCCTATAGTGCCAGAATAGTGAGCTTGCTCAGAACATAAGAACTGTGCTTCCTACACACACGGGCCATATCTAGTTCAACTGTGCTTAGAAAACTGACAAGAACAGTAGATCCTCTTCAGTCCATTACACAGTACTTGTTGGGAACAGACGTGAGTGCTATTTGCATTGTGTATGGCAATGGGAGCGCAATAGTGACTTTCCTTACCAGAAAACAACTCTTGCTCGTAGGACCAGAAACTGCATGTGATTCCACACCATTTAGGACTGGGAAACAAACGCTAGCTCGCCTTACAAGAAACACACTCTTCTTTAGGGAAAAGAGCACTCTTCTACTCTACTGTGTTTCCTATGGGATCCAAACAGTGAACTTGCTCAGAACAAAAGAACTGTGCTTCCTACACACACGGGCCATATCTAGTTCAACTCTGCTTAGGAAACTGACAAGAACAGTAGCGCCTATTCAGTCCAATACACTGTACTTGCTGTGAAAAGACGCGAGTGCTATTTGTCCTGTGTATGGCAATGGCAGTGCAATAGTGACTATTCTTACCATAAAACAACTCTTGCTCGTAGGACCTGAAACTGCATGTGATTCCACTCCATTTAGTACTGGGAAACAAACGCTTGCTCGCCTTACAAGAAACACACTCTGCTTTAGAGAAAAGAGCACTCTTCTACTCTACTGTGTTTCCTATGGGGTCCAAACAGTGAGCTTGCTCAGAGCGAAAGAACTGTGCTTCCTACACACACGGACCATATGTAGTTCAACTCTGCTTAGGAAACTGACAAGAACAGTAGCTCTTATTCAGTTCAATACACTGTACTTGCTGGGAAAAGACGCGAGTGCTATTTGCCCTGTGTATGGCAATGGGAGCGCAATAGTGACTTTCCTTACCAGAAAACAACTCTTGCTCGTAGGACCAGAAACTGCATGTGATTCAACGCCATTTAGAACTGGGAAACAAATGCTAGCTCGCCTTACAAGAAACACACTCTGCTTTTGAGAAAAGAGCACTCTTCTACTCTACGTTGTTTCCTATGGTGTCCAAACAGTGAGCTTGCTCAGAACAAAAGAAATGTGCTTCCTACACACATGGACCATATCTAGTTCAACTCTGCTTAGGAAACTGCCAAGAACAGTAGCTCCTATTCAGTCCAATACACTGTACTTGCTGGGAACAGACGGGAGTGCTATTTGCACTGTGTATGGCATTTGGAGCACAATAGTGACTCTTCTTACCAGAAAACAACTCTTGCTCGTAGGACCAAAAACTGCATGTGACTCAACTCCATTTAAGACTGGGAAACAAACGCGAGCTCGCCTTACAAGAAACACACTCTGCTTTAGAGAAAAGAGCACTCTTCTACTCTACTGTGTTTCCTATAGGGCCAGAACAGTGAGCTTGCTCAGAACATAATAACTGTGCTTCCTAAACACACGGGCCATATCTAGTTCAACTCTGCTTAGGAAACTGACAAGAACAGTAGCTCCTCTTCAGTCCGATACACTGTACTTGTTGTGAAAAGACTCGAATGCTATTTGCACTGTGTATGACAAAGGGAGCGCAATTGTGACTTTCCTTACCAGAAAACAACTCTTGCTCGTAGGAACAGAAACTGCATGTGATTCAACTCCATTTAGGACTGGGAAACAAACGCTAGCTTGCCTTACAAAAAACACACTCTGCTTTTGAGAAAAGAGCACTCTTCTACTCTACTGTGTTTCCTATGTGCTCGAAATGTGAGCTTGCTCAGAACAAAAGAACTGTGCTTCCTACACACACGGCCATATCTAGTTCAATTCTGCTTAGGAACCTGACAAGAACAGTAGATCCTCTTCAGTCCAATACACTGTACGTGCTAGGAACAGACACCAGTGCTATTTGCACTGTGTATGTCAATTGGAGCACAATAGTGAGTCGTCTTACCAGAAAACAACTCTTGCTCGTAGGACAAAAAACTGCATGTGACTCAACTCCATTTAAGACTGAAAAACAAACTCTAGCTCGCTTTACAAGAAACACACTCTGCTTTTGAGAAAAGAGCACTCTTCTACTCGACTGTGTTTCCTAAAGGGCCAGAACAGTGAGCTTGCTCAGAACAAATGAACTGTGCTTCCTACACACACGGGCCATATCTAGTTCAACTCTGCTTAGGAAACTGACAAGAACAGTAGCTCCTCCTCTGTGCAATACACTGTACTTGCTGGGAACAGACGCATGTGCTATTTGCACTGTGTATGGCAATGAGAGCACAATAGTGACTTTCCTTACCAGAAAACAACTCTTGCTCGTAGGACCACAAACTGCATGTGATTCAATGCCATTTAGAACTGGGAAACAAATGCTAGCTCGCCTTACAAGAAACACACTCTGCTTTTGAGAAAAGAGCATTCTTCTACTCTACGGTTTTTCCTATGGGGTCCAAACAGTAAGCTTGCTCAGAACAAAAGAACTGTGCTTCCTACACACATGGACGATATCTAGTTCAACTCTGCTTAGGAAACTGACAAGAACAGTAGCTCCTATTCAGTCCAATACACTGTACTTGCTGGGAACAGACGGGAGGCTATTTGCACTGTGTATGGCATTTGGAGCACAATAGTGACTCTTCTTACCAGAAAACAACTCTTGCTCGTAGGAATAAAAACTGCATGTGACTCAACTCCATTTAAGACTGGGAAACAAAGGCGAGCTCGCCTTACAAGAAACACACTCTGCTTTAGAGAAAAGAGCACTCTTCTACTCTACTGTGTTTCCTATAGGGCCAGAACAGTGAGCTTGCTCAGAACATAATAACTGTGCTTCCTAAACACACGGGCCATATCAAGTTCAAGTCTGCTTAGGAACCTGACAAGAACAGTAGATCCTCTTCAGTCCGATACACTGTACTTGTTGGGAAAAGACGCGATTGCTATTTGCACTGTGCATGACAAAGGGAGCGCAATAGTGACTTTCCTTACCAGAAAACAACTCTTGCTCATAGGACCAGAAACTGCATGTAATTCAACTCCATTTAGGACTGGGAAACAAACGCTAGCTTGCCTTACAAGAAACACACTCTGCTTTAGAGAAAAGAGCACTCTTCTACTCTACTGTGTTTCCTATGGGGTCCAAACAGTGAGCTTGCTCAGAACAAAGGAACTGTGCTTCCTACACACACGGACCATATGTAGTTCAACTCTGCTTAGGAAACTGACAAGAACAGTAGCTCTTATTCAGTTCAATACACTGTACTTGCTGGGAAAAGACGCGAGTGCTATTTGCCCTGTGTATGGCAATGGGAGCGCAATAGTGACTTTCCTTACCAGAAAACAACTCTTGCTCGTAGGACCAGAAACTGCATGTGATTCAACTCCATTTAGGACTAGGAAACAAACGCTAGCTCGCCTTACAAGAAACACACTCTGCTTTTGACAAAAGAGCACTCTTCTACTCTACTGTGTTTCCTATAGTGCCAGAATAGTGAGCTTGCTCAGAACATAAGAACTGTGCTTCCTACACACACGGGCCATATCTAGTTCAACTGTGCTTAGAAAACTGACAAGAACAGTAGATCCTCTTCAGTCCATTACACAGTACTTGTTGGGAACAGACGTGAGTGCTATTTGCATTGTGTATGGCAATGGGAGCGCAATAGTGACTTTCCTTACCAGAAAACAACTCTTGCTCGTAGGACAAGAAACTGCCTGTGACTCAACTCCATTTAGGACTGGGAAACAAACGCTAGCTCGCCTTACAAGAAACACACTCTGCTTTTGAGAAAAGAGCACTCTTCTACTCTACTGTGTTTCCTATGGGGTCCGAAAAGTGAGCTTGCTCAGAACAAAAGAACTGTGCTTCCTACACACACGGCCATATCTAGTTCAATTCTGCTTAGGAACCTGACAAGAACAGTAGATCCTCTTCAGTCCAATACACTGTACGTGCTAGGAACAGACACCAGTGCTATTTGCACTGTGTATGTCAATTGGAGCACAATAGTGAGTCGTCTTACCAGAAAACAACTCTTGCTCGTAGGACAAAAAACTGCATGTGACTCAACTCCATTTAGGACTGAAAAACAAACTCTAGCTCGCTTTACAAGAAACACACTCTGCTTTTGAGAAAAGAGCACTCTTCTACTCGACTGTGTTTCCTAAAGGGCCAGAACAGTGAGCTTGCTCAGAACAAATGAACTGTGCTTCCTACACACACGGGCCATATCTAGTTCAACTCTGCTTAGGAAACTGACAAGAACAGTAGCTCCTCTTCTGTGCAATACACTGTACTTGCTGGGAACAGACGCATGTGCTATTTGCACTGTGTATGGCAATGAGAGCACAATAGTGACTTTCCTTACCAGAAAACAACTCTTGCTCGTAGGACCACAAACTGCATGTGATTCAATGCCATTTAGAACTGGGAAACAAATGCTAGCTCGCCTTACAAGAAACACACTCTGCTTTTGAGAAAAGAGCATTCTTCTACTCTACGGTTTTTCCTATGGGGTCCAAACAGTAAGCTTGCTCAGAACAAAAGAACTGTGCTTCCTACACACATGGACGATATCTAGTTCAACTCTGCTTAGGAAACTGACAAGAACAGTAGCTCCTATTCAGTCCAATACACTGTACTTGCTGGGAACAGACGGGAGGCTATTTGCACTGTGTATGGCATTTGGAGCACAATAGTGACTCTTCTTACCAGAAAACAACTCTTGCTCGTAGGAATAAAAACTGCATGTGACTCAACTCCATTTAAGACTGGGAAACAAAGGCGAGCTCGCCTTACAAGAAACACACTCTGCTTTAGAGAAAAGAGCACTCTTCTACTCTACTGTGTTTCCTATAAGGCCAGAACAGTGAGCTTGCTCAGAACATAATAACTGTGCTTCCTAAACACACGGGCCATATCTAGTTCAAGTCTGCTTAGGAACCTGACAAGAACAGTAGATCCTCTTCAGTCCGATACACTGTACTTGTTGGGAAAAGACGCGATTGCTATTTGCACTGTGCATGACAAAGGGAGCGCAATAGTGACTTTCCTTACCAGAAAACAACTCTTGCTCATAGGACCAGAAACTGCATGTAATTCAACTCCATTTAGGACTGGGAAACAAACGCTAGCTTGCCTTACAAGAAACACACTCTGCTTTAGAGAAAAGAGCACTCTTCTACTCTACTGTGTTTCCTATGGGGTCCAAACAGTGAGCTTGCTCAGAA